>NW_006441386.1:4351518-4403131 GCF_000325575.1 Pteropus alecto
TATGTATTCCTGTCTTTAGGAACTTAGTCTATTAAAAGGCTTTAAAAAAAAGACAAAAAAAAAAAAAAAGCTCTGTTTTTCTGTGTAACTTCAGTATTCAAAATAAAAATGTATAAAAGTTCTAGAAGCAGAGGCACATAATGTCTTTTCCTAATTCTTGAGTTTGCCTAGGCAAGTCCATACCTGCAAACCACTCCTATAGGAACAACACAGTCAAGGGTCTCAGAAGTGGCTTCCTGTCTTAGGTTTGTGAGCTCCCCTGAGCCAGTCAATTCAAGCAAAAGGCATTTAGTCTGGTAGTGGTGGAAATGGGGAATAGAAATGAGTCAAATGAGTATGTGTCAAATGGGTAGACTAAACAGTGCTGTTTCTGGACAAACCATTGTTGAGTCCCAGGATTCTGTACCTGGCTTCATGTCCTGTTCTTCTTTTGTGATTTCATTCCATTCTCATGGTTTTTGTTACTCTCTGTACAAATATTATTCCCCATGTGCAACCTACACATGACTAAATTAATTATCTCCTTCCAAATGAACAGACAAACTATCTACCTCCTAAGCTTTAGGTTTCAGTGGAGTCACCAGCTACCCTCACCATTGACAGAGCCCAGAGTCCTTCCCCTGCTCCCCTAGATCCAGTTATCACGAAACTCTGCCAATTTTTATCTATTGGACATATCTTGAATTTCTGGATTCTATAACTTACTCTCTGAGTTTCCAACACTGTTCTAATTTGAGTTTTTATTACTTTTACTTGGTCTATTGCTGTCACTGACTAAC
This sequence comes from Pteropus alecto, assembly GCF_000325575.1. Lineage (NCBI taxonomy): Eukaryota > Metazoa > Chordata > Mammalia > Chiroptera > Pteropodidae > Pteropus > Pteropus alecto. The sequence continues at coordinate 4,352,298 of NW_006441386.1, forward strand.
TGGTTTCCTGATGTTAATTTTCTTGCCTTTAAATCCATCCTTTCCACTGCAGCCAGGGTGGTCTCAATGTCAATTTCGATCATGCTTTTTTTCCCCTCGATGCCTTTTCTGAGTGTCCATTTTACTCGAGATCATCCCTGGGTTTCTTGGCATGGCTTTTAAAATCTCATTGATGGGCTCCTGCCTGCTACTCCTCCTTCATCTTTGGTCCATTCAGAGAAGTACCAAATGGTTTCATGACTGCCTTGAACACATCATAAATCAATGCTGTTTCCTCTGCTGCAATCTCCCCACTTTCCTTATATGCTCTTGTTAAGCCTTTGAGACTAGATGGGCTAGGGGGAAACATCTTGTGGGAGTTTCCTATAACTACTGGACTCAACTTGCTATATTTATATCTTAGCCATTTGCCATAACATATTGAAATTTGTCTTTCATGTGCTTCTTGGACTCCTGTACACCTGTGCTATCTAATAGAAATATAATGAATGCCTCACTGGTCATTTTAAATTGACCATTAACCACATTTTAAAGTAAAAAAAGAAAGAGGTAGAATTAATTTTAGTGATATATTTTATTTAACCAAAGAGATCCAAATATTATTCCAATATGTGCCACTGGCCACATTTCAAGTGCTCAGTAGCCACATGAGCTACTTGCTACTGTGTCCTATCTAGTTCCCCTCTAGATAGGAAATTCACAAGAGCTGAGATGTATTCTTTTCATCTTAGTACCCCTGATTCTAGACAAAGTTTCTCAAATAGCCCTTCCCTGACTATCAGCTGCAGAATCTCAATCAGCTTCCTGAATGTTCAAAACTGTTGATGTCTGGGTCACAGCCCACATCTACTGAATCTAAGGCCCTAGGAGTGAGCGATGGGATTTTCCATTTAAACTAGGGTCTAAAGGGATTCTGCTGTACACCCAGGTTTGAGAGCCATAAATTGTTTGAGATGTATGTATTGGGATTCCAGTTCTTGCTTGGTCGTTTACTAGATATTGAACTTCGAGATTCGGAGGTAAATAACTTGTCCAGGTTATTCAAAATGGGGATAATAATATTTGCCCACCTTGTCTCAGGAGATTATTATGAAGATTAACTGAGACAGATGGATTTGAAAGCTCTTTAAGCATAAAGTATTCCATGAAAGTTAGTTTTTATGAGACTGCCAGCTCCCAGAAGCAAATTATAAATATAAGTAGAGGTACGGCATTTGCTATTGACTTACTTCATGTGTAAGCCCTTTGTGAATATAAAAGGAAGGATGGGAAATATGTAGCATTTTTGTGCTCTAGCTCTTCATAAAGGGTCTTTCCAGAAGTTTTTGAAGGTTCCCATTTCTTAGGTCCTGTTGGCACCCATTGGCCCATGTGTGTCACCCTCAGGCCAACAGCTACTGCCAAGTTTACTTTAAAGGCCAGATCCACCAACCTCTTCTGGCTCTTACTGGCTTCCCCTGAGCCCAGAGGCTGCTAGACCTGTGATAGTGGGTCCTCACCATGGGGACAGCAGAGATGCTGAGCTGCTGCCGCCTGGATGACAAGCTCAGAGCTAAGCAGCAGGAGGCAAGGCTGGCAGCCTGCCAGCTCCTGGGTCTTTCTGTTTTGTGTTCCTCACTCATAACTGTTTATTGTGACAGGTAAACACTTGTTTTGAAAGCTTGCAGGCATACTATTAAAACACAAGTGTTCTTGACACAGTCAAGCTGGGCTGTAAAATGTTTATCTTTTTGAATGACAAATGCTGGCTTTTCTTCTTCTTTCCTTGCTTCCTTCGCTCCTTTCTTTCCCTTTTTTCTTTTTCTTCCTTCTTTTCTTCTATGCTTGATCTATTTCCTTCTTTGCCTTCATGCCTTCCCTCCTACTGAAGGGGGAGTCACTGATGGCATGTTTGGGCCTGTTATTTAGTGAGGAGAGGGTAAAAAAGAGTGGATAGGGAGAGCAGGACTGTCTAATTACCTGTCCTGGCCACAGATATTTTGGGCATAAGTGTAATTGATAATTGAATTTAAACTTTGTAAACATTCTGCTGAAAAATAAAAGAAATGAAAAAAATAAATCAAACTAAAATCAAGGTTTTTTAAAACTTGTTATTTTGAAATAATTTTAAATTCACAGGAGGTTACCACAAACAGTGCAGAAAGGCCCATGTACCCATCACCCAGTTTCTCCTGATGATAATGTCTTACTTGACTGCAGCACAACATCACGGCCAGGAAATCGACATCAGAATGATCCACAGGCCTTCCTGAGATTTCATCTGTTTTACATGTACTCGTGTGTGTGTGTGTGTGTGTGTGTGTGTGTGTGTGTGTGTGTTTGTAAAGCCAAAAAGGTAGAACAGCTCATCTCAGAAAGAAAGGGGATATGGCAGAAGCCTCCTTTTTTCCAAATGGGACTTTGAAGGAAGAACCTTCAATGTGTCCTTCTTATTGAATATGTTCCTTCCACCTTACCCCGACCTGCCCAAACTCTACTTTATAGATTTCTCTAAGTCCCATTCTTTTAGGGGCTTGCTTTCTGCTTTCCTTGGTGAAAGCTAGTTTATGAAACTAATCTGTGCAAATGTATTAGTAGCTACTAATAGTTTTAGGTCTTATCCTTTTCAGATACCATTAATAATACACCCTTGGAAAAGCTACCCTTGTCTGGAAGGAGTTACCTGAATGGTTAGGACTTTAAGCACCAGAAGGCTGTTGGAGACATGTTTGAAGCAGGCAAGATCTAATGAGATTCTCAGTCTTCTTTATATAAAGCCTACTGGCCCACTGTCTAAAATCCATCATTGATCTTAGCTTTAATTTCTGTAGATTGATTTAATTTTACTTCCACATGACAGCCCTTGAAATACGAGAAGACAACTCCAAAGCCCCATTCACATCTCCATTTCTCCATATTAAATCTTTTCTCACCAGTTCTTCATGGTGAGATATCTTGTCATTCTCCTTGGTTTCAGCTTCTATTTATTGTTGTCCTTCTTAAACTATTGTGCTCCAAATTAGCATAGTGATTTTGTGTGTGTTGTCTGATCAGTCTGGATGTAAACAGACTGTGACTTCTCTTGCTCTGGACAAGTCCTTCTGGCAGCTGCCTAACACAGTGACTCATGTGTGACTTCAATCGCTCAAAATCACGTATATTCACTTCGCACGTAGCCTTGTTAAATTTTGTCTTATAAGATGTCACCCCTTGCTCTAGTCTTATGAAATAATTTTTTATTATATTGCATGGAATTTCATCATGGAAATTCATTGTGGTAGTAATTTTAGAAGTCATCAGTAAAAAACAATTACAATAGGACAAAAGTATGCCATTATTTTCCTCATGTTGTGGATCAATGCATTGTTGTGTGTGTGTAATTGACTCAAAATAATTGAGTACATTGTTTTGTTTTTTGAATTTTTTTTTTTTATTTTTGGCTTAAAACAGCAGAGATATACTCTCTCATAGTTCTGGAAGCCAGAAGTCTGAAACCAAGGTGCCACCAGGGACATGCTCCCTCTGAAGGATTTAGGGGAGAGTCTATTCCATACCTTTTTCTTAGCTTCTGGTGTTGCTAGTAGTCTTTGTGTGTCTTGACTTGCAGATGTGCTGCCCTAATCTCTGCCTCCTTTGTCACATGGCCTTCTCTATGTGTACATGTCTGTCTCTGTGTCTTTTCTCTTTGTCCCCAAAAAGATACGTTCAAGTCCAAACCCCTGTAATTTCAGAATGTGACCTTATTTGGAAATAAGATCTACAAGTAGATGTAGTTAGTTAAAATGAGTTCTTACTAGAGTAGAGTGGGTCAATATTCCTGGTGTCCTTATTAGAATAGTACATTATTAAAAAAAATTAAACATCCTTCTAAAAAATAAAGTTTCTAAAAATTTAGATTCAACTAAAATATAGGTTTTTTGAATTTATTTTAAATATTTATAGATTTATAGGAAGATGCAAAACATAGTACAAAGTGGTACTGTGTATCCTTCACCCATTTTCCCCCAGTGATAACATCTCTCATGACCATAGCACAATATCACAATCAGGAAATTGACATTAAAACATTCCACAGGTCTTATTCTGATTTTGCTTGTTTTACATGCATTCATTTGTATAAAATCAAGTGTTTTTACACTTGAGATCAGGTTTAATGTGGACACCTTTTAAATGTTAGATCTGTCTGATTTGACAGCATCATGGCATCACAACCAGAGAATGGGACTTGCTATGAATGTCCCCAAGTACTGAACTTATTCCTTCATCTGTAAAATAACTACCATTCAATTGACCCTCTGTTTTCACAGGGTTGAGATTATGACTGGAAGAGCAATTTGTAAAATGTGAAGCTCTGTATACAATTAGTCCTTATTATTAGAATATCACCCTTTTAAAAGACACACACTCTATTCATATCAAACATAATACATTATACTTCTATTTAGTGTAATAAGCTTATCACATCTGATGCTATTGAACAAAAAATGACATTTTCAGCCTGGTTTTCCATTTCCTTTCATGTACAAAAACATTCATCTGGTAATTAAAATAAAACACTCAAAGGAATAGAAAATAAAAGTGCCCTGTTAACATTAAAGAGTGAAATGAAGAAAGTTCAGGCAAAGCAAAGTGTTGAAGCTCTTGTTGAGATGAATGAAGCCTTTATGGTAGAGATGTTCTCATAGCAATTAAATTGGAATACCATTTCGGGTTCAACAGCCACTGTAGTGAGACAAAATAGAAAGACGTCTTTCCACTATTCCATTTCGATGTCTTCAGCATTAGACGTTCTGTTGGCTGAGAGGAGCAGTTGTAGGTAAGTCAGAAATGGGAGCTGAAAAGGACCCACTTTGAAAGGAGAAAGGTGGGTGTGCTCGTAATGGAGGAAAAGAGGCTCCTGTCAGAGCCTAATCAGAGGGCCTTCACCTTGAGACATTATTGAACTCTGTGGGAGACCCATGGTGGAATTACTTGGCTAAGGACTATGTATACCAGTTTGAACTACCTTCATACTTAATTATCTTCTGAGAAATATGACTATATTAGAGGTTGAAATAGAAAGAGCTTTAAGAAAAGGTTTAAGTAAACTGATGAATAATAGATCTATTGCATGTTATTAAGGGGAAATTTGAAATGTTGAAAGTGCTACCTTTGAGTTGACATTAAGAACTACTATATTCTTCTACACAACATTTGTGGGGGACTCTGTCGAAGGGGGAGCACTAGATAGGAAGCCCAATGTATTGATTGTGAAAAATAGGAGAAAACTTATGATGTTCTTAAGTTTTAGCATTTCAAATTTAGCCAGAGTTGAGAACTATAAAACAATCTTCTGATTTATAGATTAAAAACCTCAGGACTCTTCCACAAAGGAAAACTTCAAAGGAACTCATTGTTTTAATATGTGGTGGGACATCCTTTGTTCTACTAATCTCTCCAGGTTGAGTGGGAGACAAGAATGGGGAAGACCCAGGATTTAGGAAGAGAAAAGAGGCCTGGGTCTTCCTAATGAGATACTGAAGCGTTGCTTTGTAAATCATCTGAAGATTTAAAAGCAGTAAATGTTCTTTGAGCATTACACCAAAGCAGAGTGTGCTGGGAGGTTATAAATCTCATGTGCAGACCTGCTAATGATGATTGGCAGGATCTTAATTCTTGAGAAACAAGGTAAGTTCCTTCATCCCTACAACATATATGAAAATGAAAAAGAAATATGAAAACCAAACTACTTCTCAGTTTTCCTTCAACCCAATCCCCTTCTGGATCTATCTACCGAGAACAGAGCCATATGGAGGATATCTGGCTCAGGCCCAAGGCTATGAAGATATACCATCAGCAAGAGACAATTGGGACTGGTTCATTTCTGAGAAAAATTGCATGGAAGGTTGTAGGTCAGGGGTGAGTTAAAAAGAGGTAAAGAGAGAATGGAAATGAAAGAGGAATCACTAGAAACGGAGAGAAGCCCATGGAGATAGACACTGCCAGACCAAATCCTCTTCAAGGGGGCAGTCTAGAAACTTGAAAACTGAGACCCCACAGTCTTGGACAGTGCAAGGGAGTAAGTTAGCTAGACTAGGGTGAACCGTACCTTTATGTTACTGCCTCCACTCAATTTTATATGATTTGGATTTTATCTTTAGAGAGCTTGTGTGTAGCAAGAGCAAGTATCAAATTCAGAAATAAAATTGAGTTTTCAAAATTCAAACTTAATTTTTCTCACAAGACCCCATCCTGCCGTGTGGCAGGGGCGTGGTCAATTCACAATCCTCCAGTCAGTTCTGGGGTGGGATGTGTGTAAAGGGGGGCCTTGGTGGTGGGGGGACTTGTTTGTTATCTATCTGGACTAGCACTCTCTGAAACATTCCTCTACCCGTCTGGTCTTTGATGCTTGGTCTTTCTAGGTCACTTTCTGCAGCATCTTCCTTATCCAATTTATAGCCTCTGTGTTGAGAATCCCCAAGATAAGCCCAGGTTGTATGGTTCACTAGGAGGACTGGGAAGACTCAGCATGCAGTTGTACTCATGGCTATAATTTATCAAAGTAAAAGAATACAAAACACAATCAAAGTGAAAAGGCATATGGGGTGAATTATGAGGAACCTAGACTCAAGCTTCTAAGAGTCTTTTCTCGGTGGAGTGACACAGGACATGTTTAATTCCTCCAGCAATGAGTTGTGATAACAAGTGTGAAATGCTATATACCAGGGGGCCTTATAGAGATTCAGTGTCCAGGGTTCTTATTGGGGAATGCCATGTAGGCACCCCCTGCTTAGACCATGACAAAATTCTACTCTTAGAAGGAAAGCAAGGGTTTAGCATAAACAGCATTGTACAAACATTTTAGGTATAGTGGGCTACTCTTATCAATTAAAGAGTGGTGAGAATCTTCCCGAAATCTGAGTTCACAGATGCCAGCTGAGGGCCAACATTACATATATATTTAAAGCTATGAGCAGCAATAGCCATGACGATAAGGAAAGGATTAGGGAGACTTTTCAACTTACCCCCAGCCCTACTCCATCATCTCCTCCTCAACATCAGACAGCATAGGCAGCTATAGATGGAGCATCTGGGGCAGAAAAAAATATATATCCGTTGAGGCTGATCAGACAGAAGAAACAACAGGTTTGATTTTCCATGACCAAGGTTTCTTCCTTCTCTAACCCTCCCTGGGACCTCTCTCAAGCCTTGGGCTTTGCAGAATACATTTTGAAACCCACTGCACTCACCCACTATCTTCCAGGAAGGGGTGGTGGTGAAGAAGACAAGTTCCTTTTAAAACCCACAGCAGGAAATCTGTGAATGGCATTGTGTGCTCAGGAAAAAAGCTCTTTTCAGAAGGTATACAGGCCCTCGCCCCAGGGAGTCTCATCTCAGATGAAGTGTACTGTTATCTTCTCATTACCACTTTGGAAACTCAGATGAATTAAAGCAGCTCCCAGAGGAGGGGCCTGAATTTGCCTCTCGTATTCCCCATTTGACTTTGCCTGTAGCATGTATAAGTAAGTAAAACAAGTAAAATTTGGCCCTATTTTAGTAAATACCAAGGTGCAGAATGATGCTGTTTTTACATATGCAGTGGTTTTGTTTGGGAGAAATGGATGAAATACAATTCAGTTTTAGAACTTGGCAGGCATATGAGAATATATACTAAAATGCATTTTTCGTCAGAACATGATAAAACATAATTTGGTATGATTATCGGGGACATTAAACATATGATGGATATTTAATTTCTTGATTAAAAATAATCTGCTCGACCTGTAGAAATATTATACTTAGTTCTTGAAGCATGGGTATTTTGAGTTCTTTCCCATGTTTTAGATTAAATTTTGATTTTTCATTAAATGCTATTTTTCTCAGTGCTTAAACTCAGTATTTCCATTTTTAAAGGAGCCCATGACAAGGGTAAATTGCATAGTAGTTGCTGAGAAACAGAACAGCTGTTTCTAATTCAAGTTTGTTTGTTCAAGTACAGTGTATTCATCATCTGCATCAAAAGTTCTAACAGAACTTCAGCAAGCATAAAATTATTGTCTCTTTCTTTGGGTGGGGACATGATGCTGCCAATGGTTTAGAAGTTATAAGAAAAAACCAAGCCTTTATCATCAAGCTAGGATCGAGCCAAACCATAAGATGCCATATCTGAGGTAGCTGGATCTTTCAAATTTGATTTACATGAGGGCTGGCATTTTTTAAACACTTGTATGGGTCAGGTCCTGAGCTGAGCAGTGGATGATGCTTAAGATGATGAGTGACCAGCCCAAGGTTACATAGTGAGTATCATTTCCCAGAGGCTGCACCCTAGTTGTGACTATAATCTTCCTTCCATATCATCTCATTCTCTGTAACAGGAGTCAGGTTCTGAGGCAACCACAAGAACAGCTACATTCAAAACGGACCAATAATGTCAGCAGCTTTGGGACCACAGTGATGAGACATTGGGGCCAAATCAAGGACATAGCAAGTCCAGAGGAAATTTTGGGACAGCCACTGTTGTATCACATTCCGGCCACCTCCCTCCCTGCCCTTGCACGTAATTCTGTCTGTTTGAAAGCTGAATTTGCTTCTCAACATTCCTAATTTGACTCTGCATATAGCATGTGTAAGGCTTTGAGAGTGAGAACCACAGCTGATTCACACCAGCATGCACCCACCCTTGTCTTCCTTTCTGCCCATGACTCAGTCCTTGGCATATCTCTTTGATCAAGGTTTGCTCTGAGGTGTTCATATGCCCACATCATTTGTCTATATGTATGTATATATGCATGTATGTATGCATGTTGCATGTATATTTTGTTAGTTGGGAGAAACATCATCCCAGAGATAGAGACAAGGAACACAGCAAAGAAAGAGTAGTCTTCATAGCAAATTGTGACACTTAAGTAATTATCCTCAGTGGCCCAAACTATATCCTAATTCTTCCCAGACCTCTGCCTCCCTCTTTAGATTCCGTAAAGATCTTATATAAGTCATTTGAACTTTAGTATGAATTTTAACCCCAATGGATATCTACAATTCCAATTGCAATGGTTATAACACTCCTTTTTCTCTTTCACTTAAGAAACCAAATAGGATGGGTAAAAAGCAGAGATGTCATGACAGATACAGCTACTTTAATTCATATTTTTTAAAAGCAAAATAATCCTCAAGTTTTAAATTTATTTTAAATAAAAATTTACCTACAACAGAGCTTACAGTTTATCAGGTCACACAAGCATGTTAGGCAGTTGCCATGGAGTTCTGCTGGTTTAGAGTATAAAACACAGGGGCTAAGAGATCTAGTTCTAAGTTCCATGAGAGTCAGTAGGCCTGATTTTCCTCCTTTGTAAAATGAGATGGTTGGGCTATTGAGAAATTGAGCTAGCCGAGTCTAGAACTCAGGTAAGGACCAGAGTGATGTCATCTATATCTGTGGATGCACTGTCTTTGATGATCTCATGGCAGAACATCCTGGTGATTCTCCATGGCTGTAGAGCCTCAACCTGGCATTGATGTGTTTAAACCGGAAGGTTTCCTGATAGGCATTGGCTTTTAAGAGGAGTCCAAGATGTGGTGTGCAGACTGTGAGTTCTTCCCATTCTTTGGGAGATCAACACTACCAAAGACCTGGCAATCAGGAGCCTGCCAAAGAGATGGGAGGACCATATTGTAAATAATTGGTGATGACTTTGAGCCAAACCAGATTTATTTTCCATTTCCAATCAATGGGGCAATGTCAAGGCCAACGCTACAAGGCCACAGCAAAAGCATATTATGCCTCAGCAATTCTGCCAACATGCTGGGTTAATTGCTTTTGCAGACCTCTGTTTGATGCAGAGCAAAAAGGAGAAAAAATGATTTAGATTTTCAGTAATCTCTTGGGGGTGACGCCTTCAGCCACTCAAAGGGAATAAAAAAATTCTAGAAATTTAGGTCTCTTTTAAAATTCTTTCCAGGCTTGCTCCATCTATCATCCAAGCTGAAACTGCTCTTATGATATATTGTAGATGGAGACCACACTACATCATTGGAGTTCTGACATTGCCATGGTTCTATAGTAGGTTATAATGCAATGTAACAAATTACAATGGTGGACATTGACAAATTCAGTTTTGGGTGAGTTTAAATTAATTTTGAGCTGCTTCAAGTTGGTTTAGAAAGTAATTTTTAAATAAATCAGAGGTGGATGGTGGAAAGAGAACTCCAAAGACGAATATGTGCATAGGAAGTGCAGGGCCAAGTCTGGCTTTAGTCCTTAAGAGAAGTGGGACCATCAATTAGACCCAGATACCTTGCCTTTTGTCCTAACAGAGCCAGGAGAAGGAGGACGGACTGACCTTATAGGAAAGATGTGAATGTCAAATGATGGCATTTTCTCTAGGATCCTGTGGGCAGTATTAGCCCATTTCACTCCCTGGAGACAAAATTGTATTCCTTGGAGTGCACAAAACATGATTATATATTAGGGTGTCTAAATAGTGGGTAGTCCTAAAAATAACATGTCTTTTGAGTGCATTACAGATCATAGAAGTGGTGTGGTAAAGTAGAAAAAACCACAGAATTAGCAATTAGGTTTTGTTCCCACGCCTCACACTTGCTTCTTATGTGAACCTGGTCTCTCTGGGCTTCAACTTTTTTACCTACTAAAGAGTGGAGTAAACTAAGTGTCTTACATGCTTCACAGGACTCTTAGAAAGATGCAGAAATGCATGTGAAACCCTTTGCCCTTTTGAAACTATAAAGAGAGCATGACATTATTATTATTGTTTTGTCATTATTTTCGATGTATTTTAGAAGATGAAACATTCTGATTTGATCGGGATCATGTTAGCATAATGTAAAATATATATCTACATTCTCTAAACTTGTGTGAACAAACAATAATAGGAGTGGTGACTGATGTATTGTTGTGGAAAGTTAGATGCAGAGATGGAACAGAATAGGACGTTCTCACAGGAATAACTGAATGGATTATGGCACCCTAAAAAGGGAAAGATTGCCCACCATTGTGGAGAAACACTGCTCCTTTTACAAAGACAGAGGCAAAAAGAATCCAAGTCAGGGGAATTCTCCCTCCCACTCCCCACCCCCCCTCACAAACACAAGAAATGCTCATTTCTCAGTGCATGGCAGAATCAATTAGCCACAGTGCTGTGTTCAGGTAGACTTTAGATTAGCTCGAGACCACTCCACTATAGATAATTAACCTTCGTACCCAAATTAGCAGTGAAATAAGCCAGTTATTAGTTTTCATAATGAACAAAATTAAGTATTTGGGAAAGTTAAACCCCTAGAGCTTAAATTAAAATAAGCATCTGGGAGAAATCCCTAAAGTATACTTCAATTCATTAATACTACAAATTCCACAGTAGATTGAACTGACAATGTGCCTTCTCTAAAGGAAATTGAGTCTCTCAAATAATCATTTGGATTGACCTCAGAGAGTGATTCTGCTTGATGCCTGGAATCTCAAAGACCAGTTGAATAACTGAGTTGATGTCCTTTTTTTTTTGCCAAGAGGCAAGCATCAGGCAGAGGAGAGAAGCTACATGTGGCACTAAAATAAACAAATGGTTTTATTAAAGGTCTAAAAGAAAGTTGTCTTAACTTCAGCCTAGAGGATATGCTCTCATTGACTTGATTTTTACTGTGAGAGTCAGTGGCCTATAGAACACTTGGCTAAGCGAGATCACAGTGTTCTTGCTTACTGACTGTATGACTTTGGAAAAGCCATTGAACTTCTCCACATCGCAAATCCTCCTCAGTAAACTGGGAGAAGTAATGATTGCCTTGTTCATCTCACAGTTTTTATGATCAATGTACACAAAATTCTGAACATGCAGAAATGCTATAAACTTTAACATATTCGTCTCTTATAGCTGAAAATAACTTCATATTCCCCATCCCTATACTCCTAGAAAAATTATGTTAAAATAATCAAGGACTTGATTTCAATAAATATTTATTAAAATATTTGCTAAATATTTCACATGGATTATCTCTTTTAATCCTCACAAAATATTATCAGTTATATTAGTATGCTCATCACCTGCCTAAGGCCACTCACCAATCAAAGGGCAGAAGCAAGCTCTGAACCCAGGCAGTCCTGCTCTGCAAGCAAGTGCTTTACCACAGTGTTATGGATCCATGCCTGTATGAAGAGTGGCCTCACCCAAGTCCAGGATGCCTAGAAAATTCTCTATACTGGTGAAAGCCTCACAAGATCACCAACTACAGTACCAAAAACAAAAGGTCATTGCCAGATCAGAAGCCAGGGAGAGGGCAGATACCATAATCAAATGTATCCTCTTATTTTCTTTGTCAGGCAATCCTGTTACATAACTGTCATTGTCTCCATTTTATATAAAAATACATGGAGGCTCAGGGAAATTGAATAACTTGCCCCATACTGTGCAGCTAAAAAAGGTGGAGCCTTTGTAAACACAAGGGCCATGGTACTTTCCAGCCCATTGGCTTCCCAGTGAGGGGCTCTGGGGATCCTCCCAACTTGCCTAGGTGAAGGTTTCCCTGAAACCACATCACAGGGAAATGCTCTCTAGTTGTATGTAGGGACAAGGAAAATTTCCCTTACTCTTAGACTCTATGTGGACTGCCAGAGAATTAAATCCCTCCTTTTGGTGTCTTTGGATTATGAGGGGTCTCATGGAGTGTGAATGGAGTTTGCCCTTAGAGTAATGCCTGATATTTGTATGGTGCTTACGTTTTCTCTTCCAAGTATGTTATACTATGTCCTACTCATATTATCTCTCAGAATTTCAACTAGAATGTTCCTCAGTGTATAAACAGTAGCCTCAATCAGCCTCAGTCTTGTGGGACTCATCTTGGAACTGAGAAGTTCTAGGGTGGCCCAGGCCCAGACAAGGTGGCTGGGGCCAGTAGGGACGAATTCACCATTCTGTTCAGATTTGAAGTCACTCTTCCTGATGTGGGCAGGAAGAGGCTGGTGAGGTTGTGAGGTAGGGCTCTGGACTGGTAACAATGTGTGGTATGGGGCCCTCAGGGACTGGAGTCCCTGAGGGATCTATGCTTGGGCAGCCACCTAGTTCCTTATAGCTTATTGACTCAGGAGGCAGACGAGCACAAGCAAGGAAGAAACAAAGTTAGCACACTTTTCTGTGGGCTTCACAATGCAGTAATATCACAGTGGCAAGAATGTGCAGACTATAGAAAATAATCAAGGTGAGGTTGCACTGGAGATGAAGATAAATTCAGAGGAATTTTTCATGCATACGCAGAGCCTGGAGAGCCCAGAGTTCAGTAAAAGGAGACATGGTGGCCTCTAAGAGAAGACAGGATAATTTATTGAGAGAGGAGGAAAACAATGCAACAGAAATTCAATGAATATTTACCTGAGTATTCAAAAGGATGCCGTAAGCAGATGCTTGGATATTCCCAAGGGAGAAAGCAGTATCGAAAGAAATCAGGACTGAATCGGAAAAGGATGATGAAGAAATTAGAAATTCTAAAGACAAACAGAAGTCGGATACTCACAGAATCTGTATGAGCCTGGGAAGAGGAAGTTGAATGGGAAGTTCCTCCCCTGTAACAGGCTGGCAGCTAGTCTTTAGGACTGGATTAAGGTGTAGGCACCACTTAGCTCCAGTTTCAGTGTGTGAAGTCAGGGGCAGACAGGAGCCAGGGGCTGGCAGTGGGCTTCAGGGCCACATCCAGGCTAGGACTCCAAGGGGGCCACACAGAGTGCAGGGAAAATTACACAGAGCAAAACAGGGATCACAAAACCAGGTGTATGCCAAAAGGATTTGGCCTCTGGATTTAGGAGTGCACCAAAATTCATTCGGAAGGTCAGCTCAGAACAGACAAATGACAGAATTCATGGCCAGTTTCTCCTTTGCTAAAGGACACTTAAGGAAACTCAGAGACAGAAAAAGTGGTCCACAACTGTGAGCCTCAAAAGGCTGAGAGAGGGAAATAGAAGCTGAGTTCTATAAAAGTCGCTTCTAGTAGTGTCTCTCAAACTATGGGACTTATGTTTCTGTCCATCTGGTCCCCAACCATGGTTGATTTACAACGGAAGTTTCTAAGTTCTCATGGGGAAAAATAGATCAAGATAAGTAGCAAACATCAGAAATCCAGAGAAATATTTTAAAGGAAAAATAGCATACTGAGTATAGAGAATATCAATCTAATTTTATATGTCTTCATTTAGTAATATCGCAGTTTTCATTTATCATCCTTCTGTGTCCTGAAAACGTTTTACACTCTCCCTTCTTCACAGTCTTAAATGAATTTGTTTTGCTTTGCTGCAGTAAATGTACATGCTAAAGGAACTTATTCCAAGCCTAATTCTCTATCCAAACGTTGAATGTGTTTTTGATTTTGCTATGGTTTAGTCTATATTCTTGGCTCTCACTATAACCCCTGAGTCATTTGGATGCTTGAGACAGACAAAATTTTGTGTAACCTTATTTACCCTCAAATTTTTATGTCTTCCTAAAACACTCATTCCTCATAGGCAGGTTTACATGGTGACTTAGAGCTAAAACACCAGCCAGCAAACTCTTTACTCCCATCTCAGCTCATTCTCCACCACCAGACAGCATTTCTAAGGCCTGGGCTTACTTCCTCTCCATTGTCTCTGTGTCTCTCTCAGATTATTGCCACATACTCCACACATTCCACGCTATCCGCTTCACCACACAGCTCTGTTCTGGCCTTCAGTGCCCTCATTTTGAATTATCTCGAGTGTAAGTCATTATTTTAGCGTTCATGAGAATGGGCCTTTGAAATGGAGAGATCTGGGTTTGAATCTTGGCTTTGCATTCCAGTGGAAATTGGTCTTGGCTACCCAACATTGGACCTGCTGTATTAGCCTTCTATTACTGTGGTAACACATTGCCTCAAACTTAGTGGCTTAGAACAACACTAATTTATCATCTTATCATTCTGGGGGTCAGAAGTGCAAGCTGAACCTCAGTAATTTAAGTTGAAGTATCAGTAGGCCTGTGTTCTTACTTGCAGGCCTTAGAGGAGAATTCATTGCCATTTCTAGCTTCCAGAGGCCACCCACATTTCTTGGTTTGTGGCCCCTTTCTCCATGTTCTAGGCCAGTAATGGCTGATTTAGCCTTTTTCATACTCCTTCACTCTGACACTGACTCTTCTGTATTCCTCGTCCACTTATAAACTCTTGTGGTTACATAGGGTTCATTTGAATAATCCAGAATAATCCTATTTCAAGATCAGTTTATTGGCAACCTTAATTCCACCTGCCTCCTTAATTTCTCTTTGCCATGTAACCTAATATATTCATAGGTTCTGTGAAATCTTTGGGGTGGAGGACATTTTTCTGCCTTCTATACCTGCCTATGTTCTAGAAAGTTCCCAACTTCTGAGACTTGGTAGAGTGCAAAGACTGCCTTCCACTTCAAGGGCTGACAGTGCTGGACATTTGCTTTCTCAGATCCAGGCTTATGATCTAGGTTCAGTCCTTCAAAAGGAAAACACAATGAACTTGACCTGGGACACACAAGAATAAGGGAGGGGGGTTTTGAATGAAGTCTGAGGCATTTTCTTGGCTTCATAGACTCAAGGCTGGTGCTTCTGCCTCCCAGTACTGTCCCTCAAATTATTTTTTGCTATTTTTTCAACATATTTTTACTAAATTATTTTCCTGCTCGCTCACAGTTGTCGTTCATTACTTAGAGCTATGAATCTCAAATGACACAGAATTCTATCAGCTGTGTGACCTCAAACTAGACTCTGAACTTCTCTGGTCTCATTTTATTCATGCGACACCTGTCTCAAGAGTTTTGGGGAAGGTAAATGAAGTAAGGTGTAAAGGTTCTGGTACAGGGCTTGGCATCTGAAAAATATTTAATAAATGTCAGAGAAAGGAGGAGGATGAAATAATTCCTATGTCCTGCATTAAGGAATTAAAATCTTAAAATGGCCAAAGGTATACAGAAGTAAAATGGCACATGGAAGCCGGAATAAAGCATTTCATTTCAGAGTTGTTTGTACATTTTGAAAAGTACAAAGTGCTATCGAAAGGTGATATATAAACTCTTGCAATAAAGACAATTGATTGAGACACAACTGTAAAAAAAGATAAAGCTAATCGGTTGAGATGAAATGAAAAAAAGTCAAACAAATGGATTATTATCATATAGACAAAGAGTCTGCAGACAGCTTCTGGGACTTCTGCCTCTAATCTGGAGAACCAGTCCCAGAGGAGCCAGGGTTTCTTACACACTATGCTCTGATGCAAGCCGAATGCCATTTTGAGAGATAAACACTTCGCCCCTTGAGAGTGACCCAGATATGAGTTCTTGGCTATGACTAACACACAAGGTCAAATAATGTGACTGTCAAAAAATCTCCTTTGAGATGGCATCTTTTAAAATCTCTGACTGGGAGAGAAAACTTAAGTTTAGTTGGTTAACCTCTTAACAGCACTGCCTCTACTCTTCCAAGCACAAAGCAGGGGTAATGGTACAATTAATATTTATTGAGTACTAATCATGGGCCTCCCAGGTAAGTACTATTAGTGGGTAGGCTCCTGAGCTCTCTGGAAGCAGATGCTGAGAGAGAGTTAAGAATGCAAAAGATTTACTAGGAGTAACATCTATGAAAGGCAAAGTAGAAGGAAACTGAATGGGCAGGGGAGCTGTCACGCCAATGCAGAGCTGACATATCTCTGCCAGCCCAGTGGGGAGTTCTAGAAATACAGACTGCCCATTTGAGGAGTCCCCTGTGGAGTGCAAATGGCTTGGCTTTAGTCCCACTGTCTTACTCAACCATTGGCCAGCAGATGCCCTGAGAATAGTATGACCTCAGCTCCTTAAGCTAAGGCAGACCTTGAAAGCATTAGCAACTGGAGGCTGTCAGCTAAGCAACTGTACTCTTTACTGCATAACCCAGTCTACCACAGTGCTGTCATCCTCCCTGTCCAAGTGAAGCCAGGAAAGCGTGGACCAGTTAAGGAACTTACCCGTAGGTGCCTCACTGGGAGTGGCAGGGCCTGAGGTCTAACTCTTAAGCCCTTAACTACTTACTGCACCTGAAGATCCCTATTAAGAATCTAACAGAGTGAGGTCTTATAGAGATTAAACCAGATACGGTGTTTGAACGTTCTTTGAAAAAAATTAATGTTCATAAATGTTAAAAGGATTAGATGAGTGGATATTAGAGAACTATAAGCAATATCCTATTTATTAATTTTCCTCAATTTTCCCTGCCTGCTACTTGAGATACTTTGCTCCAGTTCCCAGAGAGGCATGAAGGAAGACTTTTTACAGCATATGAAAAGTATTAATAATTTGGTATGGTCTAATTCATTTCATGATTCAGTTCTGCCAAATCTACAGAGACCGCTTCCAGCCTAGTAATTATAAAGGTGCTTCCAAATCAGTTCTGACTTGATCTTACACTATTTGATCATTTTACTATTCCGTTTTACTTTATTATTCGGTTTGATTCGGTTCTGTTAAGAAACCTAAGGCTACATAAACTGTATATTTTATGTCTTTAAAAGTTCTGTTGAGATAAATTTTTGTATAAAAAGGCTCTAATGATAAATCAATGTCATTTATTTTTAAATCAGAAGATATTGCTCCAAGAGCAGAAATCCTTGATACCAGTTACAGAAGCACATGTCCATACTGCACATACAATGAGTATGACTAAGTTTGAGTTATGTTTTAAACCATAGATAAATTAATCAATAATTTTCAAAACATAGGTTACTGTGTGCTCATGTTAAAATGCATCTAAGATATGTTTATTCTATAGCTAGCTGATGATTTCGATATAGCTGAAAAGTCAGGATGGAGCTTAAGATTCATGATAGCAGGGAGGATAGCTCTCTTATTCCTCTGCATCTCACGTGAGGACTTTCACATAATAACCATTGAATGAATAAATGGAAGGGTTTGGAATCATAGTCTAGGTTGAAATTTTAAGCATGTTACTTTCTAGCTAGGAGATCTACTAAACTCATTTATTTGCTCCTTAGTTTACCAGTAACTTGAGGTGAATAATTCTACCTCTCAGGGTTGCTGTGAAGGTTAAAGATATGAACAGCAACTTTCTTATTCTTTCGGTGACAAGAAGAATGCTTAGCTCCTTTCCACCCTCCCTTTCCCATAGTTCCTATAGGATTAAATACTTTAGCGGAATTGACAGGTTGCAATGTTGACCTGTGGGAGTCTTGGTGAAACAATATTTTCCTTTGGATGGGATATAAATCCTACTAATCAATTTGGTGCTTTCCTTGATTTGATGGCTTGTGTTAGTATTATATGGAAGTGTATAATTTTAAGTACACACACTTTTAGTGAGCATATGCTTAATGCTGGGTCTTAGCCTTTTCCAAGTAATCCTCATAACAGTAACTCACTTATTTACTTGAGATGTGGTTACAATTATTTCCATTTTACAAAAGAGGGAACTGAAACACAGAGATACTATTTTTAATTGCTGTTATGGCACAGATGGAATTCACACTGGGTCACCTGGGGCTGTAGCTGTTCCCGCTAATCACCATCCTTTCCTTCCTTCAATGAGTAAAGATACCATAAAGATACCACTAGAGGCATCTTGCAGAAATTAAGGTTAAACAACTGGCTGAATTTTTAAATATTAAAAAAAAAAACAGATTGACATATCAGGTGGTCCTATTAGACATGGGTAGACATAGGTTTGTTTTTTTTTTAAATTCTAAAGCAAGAATGTCTTAGAAGCTCTATATCACACACACACACACACACACACACACACTTTAGTTGTCATAGCAGCACAAGCAGCCCCGGTTCATCTGGAACTCATGTGAACTATTCATTCATTCCATCTGTCACTAATTCACTCAACAAAGAGATTTTGAATTCATCCAATGTACAATAACGCTAAGTACTGTGTGGTACAGGGGTAGGGAAGACCTATTCCTTGCCCTTAAGGAGATTATTAACAAATTAAGAAATCGATCAGTTTTACAATCTGATACCTTTTAGTCTTATGAGTGTCTGTCTCATCTAGCATTTAACAAATTAAGTCTATTTAATCCAAAATAATGGGTCAGTTAGGCCCATTAGGTAGAGTCACCTTTTGAATTACATAATTCTATTGAATGAATTGAAGCCAATGTCGGGTCAGTTAAAGTCCAATCAATGATCAGAATGAAGAATTGTAAAGAAGGTAGAGGGAAAGGCAGAGAAGTAGATGTTTACAAAATGTTTACAAAAGCTATTTGAAAACCAGGCAAACTCACTTTCTGGTTTCTCCAGGTCTGAACGAGCCTTTGTTCTGATAATAAAAGAAGTCTTGATATCATTGTAGGAAGAAAGGCTCAGTGTTTCGAATTCCATAGTACTACATGTACGTATTTGGCTACTGCCCAAGCACCTGTGCTCCTGGGAAAAGACTACTGATGGTTGATAGTATACTGACAATAAGAGTACTTTATTTTATTTATAAATAAGCTTTTTCAAAGCTTCTTCACATTCATAAGTGTATTTGAGTCGCAAAACACTCTCATGCCAATACTATGTCCTTATTTGATAAATAGGCAACTGATACTCAGAGGAGAAAGCAAATTTCTCAAAGTAATACTATTTTGGTGGAGCCACAACTGAAACCCAAGTTTTCAGACTCTGACCTTCTGGTCATTTCCCTAGTAGTACTCTGATATAAATCTAACTTATGAACTAGACCTGTTTTCAATCTTCATAAACAAAAAGTTATTAGATGGGATTCAGAGTAGATACCTCTCACCAGGAATGGTAAATACATGTTAGCACGCCTCTCTCACCTATGCCCAGGGCAGAGGGCACCAATCAACTTTCCACTCTCTTCCATTGTATCTAGATACAGCCCTAGAAGCCCTCTTAGCATCGTAGTCCAGGTATCCACCATTGACTGGAGCTAAGCCATCGAGCTTATTTTTGGTAATGTTCAAGCAGAGACCAGATGCTCACTGGTCATTCAAGTTAGCAAGGGAATTTGTGCTTAAGTAGAAGGTTCAGGATATCAGTAGTTCCCAAGCATGGTTGTACCATAGCATCTTCTGGTGGCATTCAGAAAAGTGTTCATTTATTTATTTTTAATTGAGATTTCTGAGGTCTACCCAAGGCCTGATGAATCAGAATCTGAGGGTGCAGCCCAGGAAACTATCATTTGTAAATTGTCTTGAGCTGATTATGATGCAACAAGTTCGTGAGCCATTGCTTGAAAACTGGACCAAATGACCTCTAAGATCACTTCTGAATTTGTAATCTGAATTTCATGACTCACCACAGTCCAGCACTGGGGATATGATACATTGTGAGCACTGTATTATAGAGCATGGAGTTTCTAAATCACATTGAAAACAATTAGCCAGAACAGGTGAAAGCACCAACTAGCCTGCCATCTGCATATTAGTGGCAAATTAAACTTCCCACATTAGCTGTGTTCTTGGCGGTATTAGTGTTACAAGCCCTAATGTATTGTATTTTATACTTTGGAGAGCTGAAAGAGAGTACTAATTACATGCAAGTTTTCTAAGATTTCAGCTGGGAGTATTTCACATGAAAGTTAATTGTTCTTTTGGGGTTTTACCACTGGTTTATCCAATTAATGTGGAGTTTGCTTATATATCACGGTTTTGCTTACAGAAGGGAAACTATATTATTCATTTGGATAAAATGAGGCTTGTTCTAAGGGTATATCGAAATCAGCCTGAGAGCTTCTGGAACACATATACAACTATGTTCACCTGCTGTCTTCTGAGCTGGAATGAGGTTTGTTCTGCAGGGGAAGTGCAGAGCTGCTGATTAAACACATTGATAAAAAAAGAGGCCAGGCAGATTTGCTGCCAAGGCTTTCCCCATCCTGTCCTCTCTATAAACTTGGAAATGGCCTTAGATCAAGTGCAGGAATGATACAAATGATCCTCCCACTGATATTATGTGTTATCCAGTTCATAGACAGCTTCTGCTTTCAATTCATCTTACCTCAGAGGATGTGCAGTAGGTATTATTATACCCATTTTACAGGTCTCTGTGTACTTAATATTTATCCATGTTTGTCCTTGTGGACTTGGCCTATTCTCTCCAGAGGACTCTAGACATTGGTGTTTAGTATTTTTTTTTAAATGGGCCCTATTGTTTCTCAGAAAGAGTAGTAGTATGGCCTTGAGGTTGAGTTTACCAGTCACACCAATCCCATCTCTGCTTGGCTGTGGTCAGTGCTATACATCTGCCCAGTTCTTCTTTACTTGGAAGCTCTTGGGATGTAACGTGCTATTGACATTGGGCAGAGTTCAAAGTCAAAGAAGTTCACAGGATCAGGACTATGCATTCATCCATTCAAGCACAGTCTATCATCTGAGTACAGAATCAAATATAATATTAAGGTTAGTTGCTAGAAGGGAAACCAAGGTGACAATGAGGGATCACCAAGAGCTATAGGCCACACAGGGGCCCAAGCACTGAGAAGTGGGGGCTACTGTCACATCTCATGACAAGAATACATGATCATTCCCGAGAGAGATAACCAGTTCTTCTTGTGAATTTCCTTCTTGCCTAAGGCTTTTTTTGGGTGACTATCACTCAGCACTTGATACCTTTGGGGAGGTCTAGGTGAGAGTATGCAGTAAGAAGGCCCTGAAAGGAGATTGAATTTTTGACAGCAATAGGAGCTTCAAGTTGTGTCTTGGTTAATTGCTTTCAGCTTCATTACCCACTGAGCATCATTCTCCATTAATATTCAGCTGTCTGCACCTTATAGCTGTGACTCTGCAGGTTAGGTATCAAGGTATCAGTGGCGTAAGTGGAAGTCCTTAATAGTACGATCATGTTTAAGCTCTTGTTCAGCCCCAAACCCATCCTATGCTCTATTTCACCATGCTGGGTCGCTCAACTGTGCCTCACATTTCTTTGCCAGCTGGCTTCATGTTAGGCTCTATCAGTAGGGAGCACTGCAGAAAGACTGGAAACCTGCAGGATGAGGGATGTGGCCTGCTTGCTCCTCCTTGCTTTCCTATTGTTCCTGTCAATGACATGCCTTTCTAAGGAGTTACTAAAGAAGTAATTCCCTCCTGGACTTCCAGTGGAGCCTGAGGGCAGTTGATGTAAATATATAAGCTTTGAGAGGTAGCATTCATGCTCAGCAAGAGCACAGAGCTAGACACTTGAACTTCTGTGGTACTTCTTGCAGTGCAGCAGCATCTCCACCACTCCTGGACCCCAAACACTTCCATATGGGCCACAAACATACCTGAGTACTGAGATCCATTGGTACCTGTCAGGGACTCTGGGCAGTGCTAGTAGCATAAATATGATAAAGCCCTCTAAACCTTGTCCTTCCCTTGTTAGTAAGTGGACCACTATCATTCAGTTATGAAAGCTGTTAACTTGGCAGTTAGTCTTAACTATTCTTTATCCTTCTTGCTCCATCAGCAAATCACCAACAAGTTATTCTAACATAAACAAATAAATATGATTATGCCTGTCCATTAATAGCCATCTCTACTACCACTGTCTTGCTATAATCACATTGCTGGGAATGATTTTTCCAGGTTGAGATGATCACTTTTTCTTTTGAGTCTTCAGATCCTTTGTATTCAGTCTCTATATAAGCCCCCATTACATTGAATGGCATTTACTTGTTTCTATTTTTGACTCTGTAGTTGTTCTTCTTGCTCCCATCTCTGGCTATGTCCATATGATAGCAGAGAGAATATTGCTATCTGTGCCTCTTTGTGATTTGCTTTATGCTCAAGGCATAAACAATATAATTTTGCTAATTATTCTGAGTCCTGCCCAATGTTTGGTGCATGGTGAGAGCTGGATCAGTGTCTGAGGTATTTGATGCAATGAGGCAGAAGTTGGCCTGCTCTGATGCTGAGTTGTGCAGAAGGCCAGAGGAGGAGGAGTCCCCTACGAGCTGCCACACTCTGGGCTTGGGAAAAGGGCCCCCTCACCCGTCGATGAGGATATATGAAATCTTCTTTTAGGTGCTCAGTCTCATCCAAATTGGTTATGAGCGCATATTAATAACCGGTTGGTTGAGGATGACTTTCCTAGATTGTTAGCAAGGAGCTACCAGACTTCTCTTGACATGAGGCCTCCCCGTGGAAAGCAGCTACTTAACTCTTTCAAGCCCTTGAAAGACCTTGGATTATAGAAAAGTTTTCCCCCCTTCTTTGGCATCGGCTATATTCCTCAATTCTTAATGCTGACTGCAGTTTGCAACAATAATAAATAAATCACACAATCACCCTTAATATCCAGAAACAAGAAAGGGAAAGCTGAGATATCTTCTAAGGTGAATTTTTCTTTTGAAGAATGTTTCATCCTTATTTTGCTAAGAAAAGATGCTGTTGGCTGGTGTTACCTCCCTTCCGGAACCTGGTTGACCAGAGAGTTTCAATGGGAGGGAGACAGCAGCAGAGATTGTTTGCTGTTTCTTGCAATTTTAGAAGTCACCATGAAGACCTTGCTGCTTGCCAACAAGAACCGGCTGTTCATTATCAGACTGACTGAAAGCCAACTTCCACTTTGTGACTGCCAACTGGAGAGACAAACAGAGACAAAGAGAGGGACAGAGAAAGAAAGGATGCTTTCTCCCCCCTCATAAAGATTTTCTTCCATGTTTGGCAAGGAATGGAGGGCATGGTGGCCAAGACAGTGCTAGGTACGTGTTTTGTTGTTGTGCTATTCTGGGATTATTCAAACTGCCGACTCCAGAAAATTGGTTGCAAAGTGCCAACTATAGATTTCATTTGGAGATTCTGTTCTTGCCACAGCCAAGGCAGTCTGATGAGGACCTAAGGGCCTGATACTGATCTCCAGTTGCCCTCATGAAACCAGCTCATTTCAAAGACTTCTATTGCATTCACTTTCTAGTAGATTTAATGCTTTGTAAGACACAGAGCTTTCTCCAGCAAACTGGGCTCTGTGGCACTGCTGCCCTTGTTCTAACAATATACATCTCAGTTCCCTGGGGGCACCTTCCAAGTATGTCATGTCAGGCTGATTGCGTCAGGAAGCATAGAGTTTCAGGACTAGAGGATGTTAATCTAATTCCTTCACTTTGTGATGGAGAAGAATAAGTTCTTGAAAGGCTAAACAATTTAGCTAATGCCACACTGGTTTTGGTAACATTTCTAACACTTCACAGCTCAATTTAAACTATCAGCCGAAGATTACTCTCTTTGAGTTGTGAATATGTGGTTGGGTTTAGAAATAAAAGGAGAAAGTGTTTAAAAATGATAGTTATTATTATTATTATTATTCTAAATACGCCAACCAAAGGGCCTAGAATTATCTTACATTTTAATAACATCATTGTTTCTTCTTATTATAAAAATATGTTTTTATAGTTAGACATTTTGAGAATACAGTAAAAGTATGATGGAGAAATTAAACATCCCCTGGAATTCTATTGTTAAGAAATAAACACTCTTACTACTTTAATGTTAATGTCTTTCTAGTCTCAATCCCTAACATTTTTTGGAGGGGTGAGGTGCAATATCACCCTCATCTGGCAGAAGGGTTGGGAGAGAACCAGAAGTTTAAGGACACACAGAGAGCAAATTGTGGTACAAAGAATTAGAAATTGTCTTCTGGATCCCTGTCCAGTGTTCTTTCTGCTCTACAAAGCTTCACAGAGGCACATTCAAACTCTCCTAGAGAAGGTGCACTGCAGGACCTGCAATGGGAGTTATAACGAGAAGGCCCAGGTACTCGCCTGAAGCTGTTGGACCTTTACAAAGCTGTTGGACCTTTGCGGGGCGATGGAGCTTTGCAAACTGCTATGAAGGTGAGGTGTGCTCTCTCTCCCTACCTCTCCTACATCTATGCTATGCTAGACCCTGTGCCAGGCCCCCTGGCTAGCAAGGTAGACAAACCAGACAAGGTTCCTACATTTATGGAGCTTAACACTGAAGGAGGCAAATTGTACAGAGTTTACATGGAAGTGTGTGTGTGTGTGTGTGTGTGTGTGGGTGTGTGTGTGTGTTGTTGTGTGTGTGAGAGAGAGAGAGAGAGAGAGAGAGAGAGAGAGAGAGAGAGAGAGAGAGAGAAGCCACATTCTTCTGGCATATTCATTTCCTTTCCTCATGACCTACCTTTTTCCTGTGCACCTGGGAGAACACAGCAGGTACAGGATCTGTTGTGAAGGGAGCCAGGTGGAGCATTTGTATGTATGCTCTGACCTTTTCTCTTCTGTCCCTGGCTACAATAAAATGGAGCAATGGTGGAAAGTTTAAACTGAAAGGTTTTTGTGATGATGATCTAGGTCAACCCCTTTGTTTCACAGGTAAGGAAATTAAAGCCTACAGACTTACCCTTAAATGACTTACCTAAAGAGATGACAACAAAGACAGACCTAGAACTTGATGTCCTTTGATTTTCTTACAATTCTTTTAATCAAGGAAAGCACATAAGTTACGACTGTGCCATTAGCAAATGAGGCCAGTGAGATATGTCTGAGTAGTAACAACTGGTGTGTATTGAGGGCAACTAGTGTGTAGTGTCAGCACTACTCTCAATGTCTTACACTAAATAACTCATTTTCTCTCAATATGAGGTGAGCCCAGTACATCTTCATTTTGCAGACAAAATATATGGTGTCCAGAGGGTTAAGTCAGTCACATGGGTCTCATGAAAGGCCAGAGGTGGAACCAAGGGGACTGTGCTCACCATGGGCTGCTTTTCTGAAGGTCTCACAGAAGCAGAGAGCAGGCTTAGAATACTGTTTCTAGAGCACATGGATAACAGTTCCCAAGAGACTAGCTTACTCCACATCCTACCTTGTCAGCAGGGCTGACTGAGATGCTAAGGGGTAGGTAGCCATGTGGACAGTCTCTTACCCAAATTTTACAGTGATATCAAGATCAAAATAGCAGTACAAGGTCACACAAACTCCTACAAAGTAATTAAAAAAGAAAAAAAAAAGACCATTCAAAAGAACAATGGATAAGAGACTTAACCTGGAACTTTATAAAATGGAAAATTCAAGTGGCCAATAACAAGTGAATAGGTGCTAACCCTTATTAGTAACCAGAGAAACACAAATTAAAAACTATTATGTAGTTTCATTTTACATTTTCCAGAATGTACAGCTAAAATGTAAAGACCAAGTTTTGGCAAGGATTTAAAGCAACTGAAAAATCATATACATTGCTGGTGGGAATGTAAATTGGTTCATCCACTTTGGAAATCTGTTTGGCAGTATCTACTAATATGATATTGAATATATCATCTTATTATACAGACATTCCATGCCTAGGTATAGACTCAACAGAAATGCAGACATATATTCCCATGCATTTTTAAAAAAGTAGCACAAGGACCAAAAGTCAGGCAGACAGGTTGGTTGTTTGCCAATAAACAGAGCCCCAGTGGGCACCTGGAAACAGTGGGGAAGGCCAGACATGGATATGGCATATCAGAATCAAGTGAGAGGGTGCAGACTCAGAAGATGAGGGACTTGAGCAGTGGCTGTGGAAGTCAGCAGGAGGCACACCCCGGCTAATCCAGGGCAGAACTGTCAGCCCCAACTTGAACTACTGTGTTGTGTCTGGATGGTGCATGGAGCATGGTGGGGTCCAGGGCATTGGCAATAAGAACCAGAAAAGGGGAGGAGGGAGTGAAAGCTATACCCTTTGGGCTAGCCATATGCAAGCATGAGAGGAAGAGAGAAGGCTGAATGATTAAGTGACGATCAGGAGAATAAGAGATGGATAGTCAGAGGGGCCAGCCAGGTGCTCATAACTCTTTCCAAATACACAGTAGCATAAGGATATTTCTTAGGTATGAAATTGAAAGATGTGCAATAGAGATAGGGTGAAGCTTTTGAAGAAAAAAAAGAGGATGGAAGCCAATAACAGATTGGGTAAAGGAAACCAGTAAACCTCGTAGGTGACACAATAACATTGCTCATGGCTACATCAAACCTTATGAAGGAATCAATTCTAGTTCTCAGTATTAGATTTCAGCATTGGAAACCATTTTAAGGAGTGATGCTAAAACAAACAAACAAACACCATAATCTTTGTAAGTAATCCTTACATATGGGCAAAAAAGAAGCAGGGTGGTGACTGAACCAATGCTGTTGAAAAGTAGAGCTTGTACTGTCAAATATTTAATTCATACTCACCACCAAGCAAAACATAATAGTGCATTCTCTCCTTGGTTCACTATCCCCAATAAAACTTTTGTGGTGTACCTTGGCTCTCAGAGATCCCTGTGGCCTTCAGTTTACAGCTGTGAATAGAATTTAAAAAGACATGATTGACTCTTATTCTAAGACCACAAAATAGTGATAAGATGGCTATTATTGCCATCGTGGGCTAAACTGTTAATATTTAATCATAAAAAAATAATTTTAATGTGCTCATTGGGCATCTTAAAATACTAGAAAAGGCATAGATTACTAGAATTTTGCTACAATCTAAGAATTAGACAGGATGCCTAAGAAAGGCCTTTCTGTTTTGCTCACAACATTTCACTCAGTATATCTCAATTAGGAATTGTCCCACCCCTCAATGGGCATTTAGAAATGTGAGTGTTTGTGTGTTTATGTGTGTGAGTCACAGTGACTGGAGAGCCTTAGTGACATTTATTTGGTGAGGCCAGATGCTAACTGTCCTACAATTCTCGGTATAGTCCAAGAAAACAAAGAATTGTTTTGTCTAAAATGCCACCCTATGGAGAACACCATCCACCTTATCCAAATTACAAGTATAGCACTAGAAAGAAATATAACTTTCATTCATGCTTGCCTGATAAACCCAAATCTATAAAGTAATGGACAGATATTCAGGAGGCAGTACTCATAATTCCTTGCAATTGCTCTACTAAAATCTCCTTGAGGGCTGTGATCATGCCTTATTTAACTTTGTATACCCATAGGGCATAGCAGAGTGCCTGGTGCACAGTGGTGCTCCATAAGTATTTGTCAAAGATTGAATAGATGAATAAAAGTCATCAAGGCATCTCCAATTTGTCTGGTTAAAAGGGCCAGTATCTGGTACTACAACAGTTTGTGAAGATCAGATGGATCTGACCCACAGAGAGGAGAAATGATGATGGTGAATAAAATGTAAATGGATGAAAGGGGCTTTAGAGTGTCTCTCCTAACCTTCAAATTTTCACATCAAAATAATGACTCCCATCCTAGGATGTTCACATCCTAATCATTGGAACTTATGAGTATGTTTCTTTATATGGCAAAAGAAACTTTGTCATTATGATTAAATTAAGAGTTTTGAGATGAGGAGATTATACTGGATTATTTGGGAGAGCCCAATGTAATCACAAAAGTCCTATAAGAAGGAAGCAGGAGGGTCAGAATCAGAGAGAGGTTGGAAGATGCTATACTGCTGGCTCTGAAGATGGAAGAAGAAGAAATGCAGGTAGTCTCTAAAAGCTGAAAACGGGAAGGTAACGAAATTTCTTTTAAAGCCTCCAGAAGAAACACAGCCCTGCCAACCTATTTAGATTTCTGAACTCAAGAATCGTAAGTTAATAAATTTGCATTTTTAAGCCAGTAAGTTTGTGGTCATTTGTTACAGCAGCAATAGGGCACAAATATACACGTGAAGAAATGTGAGTTCAAGAATAGTTGGGTTGTTCGAGGTAATGCAATGGGTTAATACCAACATCAACAAAAACCCCAGTGATTATCTGATTATCACTACAGTGATTTTTTTGTGTGTGTTATTGAGAAAGAGTGCCTGAATAATCCATTCTGAGGGGAGCTGAGAGCTTT
The DNA here is from genome assembly GCF_000325575.1 of Pteropus alecto. Classification (NCBI taxonomy): domain Eukaryota; kingdom Metazoa; phylum Chordata; class Mammalia; order Chiroptera; family Pteropodidae; genus Pteropus; species Pteropus alecto. The sequence goes on from NW_006441386.1 coordinate 4,380,992, forward strand.
CAACCTTCATAAACCACTCTTCATGATGACCATGCCTGTAAGATACAGTTTCTCATAGCTCTGTTCTCTGTTAGATGTTATCATGTTAACCTGGTGATGGGACATGGGTCACAGTCAACCAGTGTACAACCTGGGTATACAGGGGTATTTAAGCAGAGGTCTGGGTGAAGATATCTACTTGTGTTATTCTGAGGCCAATTTTGAGGCTGGCTATTGAGGAATTCCATCATCTTCTGCTTGGCTAGGGTATTCCAATTCAATATCTTCTCTACCTGAACTTCTCTTTGTTTTCCATAGAAACCTGGCTGAGAGCAGGATATCCTTGAGAACTTGATACTTAATGGCATTAGCAAGACAAAGCCCATGGAACCATTTGACTCACACCTGCAGCTGTCGCACCATATCCTGGCCTTTTAGGAAAGGGAGTTTGAAAGGCATTACAACCCCTAGCTCTGCTTATGCCTTGGGGACCACTACACAAGTATGCAGCAGGTATTCCTGGTAAAATCCGACTTTTAGAAAATTTTATAATTAGTGAGCTTAGCCTGGGGGTACAGATTTTCAGATGGTAATAGTGGAAAGTATTCTTAATATTACTAATCTATAACTTTCCTGTTTCCTCATTTCTGTGTATCAGAAATTTTATTGGGCTGATCCTTTAAAGACCAGAAATTACAATGGTTTAACAATGGAAAATTTTGATATTTTGTTGTTGTTGTTATTTAAGAAATAGAAATAGTCCAGGGCTTGCTGGCAACTCAACTCATCCTCAGGGAGCCAGTTTCCTTCTATTTCTTTTTTTTTTTTTACTAACCTTAGTGTTTGAATTTCATCTTCTTAGTGTTTGAATTTCTCCATCTCATGATCCAAGGTGGCAATTAGAGTTCCAGCCACCCAATTCACAGCCTAGGCTGAGACAGGAATAAAAGCAGATGGACAAAAAGGTTGCCCCAGCTCTCTGTCCCTATTTATGGAATACTCCTGGAAATCCTTCTATGTCATTTCCACATATTTCTGCTTATCAGAACAAAGTCACATAGCTGCACCTAGCTGCCAGCAAACCTGGAGTATGGGGGTTCTGTACTGAGGGTGAAGAAAAAAATAATATTGGTTATGCAACCAGGTGTCTCCATCATACACTTTTGCCTGCATCCAAGCCATATGGTGTTAGAGCCCAAACTCTCTCTGTGACTATCCATATCACTCTCCTTTCCACTACAAGGCCTGAAGGTTTAAAAGAACCACCTCTTACCATGCCAAGACCTCAGTGAAGAGTGGGGTTACTCAGATACTATTGGTGCTGGATTAATAGAGCTTTGAAAAGGCCCTGACAACATCAACTTGTACCTGAGCCCTGCACTCCTGGAAAACAGCAAGGGTTAAAAGAATTCTCCTCACCTTTGTGTTGTGGGAAATGTCCACCTGAAAAGAACCATCTATATATACCTTAGATAACACCCACCGATGCCCTCCATGCTTACCAATGACAAAGCCAGACACAGACCCTCTCAGTTTCCATTCTTTGCCCCATAAATGATTAGCCAAACTGTATTATCCACACTGATCAACTGGAACGAAATGAGTTACCCAAATTTGGTTAAGCTTCTCTACTTCCCTCAGGGCTCTGACCTCTGGCCTACCCTCAGTCAGAGCCAGCAGACAGCCCCTCCTGAAAGTAGGCTGGCCTCCAGATAAAACATTTTTTTCTGATTTACTCTGCATTCATGCCCCCTTTTCATCCTACTCCCCCATGTCTGAATCTTTCTAGCCTCACTTAACCCTCTCCATAACAGAGAACACCTTTCTGCCTAACTCTGAGCTGCTTGCAGCTTTGAGGGTTAGAATACCCCTTCTACTGCAATAGTCCCACCCCCACTCTTCAATAATCCTTTTGAATAAGAGCCTCTCCTTACTACATCCATGTTTGTTTTTATCTGACATTCCTTAAACATTGGGGCTTTGAATAGGCACCGGAGGACATTCGTGAAAGAGAAGGCTGGGGGCAGATCTCTCTTCATCTCCATTGCCAGGGGAAGCCAAATCCCTTGTCTCCTATGTGGTCATTCCTCTCCTATGATTCTTCTGTTCCTGAAAGACCCATAGAAGTGGTGGAGGGGAGTTGGAACAAGGACCCACATGGCCTCTAGAGTTATAAATAGCTATCACTGTAGAGCTGAAAGTTCCATAGAGCTGCTGCTGCAGTTACATAAGGGTTTGTTGTCAAATAATTGGGGACCTTGGGTAAGCAAGATTAAGCAGGTTTCTTTCCTGCAGGATTTTTCATGGGCTCTTTGTGAAACTCTCAAGAATAGAACATGGTATACATGGAATCCCCGAGTTATCTGACCATGGAATGGTTTTATTTGCCCAGCATCTAGGAATGCCATGTAGAACAGTTTGGGAAATGATGTTTTAAAGCCTTTAATGTCTTCTGCAATTGACAAGTGCACCATGGAGAAGATAAGCTTTGCCTTTGAACTACTGTCAAGGAGAGGGGATGGCTGCTTCAGAGCCAGTGGCCACAGTCGCAGGTGGCATCACATATATCTGAGTGTCAGGTGTTCTCTCTCTTTAAGCAGGAGGTGTCCTATGTAGCCTTTGTCCTGAGGGAAACACAGGAAAGGGGTAGATTTCCCAACAGGATGCTGTGTTTAAGGTACATTTGATTTATGGCAGCTTTTGCTGTGACCTTGGCTTTCCGGTTTGCAAGTCATGTCACCAGGGTATCTGACTAATGTACAGTTGTGAATTTTTCATGGCAAGGCATGTATTTGTGCTATTGGCCTCCTGGGCAAGTAAAAAGCATGGCATGTCAAAAGCAACGTAAATTGTTAGGAAAATCTTTATTCTCCCCAGACCTCCCTGCAAAGTCCCATTATTCGTGTCCCACTCACCCGTTCATTCAATCACGAACATTTATTGAGCAGCTTCCATTTCTAAGTACTGTGGGGGATACAAAGGTGTATAAACTGAGGAGGGGACATAAGTGTTCAGGCAGCAGGTGTGAAGGTGTAGAGGAGGAAAAAGTGCAGATCTTTCTTTCAGATGAGTATTCAGGCATCTGGAGAGCTTGCACTGAACACGCCTATCTTATAAAAATAAGTCTTTTCACTCTTTTAAGAGTCCCCTCTGGGACACCCTGTGGGGTCAAATGTCAGGTGTCTTGTAGGGTTCAAATCCCTGCTCTGTCATCTTAAGTGAGTCTCTTAAAACTTCAGGGCTTATTCCTTTTTTCTCTAAAAGGAGAGCATTGAATAGATAATTCTTAAAGTTCTTCAGCTCAAAAAAAATAATTTAGAGATATAGATGCACACACAGACATACACACATACACACACACACATATGCATAATACACATTTAAATGTTTACACAGTAAGGACTAGATTGCTTCCAGCTAGGGTACGTAGGTTAGACTTGGGGCCATTGAAAGACAGGATTTTATGTTGTTAAACATTGAACAATAGGATCTACCAGAGCAGGACTTTGCTCTCTATGGAGCAGGACCTCAGCGTGCCTCCGCCTCTGCCTCCACACACACACACACACACACACACACAGCCCCCACCTCTGCAAACATTACTGCCTTCCCTGAGACTATTTCAGCAAGAATCTCACTCCCAAAGTCTGGTGCTGATTCTGGGCTCTGAGGATGGCACCGTAGTCACTTGGGAAATGGGAAGCCCAGGTTGCTTGCTTAGAGCTGTTTTTTACCTGGGCGCAGCCCTCAAGCCTTGCTCATTGCTGAGCTCCAAGAGTTATTTGCTCATCAGGAGCTGCCAGATGGGAAGGCAGGTATCTCTGATCCTTCCTTTTCCCTCCCATGTGTCAAAACACTGGAACCAATTCCTAAAGAGGGCAAAGGCCCAGGTGAGAGCTTATCCAGCTACCCTAAACTAGTAATCAGACTCAACTCAGTAGGAAAGCTCTTACATTATTTGGGGATGAATGTTGTTGTCGTAAGTGAAAGCTGTACCAAAAAACTGTGGTCTGAGTTTAGACACTTGCTTTCCCAGTAATAATTGGGAAAGGACATTCCTATGTTATTTTTATTAATGATAATTATTATGTTAATAGTAATAAGTTAAGTGGTATTAATATGTCTTTAAGAGTTTGTTTATACAACACTTTTTAAATATTATCTCATTAAAGTCATAGTTGAATCTTCAGAGTAGTATTTCATTATCACAAGAAGATTGCGACTCAGAGAGTAACTTGCCCAATGCCATTTAGCTAGGGAGCATCAGATGATGGAATCAGCCCATGGCCCCCTCAAAACTCTCATGCCTCCAAAAACATCTGAACACGTTCCTTTCCTGTGGGTGATAGCCAGGGCTGAGAAGACCTGAGAAAAATCATCAGGTAAGACCCATTATAGGAGTTTTTAAGGAAAAAGGAAAGGGAGGTACCTGGATGTGGGAGACAGAATTTCACCTCTACAGAGAACAAAAGTGAACTAATTATGGGCCCTGTTTATGATCACTTAATTTCATCATTATCTTGAGATTTATGAAAAGCCAAATTCTGCCAATTGTTCCCATTTCACATGAGAATAAATGTAGGCCTGAAGTAGTGGTGAGATTTGTGGCAGATTATGTGCAATTAATTCCATCTCATATTTCCCTCTGCATTAAGAGGTGGAGCCTATCTTCTCTCCCCTGAACTGAATCTGGGTTGGTCTCATGACTTACTTTGGCTACAAAAATATGATGGAAATGACACTGATGATATCCAAGACTAGCTCTTAATAGGCCTAGGAACTTCCGACTTTGCTCATTTAGAATGCTGAGATCACCATGCTTTGAGAAAGCCCAGTCTAAACATATTAAGAGAAACCGGGAGGAGAACAGAGGCAGCCCTGCCAAAAGCCAGCAATATCTGCAGGATGTATGAGTGAAGCCACCTTTGACTCTCCAGCTAGCCAACCCTCCACTAAATGCAGCTGTGGGAGTGAGCAAGTCCAGGAGAAACCAGCAAATGAACAATACAGCCAAGCTCATCATGATTCTATGGAATCCTAAAAAGAATAAATTGTTGGAATTTTAAGTTTGGGACAACAGATAAGCGAAATGTAAATGGAGTGCTGTCATAACAAAAACCTAAAATATGTGGCATTGGCTTTGGGACCATTTGGTGTGTGAAAGCTGTAGAGGGGTGAAAGAAATTGTCAGTGAGGCTGGAAGGGCTGTTGGAGACTGGAGGAAGGGCAGCCCATGGTACAGAGTAGAGGGACAACTAGTGAAGCTGAAGCCTAAAGTATTTTGTGAGATGGAAAATGTACCTCAGGAACCTGAGATCCTGGTTAAGGAAATTTCCAACCACAATATCGAAGTTGCATTACTTAATTTTGTCTGCATGTAATAAAATATAGGAAGAAAGGGAGGAACCAGAGAAGGAATGTTTCATTTTTATGAAGAATTTGGAGGAAATATAGAAAGCCCAGAAAGTGCTACATTGGAAAATAAAACTATTTTCTTCCATGGTGCGTCATAGCAAGAGATTCTCAGAGAAACAGCCTCGGTATAAGATCAAATCAAAGGAATGAGAGTAAGAAGACCCTAAGAGTTTACTGTTGGTGGGAGTGTAAACTGATGTAGGCACTATGGAAAACAGTATAGAGGTTCCTCAAAAAATTAAATATAGAACTACCATATGATCCAGCAGTCCCACTTCTGAGTATATATCCAAAGGAAATAAAAATCACTATGCCAAAGAGATATCTGTACTCTGCCCTATGTTCATTGCAGCATTATTTACAAAACAGAGACATGACAACAATCTAAGTGTCCACTGATGGATGAATGGATAAAGAAAATGTGGTACATGTACAAAAATATTATTCAGCCATAAAAAAAGAAGGGAATCCCGCCATCTGCAACAACATGAATGGACTCTGAGGGCATTATGCTAAGTGAAACAAATCAGACAGAGAAAGACAAATACTATACGATATCACTCACATGTGAATCTAAAAAATCAAACTCATACAAACAGAAAACAAATTGGTGGTTGCCAGAGGTAAGAGGTGGGGGTCAGGGATGGGGAAAATGAGTGAGAGTCCAAACGGTACAAATTTTAGAAGACGAATATGCTCTGAGGATGTAATGTACAGCATGATGACCATAGTGAACAATACTGTATTGTATATTCAAAAGTTGCTAAGAGAGTAGATCTTAAGTTCTCATCATGAGGAAAAAATTGTAACTGTGAGATGATGGATGTTAATGAAATATATCGTGGTGGTCAGTTCACAATATATATGTATACAAAGCACTATGTTGTACACCTTAAACGTATACAATGTTATATGTCAATTATATCACATTAAGACTTGGAAAAAAAAGGGTTCATCAAGATTTAAGACAGTGCCTTGCAGAACTTTTTGATTTGAAAACAGGGCTTTTAAGAATCTTAAGGGTGTGGCCTTAACGAAGCCTCACCTGGAGCCCAAAGGAAAGAGAGACCTGACATGAAATAAGTATGGGAGTAGCTTGTGGGCAATGCAGTCAACTGCAACCGGATTCATAGGAATGACATAAAGTCAGGATTGTTGTATTGGTGGCTGGCAGTAAATGTGAACCAAATTTTCTTCTATAAAACATAGCTGCTATATATTAAGTGCTTAACATATGCCAGGGCCTATGCTAAGGGTTTGGTAGAGAGAGATGACTGTACTTTATCCTCACACCACTGCCTTGGTGTGAGGCAGGTACCACTGATATTTCTGTTTTATGCATGAGGAAATGGGCTCCAAGGGGTTATCTGCCCAATGACACACAGCTGGGAAGTGGCAACAGTCACCTGAAGCCACTATACTTTTCCCAGTGGTCTATACAACCAAAGTGATATTTGGTTGGCTCAGACTGGAATTCCATTCCACTGACTACTGCTGGAGAAAAGTTAAGATTCACCTCATCCATCAGCCAAGAGAGTGATGATTTCCTCCTGGTCTCCTGTGTGCAGTTGTCCCCGTCACTCTTGGGTGCCCTCCAACTCCCGATACAAATTTCAGACAGCTTTTTTTTTTTTTTCTTTCTTGGCTTCTGTGAGCATCTGGAAAAGAGGACTCTTGGCTGGTTTACAGCACCCTGTTCAGACCTGTTAACTGTCTTCATGCCCTAACCAGCCTCTGCCAATAATAGTTGTGTAGGATTCAAATGGTGTGAAAGACCTCACATGTTTGAGAGGATAATTTATCCCTGTGAAATTGCACTTTCTCTTACCCTCAGGGTTTCAGCGTCAAACTGCGTCTCTCTGTGTTTTTTTTTTTTCCCCTCTCTATACTGAAGTAGCACTATTTGCTTGTTTATTTTTTCCCCTTCCCTTAGGAATAGAAACTGAATTGCTTTGTATATATATAAAAAATATTGAATTACAAAAAAAAAAAAAAACCAACAAACCCAAACTATTACTCCTTCTGAATGAAGAAAAATGTACAGCTTGTGGTATAATGCATCACTTTGAGTAGTAAATACAGAAAACAGCAATGATATTTATATAGAGGGAAGAAATACAGATATCACATGACTGCAAAGAAAAGCAATGATGGAGGAGGCAGGCTGGATACAGAACTGATAGAGTTAAACTCGGGGCCAGGCCTGTCCTACTCAGGGAAGTGTTGGGTAGGTTTCTATATGATAGAAATGCAGAGCTTTGAGGTTTGTGCTTCTTTTCAATCACTCAGTGTTTCAGTGCATGGAATTTAATCAACTCTGTAAAACTCACTTCTTTGGAGAAAGTGTTGCCCACTCAAAAAATAAAAAGTGATACCTACAATTTATTCAGCACTTACGACATAAGAATTTTACACATATTTAATCTACTCTCTAAAACAAGCTTATGAAGTGGGTACTATTATTGTCATTACTATTTTATTGATGGGAAAAACACACAGAGAAATGAAATAACTTGTCCAAAGTAACACAGGAAATAATGCCATACCATGATGCTGTATTGCTTCTCCTCCTGGGAGAGTCAGCTGGGTCTAACTCTGGCTTCTTATAAGCATGACATAGAAGGGACATCTCTATGTGTAGTGGTGGGGCAGAGTCCTTGAATCCTATGGGAAAGTAATCATGAGGGCCACCAAGAACCAACTTCTCCAGGTTTACCATATTGTGCCAGTTTTAGACAGAAACTGATTTTCGAAGACTCTCAAGAAGACCTGCAGCTAATTGACTAAACTATGGCTACAAATTACCCGACTCTGACCACTGCATATTTTTTCCTTTAAACTTGGAGATTCTTTGGTGTCCACGAAAGGAAGAGAACAATATTGTCAGGACTTTGGTGGGAATCATTTTATTCAGGCTCTGACAAGGACAAGGACTGAGACTCTCTGCTGGCTACAGAAGCACGTCAATGCACTCTGAGGAGCTAGGCCAAGCGAGAAGCCCTGGACGTTGAGGAAAGACTCTGCTTGCAGGCGAGCAGGCTTCTCCCTGTGCTCTTGTACTGACCTTCACCAGCTACTGTATTTGAGACCCTGATGCTTGAACTTCAGGCTTGTCTGACCCCTGACATTGGCTTTTGCCACTGTGACCTTTGACATCTGCCTCACCCCTGCCTTACTGGGGACCCTGGACCTTGGATACCTGTCTTATCTGCTCCTACCCAATAGAAGCTGTTACACTGGGTTGACACCAGATTGCTCAAACCCAGTCTGATTTAAGAAATACATGGAACTACTTGCCTCAGACTCTGCCTCCTCCCTCCTTGGGTGGTGCTTTGTAGAGCTCCTCTGGTCACCCACTTCTAGATGTCATCTTTCATCTTCCCTTCTCCCTCCATATGGATGGAACCATCCTGTACCTCATCTCCATGGGAAGACATACGTATGCCTCCCAAGTGGACCATTTCTAAAGAAAAACAAGTGTCTGAACTCATAGGATAGATCTCAGGTGATTTTATAGTGTCCTCTGGATACACTGTGAGTTTGTGTCCAGCACCTTACCTGCTTTATTAGTAGGAGTTTTGGGCCTTGTAGGAGGGGTATGTGTCAGAATTCCTTATAGTTTACCCATTCCTTATGATTTACTCATTCCGCTTACATCCACAGACGATGTATTTTATTTTGTTAGCTGCCGAGTTTGGTTGCACATGAGTTTATCCTCCTTAGCAGATTGTGAACTCCTTGAAGGGTGGGATTATGTTTTCGAATCTCGGCAGGGTAGAGAGAGCATGATATCTTGCTTGTCCTTAGCGGATACTCAATAAAATATCTTAAGGTTAAATTTTCATAAACTTGTGAAATGTCAACTAGCAGTGAAAGGGCAGCATGTCTATGCCTGCCCAGTGTAGCATGTGGCAATATTCTCCTGAGGGAAAGAAAGAGTCTTGTGTGGCAGAGTGGTATGAGCAGTCTTTATTAAGGCAGCTGGGCATGAGCATGTCCCTGAAAGGAGAGGAGACAAGAGGGGCAAGGGTATCGCAGGCAGGAGGAATTGTGCTGATGAAGGAACCGAAGAAGGGATCCGTGCACCAAGAGCTATGGATGACAAACTCCAAGTGAACCAGTTGGGCTTGAGCAGCTCTTCAAGTGAGATCACTGGAATATGTTTGAATGTACGGTTTAGGGCTAGATTTTGAAGGGTTGTAAATTTAAGCTTATCTTATAGATGATAAGTAATGAAAAACTTTTAAATGTTTAAATTTTTAAGGGACAAAAATATTATCTTTTAGAAAGTTGAGAGGAGTGATAGATCAATAAATGGAAAGCCTCTATTTTTTTCCAGATCAAAGCCTTTTCTTAGAAATTTCCAAACCATCATTTCTCTCTATCTCTGTATCTGTCTGTATCTGACTGTCTGTCTCTGGAAAGGGATCTGATGCTTGTGTCCCATAGGGAAGAGAGTAAACAAAACCAAGTGACAGAGTTGAAGGTAAAATAGAGAGTAGCTTCTGTGAGTGAAAATTCTTGGGAAATCTGAACCCTCCTCCTGTCTGAAATCAAGCACCTTCTGTGGGAGCCCCATGAGGATGCTTCTGAATTCAGTTCAGCACAGAGAACATGATGCTGATGGTCATCCAGGGTGATGGCCCCATAGCTTCTCACTTGCTAAAAAAGACAGTCTAGTTTTGACCCTTTGGAAGATTCAGAATCTTCTGGATTTTTTTTGTTTGTTTTGTTTTGTTTCCAGGAAGGGAGAATCACAGAGTCTCTTATCATGGCTCGGCAGTGGTACCACCCACTCATGCCCACCACCTACTGGGCAGGCTGTTATGATTGCACCAGCCTGGAGAGAAACCCAAGCTTGGGAAGTGTTTCTCTTGATGATGGTGGTGCTGAGACAGTCAGCAATTCCCATATGTGGCATATTTACGATTTGAAGCAAATTTCAGATGAATACTCTGGAAGCCTCCTTGCCTTGAAAAATGAGCTCCTATTTCATGCTGGGCCAGCCCAGATTAGATACAAAAAGCCCTTTTAAGGAAGCCCTTGGCTTCTCTTTTCTAAAATTTACACAACAATAAAACCTCATAGGGATGTGAAGGAAATAGAAAGAATTGATGTATCTGAAGTTCTTAGAGCAGTGTCTGGCACATAGTAAGCTCTCAATAAACATCACTTGTCATCATTGTTTCTCTGAAGTTGACCCAGTACCGAGAGGTTGAAATTAATTTCAAAGATAATTATCATTTTTAAAATGCTGTTTTTATTTGTTGTTGGAAAGAAAATCTAATCTGAACACACCTTAACTCTCCAGTTTATTCTAGTGGCCCGCTGTTGGTGACAAGCAGTGCTCAAAGAATTGATAGCAATACACACAATATCCTGTGCATTTCCAGCTTGGGGGATATTATATTATATTATTGTATATTTATATGCAGTTATTGTAGCTTGCATTCAATGAGTGCAGGCTATGTGCTATCTTTGCATTGTCTCATTTTACCCCTACAATGCTATAGATACTATTAACCTCATCTTGCACCTGAGGAAACTGAGGCACAAGAAGTTAAATAATTTGCCTAAGGTCACACAGCTAGTAAGGGGCATATCCAGGGTTGAAACATAGGCAGCCTAGTATCACAGCCCTATCTGCTACACTACGATTTCTAGGTTCCCTGAGCTTACAAGTGACACAGAGGAGCTCATATCCTAAGGGGAAGCCCTGGGCTCCCTCGTTGCTTCCCACCCTTTCCTAGGGTCTGAAGAGCAGACACAGTGCACAGAGTGTGGATCATTTCCTTACTGTTTTAGACCTGTCCTGAGATGTCCAATTCCCTGCCTGTATTCATGCTATTCTTGGGCCTGGATGCCCTGCCCCAATCTCTGCAATGTAAATATTACCTGGCATTGGGTGTCACTCCCTCCACAAAGCCCTTGTGATATCTCCAGAATGAGCACTCACTGCCTCCTCTGCATGTGTGTAGCACTCTTCTGAACATCGGTTATGGTAACTTTGCATTCCACTTGGTATTTTTATATTATTGTCAGTCATACTATCATATCATCAGATTTACTATCTCTAGCTTCGTGAGAGTAGGGTTGGAATTTCATATAAAGGAGGGCCCTTGGATGTGACTGATTTGACACAGCTCTCTTGATGAATGTGACTTTTATGAGATCCTTTAGTAACTAGACACAGACATCTTGGATGATGGTCACATTTCTAAATCTCACTCATCCCTATTATCTTAATTTCTTTATTTAATCGAGCACTTCTTCTGTTCTAGGCACTGTGTTAAGTACTCAATGTGTATCATACATATTTCTCCTGTCCCTCACAATGAGCCTATGTGGCAGATCTGTTCTTAACCCCATTTTATACAAGGGAAGTAGGGCTCAAGGATGCAAGGCTGATAAAATCTTGAACTCAGATCCCACAGTGAAGTCAGTTTCTAATTCCATCCATTGCTGACCACCACCACCACCAGCCTCAGTTGTACCCATATTTGACTTTCAGCCAACCCTCTGTACCCCTCTCTGACCTTACCACATCCCCAAGTCTAGGGGCATATCTGAGAACTGGAACCGGATAGAGATGAGTTACAGCTAAGATGTAGGATGAGAGAAACTGGCATGCACAGAACATAGGGAAAAATGAGAAAAGAAAACCTTGTCATTTTAATGACTTCTTGTTCCAACTGTATCAAATAGTCACCAAGACAAAACGGTAGAATCAAAGTAGCACCTCCATAGTAACTGAGTCTCCTCTGGCAGAATGCAGCGTGCCTCAGATGTAGAAGATGTTCATAAATACTTGCTGATTCCTGTTCTCTATTATGAAGTGAATTGCTCCTTATTGCCTGAAGAGCAGTGATTTTATAATAAAGCCCCAATTAAAATAGAATATGGAAATTGGAAAGGGCTTTAGATTCCGACGAGTTAAACCATCTCGTTTTGTAGGTGATGTCCAGAGGGTGTGCCCTGGGAATAGTTGGGAGCAGGCTGGGAGCAGGCAGCAGTGTGCTACTCCTGACCTCCTCCATATTTTTGGCCTAGACTGCCAGGGGTGGAGGGCCGATGGCTGATTTGGTGCTTTTTGTTTGGAGATGGGTGCCAGCTTAGAGGGAGGAAGGAGCCAAGAGACTCGTTTACTCCTGTGTTTTTCCCTACTGCATCAACCCATGTAAATTGCTTGGAATGATATATTTTTTCATATGGTGACTTGTGTGTCAACAGCAAGTTGTTTCCATCATGCCAGTGCCAGTTTGGAACCCACCTCTGCTGCCAAAAATCCCCTTTTGTATGTGGACTCACCATTCAGCTGTCCAAATACAGTATGATTAATCTGGCCTGCTAGGGAGAAGAGAGAGGGCTAGAACTATAGCAAGTGACAACAGTAGAGAAATAGTTATGTTACCATGCCAATGATTGCCCTATAAGATTCAAATACAAATTAAGCCCTGCACTGGTTCCTACTGACAGAGGCATAATTATGTCCAATCAGCGTTGGAATTCTGGAGATATCTTTCTCAAAGCCCCTTTCTAGAGAAATTGTGGCTTACTATCTAAGCAGAAGGGCTACATGGGGCTTTCCAGAAAAATTTTCCTGCGGCCCAGAATTTAAAGTCTCACTGGTACTAAACATAACATTAGGCTAAGAAGTTATGAGAAGGGCTCCTTTTGCCACAGGCATAAATCAGTCTAGTTTCATTGCTCTTGTCAGTCCTTGGGGTCTAAAGTGAGTCATTGCTTAAGAACTGAGAAATGAGGGAAATAAGGGGGATGCCTTCTGAACATTAAACTTTAATATAGATACATAATAGATCAGAGCCAAGCATGACAAAGTCACCTTAAAGAGACAGTAGGGATAGACAATCACCTTTCTATAGTTATTCACATGTTCAAAAGAAGACCTTGGCAATCGATAAAATTCCTGCAAAAATGTAGGTCCCCTCAGGGGATAAGACCCCGAGCAAAGGTGTGTGAGTGTTTCTGGTGCTGGAGTCATGGGCGCCACCAATGAGGGATGGATGTGAAAGTTGTGGTTCACCAAATCCAAGCGTTTTGGTCCCATTGCTAGAGCCAATTGCGCTTTCATATCAGGCTCTCAAACAGGCAGTTGATTAAACAAATTCTTTTCGCTCTGATGGTATGTTATTCACTCTTTTTATGTACCACTTAAATTTTCTCACTGTAAATTGAGAAACTGCCATTTGGTTTTAGATATTGGGCCTGCATGCTTGGTTAATGTGTTTTCCCCTGAGAGAGGGATGTGCTCTACATGCACCAACAATATCACATTTCTGGGCAGCAGGAAAGGAAGGCAGAAGCAAGATCCTGGATGGTGGCACATTACACAAGGTCAAGATAGCTACATCATGAGGCCCTTCATGGAGGAAGACCATCCTGGCTTCCGTGGGATGGAACATATGCCAACTCATTCCTTTTGAGGAGAAGAGTGAAACATCTTTTTCCTTTCAAAACATTGCCTTATAGAAATGTATCCATAGTTATTCTTTGAAAGGGCAGCTGTGGTAAAATGTATGTAAAAAGTGCTAAGGAACTTAGTAGTTGACGTCTGAACCTGAATTAAGACATCTCAATGCAGTCTGGTCATGGATGAAGGCAAACTCTGGAAGCAGGGTCTTGGCCTCGGAGAGGATTTTCCTGCTGGACTGATATATCAGTTACCAGAGGCAATTCCACATCATTTCATTTCCCCTGGCAGACAAGAGTGATTTAAAAGTGAAAACTGCCAACCCCTAAATTCTATGGTTCTATGGTTCTATTCAGTGGCAAGTGAAAATAATACACATCCCTCTCTACCTGAGACCAGAATAAAATCATTGTTTGTATTATGAAAATTATAATGTTAGCTCTTCCCTCAACCTTCTCCTTGCTCAGCCGTCATTTAGCTGCCTAGGGCTAGCACCATGGCTGCGTGGGATCATCAGGAATCCAGTGCTTTTGCTTAGCTGTCTTTCATGCGTGCTCCTCTCTGTGGTTTTATTACAGCCCCTGCATGACCCCTCTCAGCCTACTTCCCTGTCCATATTCCAGTTAGGAAGAAAGAAGAAGGATGAGATGAGATGGTGTGTCCAGCTGAGTGAGCCCCTTCATGGAGCTTTTTGGAAAGTTTTATTCAACATATCTCTCATTGGTTAGACTGACGTCACATGGTTACCTTTATCTGCAAGGAATTCTTTTTTTTTTTTTTTTTTAAGAGCACAAAGTAGCTGGGTTTCTGATGGAAATGAAGAAGGGAAGAATGAAGAAGCATTGGTAAATGGCACTCTCTGCTGAAATGCTGGAAACCTGGATTCCTCTGGATTCCTCTATTTCCTCACCTTTTACAATTCATGCCAGTACACGAACATTTCACTTATGTGTCTCCCCTCCTAACTATTTCTACTGCTCTTGCCTTAGTTCAGGCATCATTATGTTTCACCCAAACTATTATATTATGTCAGAGTTTCTATTGGTTTTACTGTACTCGGGCTCATCTTTAAGACTGCACTCCACACTCTTAGCCCTTCAGTGGCTCCCTATTGCCCTCTGAGTGCAGAACAAATTTCTCCTACACAGGTTTCCTTATGATCTGTACTTCGTCCTGTCTCCAGCTTCACATCTTTCTTTTTCTGTTCTGTAATGAATAGGACTGTGTGCTCATGATCATCTTTGACTTCTGTCTTTCACACTCCACATCTGATCCATTGATAAATTCTCTTGGCTTCAATATCAAAATATGTGTCGAGTGTGACCCTTCTCACTAATAATTGTTGAATGAATGAATGCTGGAAACATGGTAAGTGCTCCATAAATATAGATTCACTTAAAAGTAACATGATACATGGTGGGGATATTATAATCACCAGCATTTTTTATGTTTATTAAGTGCCATATGCCACTAATGTGACATATATTATTTCAAATCCTCATAATAATATTTCAAAGTAGAATTTTTAACTTATGATACTAATAACTCATAACAGTTAATGCTTCTTTAATACTTACTATGGGACAGACACTAAAGTCAGTGCTTGACATGTAATATTTGTTTAATTCTCATTACAATTCTATGAGGCAGATTCTGTTCTTAACACTGATTCTATAGATGAGGAAACTGAAGCTAAGTGAGGTTAAAGGATGTCAAAAGTCACTGATGGATAGGAAAATGCTTCTGATTTTCTCTAAGCACAATATATCCATAGAACAGAGGCTGGAAAAACTTTGCCGACAAATTTCCGAGGCTTTTGCTATGAAGCAGTTATTTGGAGATCTTCAGTGATCCTTGAGGTTTTGGTGGACTATTTCATGTCCTTTTTTTCCTGTGGTTTTATATTTTCTCTGTAAACAATGAAAGCCTTAATGAATGTCAGAAGTTTAAGACATGACAAAGAGGCAAGGATATTAGATAATTATGTTAAACAATAATATCTGTATGTTTCTTTTCAGGTCTTTTTTTTTTTTTTTCTGGTCCCCGAAGAAAACAGTACAGGGCAATAATTAGGACAGTGAATATTGGAGTCAGATCGTCTGGTTTCAAATCCTAGTTGTAGTTTCATGACCTTAGAAATATTACTAATCTCTGTGCCTCAGTTTCCTCAAATGCAATGAGAAGATACTAATAGTGCCTGTCTCCCAGGGTCACTGTAAGGACAAAAATTTAAGTGCTTATGACAGAGGAAGCAGTCTATAAATGTTACTCAGTATTATTAATAGCAATACTAGTGGTGGCGGCAGTAGCTGTCGCTGTCACTATTGTTTCTGTGGTAGTGATAGTGTTGACAATGAGATATTTCTAACCTGGACTGGTTTGGCCTCTATCAGAAGCTATATAGTTAATACTAAGATTAAAATGAATTTTTGTCATTGTGACCATTTCCCAGCATCAGAAGGAGAACTTTGGCAGATACAGCATTTGTTGTTAATTTCAAGAGTGTGCGTGCTTCCCTAAAATATATCAGGATCTGTATCAAGGTAGTTAACATTCGCTGTTGGTCCAGTGGTGAAATCTACGCCTTTTTCTTCTTTTGGTAAGAGTAGCCAGAACTTCCTTTGGGACCTTTTGTTAAAAATGCAAATTCTTAGGCCCCACCCTAGGCCTAAGTGTAGGCAATTCTGGGGGTGGGGCCCAGTAATCTTTGCATTCAAATAAGGTTTTCCAGGTGATTCCAATGCATGCTAAAGTCTTAGAACCACTGAGCTAAGGCCTCGTTACTCCAAGTGTGGTTTCCCTGACCAGTAGCTCCATTACGACCTAGGAACTTGTTAAAAACGCAGAATGCCAAATTATTACCCAGACTGACTAGGAGTCTGCATTTTAATATCTCCAGGTGATGCACAGGAATGTTGATGTTTGAAAACACTGATCTTGGGCACTGGTTCTCAAATTTGGCTGAAAATTGAGCTTTAGAAACGATAGCTGACTAGGACTAGAAATACTGGTGAGACTGATCTGGGAAGCAGCCCAGGTAATAGGACTTTTTTTTTTTTTTAACTTTCCAGGTAACTCTGAGATGTAGTAAAGTCTGAAAACCACTGACCTAGGGGCAGGGTTCTCAAAGTATGGTTCCTTGTCCAGCAGCACCAGTCTCATTGGAGAACTTGTAAATTCCTGGGCCCTGCCCCAGACCTATTGAATCAGAAACTCTGGGCTGGGGCCCAGTACAGTCTGTTATAACAAGCCCTTCAGGTGATGCTGATGCTTGCTGGAGTTTGAGAACCGTGATCTAGGGCCTGGGAACTTTTGGCTTGTGATAACAGGGTCGGAAAGACTACCACCATGAATAACCATGACTATTCCTATCTCCCAGGGACTAAAAGATTTCCCAGAAGACAGGCTTTTAGGCTAAAATAGGACAGTCCTAGGCAGATTGGGATGGTTGGTCAACCGAAATCACGGAAGATTAATTTTTTATGGAAGTGGCACATAGTACGTTCCATTACCACAAATTCAGTGATTGGCTATACCTTACTACAGGGAAGGCTGACACAAATGTGGTCTAGCTGTGTGCCCAAGAGAAAAAGTGTCTTAGTAATGAGCTAGCCAGTCTCTGCCACAGCTCCTAACCACTCAGTAATGATCTCACCCTTTAAGTATGCACAGGGGATGCAATAGTCTAAAGATGCCTCTAAAAAGTGCTTGTTAGGAAAGGGTAGGTTCTTGCTCTCTGGGGATGCTCCACTTGCTGCTGACTTTTCTCTGCCAGTTCTTGGATTGTGACATCAGCATCTGGTATTAGCAGTTCAACAGGAAGGGAAAAAAAAAACACAAAGCTCCCCTAGCAAGTCTGCTCCCTATTTGCAGGAGGGCTGCAGCTGGGATGCGACAGAGTGAGCATATGGCTTTAGGGAGGCCCATTTGGTTCACTTAGCAGAGTTCTGTGGCCTGTGAATGTTCAACACATTTTAACATTAAAGTCGTCAGGCAGCTGGCCCAATTCCTGCCTCCCTGCTCTGGCTGTGAGGCTGGCTGTACGGAAACAGAGGCGTGGGCCAGATGATCTCTGGCGAGGCTGATGGACAGGAACAGAGCAAGGGTCTTTCTAAATGCATCACCAGCTCCAGAGCATCTCAATTCAGGCTTTATGCAAATGTCATGTCATTTGCTGAGGCAGGGAGTTTGTACTCCTTTGAATATGAGAACCGTCTCTTTCTGTCAGGGGGCTTCTTTGAGGCAGAGAGAAATTAGGACACATGCCAGGCAAACTTTGGCCTGCAATGAGGTTGAAAAGGCATGCTCTGGAGTAAATTTGAGTGAGATTTGGGTGGAAATACAATTAGGGCCCTTGGGTTGTCAAAGTTTTAGTAAGAGTCATTTTTTTCCTCCCTAGATAGAGCCCTGGAGCATCCTGATCTTTCAGATCTATGGACAGGGAGGCATTGTGGGTGGTTGACAGAGCACTGGACAAGAACCTAGAAGACATGAGCTCTAGCTGGTGCCCCACCACCACTCATGAATAGTAGCTCAGGGGTCACAGGGGCTGCTGAAGCCCTCTGAGTTACCAGGGTTTAGGCAGTTATTGCGGGTAGAGACTGGGCATGGAAAAGGTCAGCTTCTGGAGGCTGTCTGTATTTCTCGGCTCATCACCCCTTCCTTGAATCGCTTCAACCTCTTGCTTCCATTCTCACATCTCCTTCTTCCTTTGACATCATTTCCTCCCTCTTATAAGCACCTTGCAATCACAATGGACCCGTCTGGATATTCTAGGAGAATCTCCACATCTCAAGATCCTTAATAATCATACCTGCAAGTCCCCTTTACCATATAAGGGAATATTCACAAGTTCTGGAGATTAGGACATGGATAAATTAGCTAGGAATCAGCTAACCATACTACCCTTTTTTCTCTTCATTCACAAATACTTATTGAGGATATTTTATGTGTCAGGTCCAGTGCCTGATGCAGGGGCTGTGGTGATGAGCAGAAACAGACAAGGCGTCTGCCCCATGAGCTTACACTCTAGATGGGAACACGGACATAAATTAAAGAGTCACACGAATAAATGTAAAATTACATGACCATGGTACTGATACATGGGACTACAAGACTGCGTAATAGAGGGGTTTGCTCGATCTAATCTGTGGTGGGGAAGCAATGGACAGTTAAGTGGTTTCTAAAGGTCTATGGAAGGCCACACAGACCATATTAGGAATTTTTGTCTTTGTCCCAAGAACAAAGAGGAACCATCGGAGTCTTTTAAGTAGAGTATTATGACTAGATTTACATTTAAAAATTCCACTGTGTGGAGAATAGGTTGGAGGCAGGCTCTCGTAGCTGTCTGAGGAGAAATGAGGGTAGCCTGGATGAGCTGTGAGTCCTCGGCATGTAGGCAGCTTGGGGCTGGGTATCTGAGAGATCTTTAGTCTCTTTCAGTCTTTCTCTCCATTCTCTCTCTCTCTCTCATTCTCTCTCTCTCTCTCTCTCCACCGTGCACAGCAGTAATAGATTGTCTCAAGGTCAGATTCTAGAAGATTATTATAAGATTGAACACATTTATATCAACACACTTTGAATATTACTTAAGACCTCTGTGGCAACTGAGAGGATGGCTAGATAGGGACAGTTCAATCCTCAAAAGAGGGTTCAGCTCTAGCATCTGTAGATTGAACTCAAAAATGCAATAATGTAGGGCTAGTCTGGAAAAAAGTGGTCTGTAGCCTACATAATTCAGAAGAGCTGAAAACCTCATATTAGAGTGGGGACTATGGGAGAATTAGATTACCTCAAATGATTTTTCAAGAGCACATGACAATGATTAAAGATATATGACCACCTAGGAATCATGTTCAATGTCAGGCATAATTTAAATGGAAATCAAGTAGATGTGGAGGGTAGAATGGACACTCATTAGACAGAGCCAAAGTGATGGGCATTATAGATAGCCCAAAGTGTAGAAAGTATGATTGAGAGAAAAGGAGACTCAGGCACAATCTAATACCTCTAATCAAATATCCAAAGAGTTGTCACATGGAAGAAGGAATAGAATTATTCTGTGTAACTCCAGAAGATGACCTAAGACAAATTGATGAACATGACAAGATTTTAGATCAAAAGAAGAAAGAACATTCTAAAAATTAAATCTATCTAATAATAACGATTTAGAGGAAAGTCTTTGGAGAAATCATCTGTCAGAGTTATTTATTCAGATAACTGGGCTCCTAGTGTATACCGAGCACTGTTGGAGATATAGAAGTGAGGAAGACATGATTCCTGTCCCTTGGTGTGTAATTTTGTAAGTCACACCAGACCTATGGCCATAATAATGGTAGAATATTTTACATAAAGAAAGATTTAAACAAGATACTTTGGCTTTACAAGGGTAGCAATTGTGTTAGCTTGACTTGGACAGACCAATGAAAGATGGGCACCAAGTTGAGCCTTGAGCACTAGAGGGGCTTGAGAATGGTCATTCTTTGGGAAAAGGAAGATCAGCAAAGTCCTGTGGGTGGGAATTTCAGGACACAGTCAGCGTACTGAATTGTCTTCTACAGCCAAGGACCAAAACCAACCAACCAACCAAACAAACAAATAAACAAACAAACATATAGGAAAACAACATAGAGAGGGTCTGTATGTGGAATGTGAGGGGCAATAGTAAACAGGTCATTTCATTCCCCCATCCTACTATGCCAATATTCTGTAAATGATTGCTTTCTGAGTTAAGTCATAATAGCAAAATGCAATGAATAAAAGCAAAAAATGTGTATTCTCAAAGAGGAAGAATGTCTCCCATGCCAGATTAAGACATGATTGATTGTGTTATCCTATCTAAATAAAGAGTTTCTCATTAGCCAGTCATGAAAGCATGACGATTAGTCACTGAGCAAATGCTGGCAGTGCTCCTGTAGGCACAGTTCTGTGGAGAGGGGCTTTGACCCAAAGATGAGATGGATCTGGTTTTGATGGTATGTGTAGCTTAACTAAGGAAATGATTGCTCAGCCTATGAAAACCTGATGCCCCAAAATGTACTGATCATAAAAACAAGTGGCCCCTGGTTCTTCCTCTACGCTCCAAAGAGTCTGCAGATGATTTAGATTCCCTTGCAGTTTTCATAAGGGGAAATAGCGTCCAGGCCTCTCAATGGCTCATCGGCTAGATGGTTTCTCTGTTTGTTTGTTTTTTTTTATACATCTACTTTTTAGACGAATTTTGTCAGTGACTCTTCCTATGAGTCAATAATTTGTGGTCAGAGGGCAGCTCTGGGTCTTAGCTCTGTGAAACAGAGCCTGTGCTGTAATGAATTCACTGAGGCCCTGTCCTCTCTGTGGCCTCCGGGTGGCCACCTGGTTGGACTTTTCTATTGACAGCAACCTCTCCTCATGGCCATCTGTGACAGTCATTTGCTTATTTGCTTTCAGACCCATTACCTACCCTTCTCTTACTCTGTAATCTTTCCAGAAAACTTCAGTTCCCAGACTTCTAGCTCTGTTCAGCCAGTAGGGAATGCCAGTGGGAGACTGAAGGGAAGAGAGAAGGAGAAGCCTTGGTATATACTATTGTTCCTCCATCACTCCAGTCCAAGGCTATCACAGCTCAAGCTTTTGTGGGATGGACCTTAGCTCCAGAGTTCTAGTAATTCTGCCTCTTCCCTTTGTCTCCAGTCCTGGGTGGCTGGTGATGGAGAGGGATAGCTGCCTCCTGCTGTGCCAGGCTCTTAGATGTCTCACTGTACCCCCGCCATCTTTGTTCTTCCACCTTCTTTGTAATCAATTTTCTCTGTAAAATTTCCTCTTTTCATATCACCTGGACTGGCTTCTGTTTTCCTGTCTTAGCCTTGACTAAATCAACTTCCATTCAACTTCTAGATTACTTACACCATGGACCTTCAAATACTAGCCTGAAAGATTTGGAATTTAACCCAAGAGTCCATCTTTCTCATCTTGGAGCAGAAAATTATTGTACATTTTCTTGGGTAATCAATTTTATTTGTAGATTTGGGACAAACAAAATACATATGACTTTTATACTAAGATAAACATGAATACATTATAGCGGAATAGTCACATGATTTTAAGATAAAGCAGGAGACTTCAGAGTATTTTTTCACTTGTAAGAAGCCAACGAATATCCTTTTTGTTTCAAAGTGCTTTGGAGGAAAAGTGTCAAAAGTGCCACCATAGAACAGGGATTGACAAACTTTTTCTTTAAAGAGGCAGATAGTAAATATTTTATGCTTTGTAGGTCATATGATCCCTTTTGCAACTACTCAGCTTGGTTGTTCAAGCACCACAGCAGCCACAGGCCC
>NW_006441386.1:4403225-4519301 GCF_000325575.1 Pteropus alecto
CTTCAAATACTAGCCTGAAAGATTTAGGGTCTAACCCAAGAGAGTTTGTTCTCGGTAGCAGGATGTGGTTCTTATCTTTGGGTGCAGGCCTTAAGGCTCCCGACAGTAGATTTGGGACAAACAAAATACATATGACTTTTATACTAAGATAAACATGAATACATTATAGCGGAATAGTCACATGATTTTAAGATAAAGCAGGAGACTTCAGAGTATTTTTTCACTTGTAAGAAGCCAACGAATATCCTTTTTGTTTCAAAGTGCTTTGGAGGAAAAGTGTCAAAAGTGCCACCATAGAACAGGGATTGACAAACTTTTTCTTTAAAGAGGCAGATAGTAAATATTTTATGCTTTGTAGGTCATATGATCCCTTTTGCAACTACTCAGCTTGGTTGTTAAAGCACCACAGCAGCCACAGACCCTACATAAATGAACAACAATGGCCATGTGCCAATAAAACTTCATTATAAAAACAAGCAGCAGGCTGGACCTCCCTCTGACCCTTATAAGAAGACAGTTGGGTTAGAGGTTATTAGAGATTCCTAACAGATAATCACCTGATTGAAACCGTGATATGGAAAAATTGATAGTAGTGAGCAGGTTTACTTGGAAAAAAGGCCAGAGGCAGGACATCAGTTAAACGACTATCCTGGTGTTCAGGTCAAGAGGTCCGGCAAATCAAAACCAGGTGCAGGCAGTCAGGTTAGCTACTGACATGGTTCCTCACTACCCCAATCACAACTCAAATTTCTCCTCCTCTCTATGAATTTAGAGAACCCTTAGGCCATCATTACTCCATTCTTTTCCCTTGGTTTCTGCAACCTTTGCCAAAGCCACCTCTGTTGCCCTATTCCGTTCTCTGGCGCACCACGAGGAATAAGGTTGGGCTCAGAGCCACTGACCTTCCTGTTCAATTGATAGAGTGGCTCAGGGCTTCTCTTCCACTTTCCAATGCCTACTGCATTCCACAGGGGGCATCCCCAAACAAATAGAACTAATTAGTATTAGCAAAGAGATTCCTGTGGCTGAGGTGAGAGCCACCCAGAAGGGCAAGATATAATCACTGTTATATCTGTGGTTTACATAATGCCTGGTCCACCTTGAAATGATTTTTTAAGCCTTGGTAATTGGTGAATTACAGTGTGAGTGCTGAAAACCAGCTGTGGTTTTAAGTGCCTTGTACATTTTTGTAGGTGGTATAGAGCTGGGCGTAATGTTGATGGATATGTTTGGGAAATTACAGTCCAGGTTCCTGTGCAGCTGCTTTGAGGGAAAATCGGACAAAGGACATTTCTAAGCCGATGCACAGTTAGCAATTAGATGATTTAAAAAGTCATCTAATCAATATTTATGGCTGGATAAAGCAAAGATAATCTTTGTACTTCTGTGATCTTAGCAAAATCAGAACACCAATCTGAATTGCCTATAATAAGCTCCGAGGTTGAAGTTAAAGGACCCAGAAGGAGAAAACCAGAAAGAAGTCATAGTGTCTTGTACCTCGTAGGTGTTTAATAAGAATTTGTGAATGAATGAGTGAATAAATGAGTGATACTACTGAGCTCCTATCTATTTCCAAGGACTCGTGCTTGAGAAAGAAGTTTTCACTGAGGATTATTAGACAACAGTGAGGCTCCCTCACTGACCAGATGTCCCCAGATTATCTACTTCAATAACTCGATGCATTTGTAAGAGATCCATCTACCTAACCTATTGGAGGATGACACCTTAACTACTATTGTCTGCCTAGTGCATGTGAGCTCTCTAGAAGACTTCAGAGCAAAGGAACCAAATGCTTATTTGCTCCTCGTGCTGAACTCATTACAGAAGAGCTCCTGTAACCTCCCAACTGTACTGTGTCATTATCATTTCTGTGTTATAACAGGGAAATGAATGCTCAGAAAGTGAAGTTATGCTTCCAAAGTCAGGTAGCTAGTAAGTGGCAGAGCTGAGGATTGATGCTCAAGTGTCTGTCACTCTAAACAGGTACTTGCCACTATCAAGGAATTGCAAACTAACAGCCTCATAAAGTGGTCTGTGGATGGGTGTTTTTGGATAGCAATTATTTTTCAACTTGAATTTCAATGTCCTTTGGAAGTGTGTGTACTCTTCACACAGCTACCACTGGGTCCTACCACTCCTTGTTATTTTACAAAGGCTAATTTCTCACATTTGTCTTTTCTGTCCAGCCCTGAAGGTACATTTGCACCTTCTGTGGAATATGATGTATAGCCTCTTCATTTCCCCTCCAGCAGTCACACGGAACTTTCCTCCTGTGCCATTTTTGCACTCTAATGGAAGAATTCTTGTGTTTTCCTCTGGCCCTTTCTAACACTTCTCTCAGAGGCCAAAATGTCTAATAGCATCATGGGCTGTAGGTAGGAATCTTAACCATCTACACTCCATATTTATAACAGAAAAAAGATTATCCCTCAGATTAAATGGGTATGGTGTTCAATCCAGTATATAACTGGGGCAGCAGTGCCAAGATATCCATCAACACGAGAAATAAAACATTTGTACAAGGAAAGCTGCCAATCGAGGCTGGGCTGGAGGTGGGGGTAGAGGCCAGGAACCTGACAGGGTGAAAAAAGGATGTTGATGGATGTGAGTTGAAAAGAGATGGAGAGGCAATGAACCTGAACTTTTAGCTGGGCTGTGGCAGACAGCTGGGCTGCACCAGACGGCTGGGCTGCTGATATAGCATGTCCCCTGTCCTCTCCCTCAGCCCTCCCCCAGGGAAGGGAGATTGGTACACAGAACTTTGACAGGTGCAAGCAATGCTGGAGTTGAAGGAGAGAGCTAGTACTTTTTTTCTTGTCTTGTTGGCAGTCAACACATGATGATTCTTGATTTTCATGAATAAGGTAGGCTGACATTTCTCATAGAACCAAAAGCTATTCATGGTCTCCATCTTTTCGAAGGGAAATATCAAGAGAAAGCAATGGGCAATGGAAACAAATAGACAGTGTAATCATAGGCCCTCTTGGCTTCTAGTCCTTAGATGTTTCTTCTCCTAAAAGTGTGGCCAGGCCTCGCACTTACTTGTTTGTCTGAATTAGCAACAGGCCTCGAATAAAGCTGTCGTTCAGATAATCAGCTTTGTTCTCTATGCAGACATTCTGGCTTAGGGCTGAACATGGACTAATGCCTGTCTCAGGGAAGGACAATGATGACATTCATGAGTCAGCCTTAGTTCAGTACTGCTGCTGTCAAGGCTCATTATTTGTTGCTTTTGAGAGAAGTGCTTTGCTTGCAGCAAAGCTACCAACACCCACGGGTGAAGGGAAATGCATGTGGATTTGCCCCAATGTGTTTGAATTTTATATCATGCCTTACTAGTCAATAAGACTAGGGGTGGGGCAATGGCAAGGCAGCCATCTGCTGGCTGGCGAGGCAGGTGCTGAGCCCTGCCTCAATTGGCAGCAGCACGTACCTTCCTGTCCTCTCTCAGCCACACTAAGGAGGCTGCTCAGAGCTGGGGCAGAGAGGAGACTGGTCTGAAGTCCACATGAGTTCATGTTCAGAGCTGGGGCAGAAAGGAGACTGGTCTGAAGTCCACATGACTTCCACATGGTGCTGTGAGGAACCATTGAGGAGCCATCCAACAGCACCAACAGGGAGACTGATTCCTGACCTTGAAACCAGAGTTTTGGCTGATGCAATCTTTCCAAGAACAATTTTGCAAAATGTATGAGATGCATTTATAATGTCAGGACACTTTGATACTTTAATCTTGTATCTATCAGGTAGGAAAAAGTCAGAGTTCCTTCGAAGGTGTGGTGAGGGGCAGTGGCTGGCTGAGACTCAGGGTCCTTCTTAGTGAATCTGTACTCTTACACTTCACAACTGGGAGCTGTTGGCAGCATAGCCAATCTTTTCATGTGGGCACTGCACAAAGACTTCCCTTAGAAAAAAATTAAAATAGTTAAAGTTCCAAGTCAGGCTTTAAAGAGAGCTTTAAGAATTTGTTTTTATAATTGTTCTTCCTAATGGACAATCTCTGGTATGAAACTCTCACATTCAATAGATGAAATAAGAAAAGTATTCATCAGAACCACCATTTCAGTATTCTGTTCAAGCCAGAAAGACAAGACAACAGCAAAAATCAATATAGCTTGTTCCAGTTCGATACATGACCAGGAACAGCATGTTCATCAACGTATGTGCATACGGTCAGCTTTGTTCTTGAGCATCTCTCTTTTGCAGAGTGAAACACTGAGGCAGAAGAATGGCAGGCAGTTCCCTGGGGCCCAGAGCAAGGAAAAGAACATTGGTAAAGAGATTGAAGTCAAGGCCTCATCTGGTCCAATCCCCAGCAAACAGCTGTTTGTCAGGTGTTTACATTCTACAGGCCTGGAGAAACTTAAGCAATTAAAAATAAAAGCCTCTATCCATCCGCAGCATTACTGGGGCCTAGCTGGTTTGCAACTTGTAACGTGTTATTTATTTTTGGTTTTAATTGCTGGCAGTCCCAGAAACATTAGTGTTATATATAGTGCCGGGCTCAGCAGGAGTAATTAAAAGGCAGGGGCCCTCATGGTCGGTAGTAAAATACCACGTGCAGGCTGTTTAAGAAAAATGCGCCATCGATTTGCCATCAGCAAAACACAGAGTAGTAGGGAAGAACAGGGGAGAGATGCCAGGCAGAAAAATCACACCAAACAGAAAAGGTTTATACACAGGACAGTGTGTGCTGAGTTTTCGAAAAAATAGAACTGATTTGGATCAACCTTCTAAGTAGCACCATAGCTAGAAAGAAGAACCGAGGTTTATTGAATGCAGTGCCAGGCACTTAAATCTACACAATCTCATATGAAACTCATGAGACCCCTTCCAGCCTGGTCTTCACATTCTTCTCCATCTCCATTACACAGAGCATATAACTGAGGTCAAAAAGTAAACCCAGCACAACATTTTCATTGACCCTCTCTGAGAAGCAGATCATTCCCTCCTACTTTTGCTCTGATGCTGATGGGGAGAGAGAAAGGAAATAGGAGGATGAGGGCAAAAGAAGAACATGAGTTCATGTGGAGACCTAGAAAGCGGGGGAAGAGCTGGCAGACACACTAAATGTATTGTCTCATGCAATTATTGCTCATCACAAATATGGAGAATGAGCTCAAAGAATTTAGAAGGAGCTTTCCACAGCACATGAAATATGGTCCCGTTTATGCACCTGTGGTACACACATAAATATACACATGTGTGATATGAACCTGTTTACATGTAACTCCACTCCTAGCATGATAGCAAAGCAGGAAGGGCTGACCCATATCCCTCACTTAAATTATTTTGTGGTTTCCCAAAACTTTATTTTGAACAATTTTCAACCATACAGGAATACTGAGGGCACATAGGAGGACAGTTTGGGCTGTAGGCATCTCTTATTATAAAACAATTTTCATTGGATGAACATAATAATAATAATAGTTAAAATTTAGCACATAACAAGTGCTAAATATTAAATGGGAACAGGCACTGCTCTAAGTGCTTTTCATGTGCTAACTCAGTTAATCCTCCTAACAACACTGTAAGGTTAATATTATTATCCTTGCTATATAGGAGAGGTAACTGAGGCACATATTATTAAGAAACTTGCTCAAACTCATACAACTAAGAAAGGATGGAACATGAATTGCAATGTAGACAGTCTAATTGCAGAGCATGGTTCTTGACCACTGTACTACATTGGTTATGAGCAATTATTAACAACCTTTCAAGGATCCTGAATACTAGCATCTCAGGGGACTGGAAGCAAGGCAGCCTGGTGGGCTTGCCCATGGGTGATGATGTTCTATAGGTAGGCATGCCCCAGGTAGGGCAATAGGTTAGTGGTGAGGAGAGGCCCAGGTCATTTTGGAGGGCAGAGGCATCCTGACAATGGACCAAATGCTTAAGAAATGCTTGAGAAAGAGTTCAGGAAGGAACCAAGAAGGGCAGCAGTTCCCTGAAACAGGGCCACTGCTTACAGTTGAATAGGTTGTGACCTGTACGAAGACACTTGGCTTAGAGCTGAATGGGGCTAAAGTCCAGTCCAGGCTTGGCTTGCCGAGATGTGTACTTGTGTGTCTATCCTAAGGACATCCAAAGAACCAGAGGCTCCCCAAGCTATAGATCCTTGGAGCTCTATCTGCCCCGAGGGTGCCTACTTTCCAATTGCATAATGGAATCCTATGGACTAGCCCTCAGCCCAGACCTGCCAAAGAGGGTGCTGTTCCCCTGGAACTTACAAAGATGCCCAAAACCTAAGAATTCTTTTTCTTTGATCTTGACACTTCAGTTCAGTCTATCTCTATTGGTAAGTGCGTGGCCAGAGGCCAGTGATGGACTCCTAAACCAGAGCTGTTGAAATAATGGGAGAATTAAAGAGAAAGAGACTTAAAATTTGCCCAGAGGACATGGTTCCATAGTATAGTGGTTAGCATGTCTGCTTTACATGCAGAATGTCCTGGGTTCACACTCCCGTGGAGCCATGGTCCATGGCCTACGGCCATGCCACCCTGAATAAGCTCGATGTCTGATCTTGGAAGCTAGGCAGGGTTGGGCCTGGTTAGTACTTGGATGGGAGACCACCAAGGAAGACCAGGTGCTGTAGGCATAAATAATAATAATAATAATAGTAATAATAATAATAATAATAATAATAAAATCTGCCCAGAATTTTAAAATCTGTCATGTATTGGGTCTCTCTAAAGTTTGATGACCTGTGGAAAAGCACACATAGCAAACTTAAAGTTTTTATACCCAGATTAAATTTATGTCAAGATGTGGAAGGATGTAAACATTAAGACACTAGCACCAACTCAGTGCATCAGCAAAATGAGAATCAAATGTGAAGTTGTCACATGTCAGGGAACAGGTCTCCCTGAAAAACTCAGGAAATACCTGGAGTACATGTTAATAGTCAGAGAGTCTGCAGGGGTTCCAAGGTCAGAGGCCTGCTTCTTAAAGGCCAGTCCTCTAAAGAACTTGGGTGAATGGAGACCTGGACTTTAGAAGGCTGCATGTAGCACCCACTCCTGGTCTATGAGTCCTGTGTCTCTTTCATCTTCGTATCCTTTTCCCCTCTTCTTTCTCCAGCCAGTGCTTAGCATGGTGCCTGCCACAGACAAAGCCTCCTTGTTTGCTGCCTGGACTGTCTGTAGATTGTTGGTCTGTAACAGCTCCGTAGGGCTCTGTTGTGTTTGGATCTTCCCGGTACCAGCCCAGCAAGTGAGGGGACTGACCAAGAAGAGCATTGCCCACAGTTGAGTGTTCAAGGCTTGTCAGCTGGGTACCCTTAACAACCTAGTGTGGAAAAGCAAATGTAATTTCTTCTCTTGGTTTTGCCTCGAATGCACTGCAAATTGGAATCACTTTGTGTCCAGAGGCTCATTAAAAATGTTTCTGAAAGGCAATGCAGCCCATTAAGGCTCATTCTGAAGAGCTATTTTATTTTCTTCACATTCATGTCTATATTTGTTAAAGATCCAGTTCAATTTTTGAAATTGCCAGATGTCTTGGCTCAACTACAGATCTAAGTCAGAACTCTTGGGGGATACCCTACTTGATAAGCTTCCCTCCCATTCTAAAAGCACAAGATTTTAGCCAAGGGAATTATTATTGCTGCTTAGAAATCAGAATTGCAGATTGAATTAATTTCATCAAAATCATTTTTTGTAAAATGACTGATCTCAAATTTTGGTGAATTTAACTGATCTAATTTTCCTTATTTGGTACCCATGGTAGTAGGGTAACTTTCTGGATGTATGCTAACTCTTAGGGTTTATCTCTAGAGTTCCCTCCTTCTTCCTCCTTTTTACTTCCCTTCCTCTTTTTCATCACTTTCAATAATTGGCATTTTAGTTCCAAGTTATATTTGATCTTTAAAACAAACTAATGTAGTATATTATGGTCTCTAATTTTCTATGAGGAAGCAAAAGTAAAGTTAAGAAATAAGCCCAAGTTCTCCTGATGCTCAATAAGACCATGCCTCTCTTGTAATGGGCCAGGTCAAATTCTCTGAGGCCCTGAGCAAGTGGTATCCTGGGAGATTAAGCTGGAGGGGGTGGGTGGCTCCTTGGGGTGGCTAGAAGCTGGTGAAACCAATAGGACAAGTAGAATCTTGGGCAAGAAATTCTTCTGAGGGTCAGAAATATAGAGGCCTACTGTGTGCTCAGGGCCAATGGCAAGTGAGAGCCTGGAAAAGGATTACTCAGCCAAGAAAAGTTCGGAAGACAAAAACAGCAAAAGAAGAGAGAAGGATACGAGGAGCAAGGGAAGAATGTTGCTGTCTGTGTGCCGATGTTGGGCTAAAACTGCATGAGGGTATCCACGCTTTTTTTTTTTTTTCTAGCATTAACAAAGGAAGTGTTTTATTCCCATTTCTTTCTTTCTTCCACGCTTTTTTTTTTTTTTTTTTTGAGTCCTGGCCTTGCTAATGGATCTGCCTGGTTTAAATGGTCTTGCTAGATGCAATGGTATCACAATTATAACATTTAGGATAGAAATGAGACTTTCAGGCCCTTAAAGTTTTGGTGCTACAGAGCGGTCATAGGCTAGATAATATATTACCTGTTTTCCAAAGTTTTAGGTGGTGGATGTCTTTATTTGCTATTAGCAGTTGATCATTAAAATTTCCCAGGAAGGTAAGACCAGAGGCCTTTGAATCAAACCAACCAAATAAATGAACAAATAAAAAAAGGAATAAGCAATAACACAAGTTTTGTAAGACTTCCATAGGGAATAGAAATTCGAAAAATTGCAGAGCTTAATTAGGTCTTTAGAAATTACTTCCTCCAATTAAGCTCATTTTAACCAATGGAAGTAACCAAGAGCCCTAGTGACACCAGCCAGTTGGTGATAACTTCCTGGACTCAAGACCAGCTCTCTCCTGCCTATTTTGAGTTTCCTTATTGCTGCCTCTTTTAACAAAATTCTAACCTTTACCATCTTTACATTCTAATGACGTTTGTTTTTAACTTAGATTCAAACTCTCAGTGGGACTACTCATTAGGAATTCTGTACATTTGGAACACTATGTTTTATAACTGCCTGTGATGTAGGCAGAACCACCTTTCCTACTCTTTCAGAGTCATGGTCTTAAAAGAGGCTCATCTGCATCTACATGTACTTCCTCTCAGGTTTGATCTGGTGCTAGGAATGTTTGCCTCACAGTTAAATAGAGCAGAAGGGCCCAGTGGCTAATCGTCTTGGAGACAGCTATTTCTGGATACACATTTGAAATATGGCTGCTTCTTACTAGATATGTGAGCTACAAGTAATTTTCTTAACCTTTCAGTCACTGCAAAATAAGAAAGAAATCGGTGTCATCTCTTAGTGTTTGAGAGAGGTGTAAATGTAAAACATCCTTAGCACTGTGACTGGTACAGAATAGTAGTTCAAATGTATTGAGTAGTCCATGTTGTTGTTATTATTTGTTCACTAGGGTAACTTAAATGTAAGGATTCAAGGTTTTTGTGAGGATATCAAAAAAATTGTCTCAAAGTGTTTTCCTTAAGCCAAAGACACAGTAACACCTCATTTGTTCCTGACTTGCTACATGTATGACTTTAAGCAAATGTCTTATTCTGTCTGAGCCTCAGTTTTCTCAACCGTGTAATCAGGAAGATGCTTCCTGCAGTTGATGAGCAGTTTCAGGAAAGGCCTTGCTTACTCTCAGTAATTGACAACTCTGCCTCCCTCCCCTACCTTGTTAAACTCCTAAAATGATTCCCCAAAGATTTTTTTCCCCTATGAAAGATCCCTTCCTAGCAATTTGTCCTTCTCCCTCCCTACACATGGCAGTTGCTTGAGGATGACTTTGTCAGTCTACCTCATGACCGTCTCCTTCCTGGGTGGGCCTGGGTTATTCTCTGGTCTGACCCAGGGCCCACATCTTTTAGGAGAGACTCTAAGAAAGTATTACTATCACATTACTGGATGGGGTAGGGGTGTGAGAGCAGGTGGCCTTCATTAGGAGGAGTAGGCAGGGCTGGCCTCATGGATATGTTACATGTACAGTCTCATAGGGCCCAAAAGGGCTCCCAATTGTTTTAATACTCTACTAGTGCTGTCTTTAAATTCTTAACAATTTTTAATGTGTATTAAATTTTTAATAAATTTTGAATGTGGGGTTTCACATTTTCATTTTGAACTGGGCCCCACAAATTATGTAGCTGATTCTGAGTGAGGTGTATTGCAAAGACTAGGTGAGACTGGATTTATTGATCACTCCCTGCTTGAATAACCTAAGCACAGGGACTGGATTTACTGGTGGGGGGCAGTGGGGAGAGCATAAAGAGGGAGGGTATTTTCGAACCCGCAGTGAAAAGCACAGCTTGGTAGCCATAGTGGGGGAAGACTTTGGGGCTGAAACTCACAGATCAGAGCTCTTCTTGGAAGGACCCTGTGAAAAACAGGAAAGGAGGAAGGTTCCTCAGCCTCTAGGACAGCCAGGTGTTTATAAATTATCTTGTACCCTTTGGAGCAACTTGAAAGGTTTCCATTAGGAAGAGTTAAGTGAGTTTAACTCTGGCACAAGGAGCTTTCCAAGTTAGGGCCCACATGGTTTCCTGAGCCTGGACAGATTGCAGATCTAACACTTATCACAGAAGCCAGGGGAATTGGCCAGTTGTGCTGGAGGTAGGCTCACTGATACTGATGGGGGCTCTAGGGGTCTTGGAGGATCACAGTACTTCACATTCCAAATTCCTGTTGAGTGTGGGTCTGCGAGCCTGGGAGGACTCCCTGGGCCCACTGGGGATATCAAGGGCCATTGAGTCATCAATGAAGACTCTGAGAAACTGAGTTTACTCATTACTCCCTCCTTAAATGGCCCAGGAGATCTTAGGTTCCTGCCTTACTCAGCAATGCAGCTATTGCGAGGCAGTTCGTATTTTGAAACGACGTGTATACTATCGACGTGTATACTTATTCATGCAGCAACTACCTGTAGTCAAATGATATATCTTTCCTTCCTGTTCAGGATTCTTAGTCTCCAGAACAAGATGATGTTACAACAGAGCTATTGCTGAGATAGATCTATATGTCTGAAAATATGATGTACTTACACATAATCAGCTTTACAAAGCAGGTGGATCTTTCAAATCAGATTTGTTGAGGATGTGTGGTATGCAGGATGATGTTCACTTGACAAATGGCTTTAGTGAAATTTCTTCATTGAGTAAACTCATCTGGTGTATTAAAGTAGTTTCATTTATAAGAAAAATGATTGTATATTCCTTTTATTGAGAAACCTTTCATTATTGCATGGGATAAAATCTGTTATAGCAAAATGTGATGACAAAAGGATTATTACTGGTCTAAAAGGGGTCTTTATCAGGATTTTAACAGCTGGACTTCAAAATGAGGTGAGGATAAAAAATAATACTAATTACACAAGTATGCCACAGGTGAATTTTTTGTGGAAAATAGTCAAACAATATGTAACTCATAGAGTAAAGCAGTTTGGACTGTCTTCTTTTAGATCATTTGATAAGTGTTTTCCTGTTTAATGAGTGTAAATATAGCCACACGAACTCAGATGTTCAAGAAATATTATGTTTTTAATTTTCTGTAACTCAGTGTAATATCGGATTCCAACCTTTCACCTTGTCCAGTTGACAGAAAATTTAATTGCAGACATTTTGGAGTTCCGTCATTGCATTGGGCCAAGTGATGGGTCTTAGGCCGTGCTTAAAGCATGGCAGGTGCCCTTAGGGTTTTGGTTATTGTTCCCTGCAGATTACTGCTCATTGTCTTTGCCCTCTTGGTCTTCCCAAATTATGGCTCTCTCTGCTGCCCCCTACTGCTCAGGGTAGGCAATTCAGCAAAGGCTGCAGACCCAGAGCCTAGGAACAAGCCCACACTGCTGCCTCTCCAAGTTTCTGCTGCATCTCTTGCAGGACTGCTGGGGAGTGGGACCTGGTTCCCAATCTGGAAACCTCAGGCTGCTCCCTTCACCCTCAGCCTGGAGGAAATGTCCTTTCTCTAGCTCTCTACCCTCAAGTGACTTTTCTTGTTCCTTTGTTCAAAGACCCCACACTATTTCCTCATTGAGGTTTGCTATGTATTTTACACAATAAGAAGGATTCTTGGACAGCAGGCTACTTCTGTGTCTGCCCTACTCAAATCCCTGGCTATAGGAATTACAGAGCTTAGCTACCAGTTTGGGGTATGAAGAAAAAGAGATGAATGAATAGAGGAGAATACATATTGATTATCCACCCACTTGTGTTCTCATTTTCTATAAACATATCCTTCCCTAAAACTGTTCCTCCCATAGTTTTTCCCAACTCAGTTAATGGCCACTTCATTATTTCATTTGCTTCAGAAAAAACAAAAAACAAAAAACGAGAGCAACTGCTTTTTTTGTACTTCACACTTACTCCGTGGCTAAATCCTGTTAACCCTGCCTTAAAAATGCAGTCAGAACTCAGTCAGTTCTCCCCAGTTCCCCTGCTATCGTCCTGGTCCAAGTCACCAGCACTTCTTGCTGGATCATTTTATTCACCTCCTAAATGGTCTCTCTGCTTCCCAATAATCTGTTCTCAACACAGCAGCCAGAGTGGCCAGGTGAAACAGAACTCAGATCATATCACGCTTCTGCCCAACGCTCCCTTGGCTTGTCGTCTCACTCAGGACAAAAGCTGACGTCTTCATAAGGACCCCTAGAGCTCTACATAAAGTGCCCCCTCTCGCTCTCTGTCTGATATCCTTCTGCTTCCCTGTTTACTCTCTCTGCCCTATGCCAAGCATGGTACCCTTAGCACTGGCTAGTCCCTTTACCTGGAATGCTCACCTTAGATATCCACAACACCCTTACCTCCTTCAGGTCTCTGCTTTCTGTGTCACCCTATTCAAATAGCAATGTCCCCTCCTCAGGCACTTCTTTTCCCCATACACTGCTTTATTTTTCTTCACACTCTCATTGTCATCTGATATATGGCATATCTTACTTGTTTATATATTTCATGTCTGTCTTGTTCCACTATATGGAAAATCTGGGAGCATAAGGACTTTTGTATTTTGTTCATTGTGGATGCTCAAGACACTGCCTGTCACATAATAGGAGCCCAATAGATAATTGTCAAATGAATGACTGAATGAGTGAATGGTTGCACAGAGAAACAGTATTTCCTGCTCATGTTTTATACGAACTCAACTATATTATAGTGATGCTTCTACAATTTGCTATTTTTTTATGTTTAATAATAGATTTTGATGATGTTTCCATGATAGTACATAAAGAAACACACCATTCTCTTTTAATGGCTGCAATAGGATTCCATGGTACAACTATAACAAAATGTGTTCAACCAATTTCCTACTGATGGACTCGTTTGCAATTTTTCTCTATTACTAACAATGCTGACTCTGTGTGCATTCAGAATATTTCTCTAGGATAAACACTCGGAAGTGGAATTGCTTGGTGAAAGAGGTGAAGCAAAATTTGACAACCTCATTTGCATTTCTACTCTGTTTCCCCTCCTAGGTGAGAACGTCTATAATCCTGTACTTTCTTCTCCCTCCCTGATTTTTTCTTCCTTTAACCTTGGTGGGGAGAAAATTTCAATAATTTGCTGGTGGCAGTACAATTGGTGAGAACATACTATTTTCAGCTGCTATGTACATGTGAGCCATGAGTTTTTGCAGAATCAGCTGTGATGGATTTTCTCCTTCTCTCAACTCCTTTGGCATTTAAAATCTGTACTGCCCAAAATGGAGCTTGATTGTACATTCTCTCATATTGTTTCATGGAATTAATCTTACTTCTCAACTAGACAATTAACTCTTTGATGGCAGAAGTGTGTCTGTTAGTCTTACAGACTTTTGCATTTCCCTCTGTGTCTAACTCAATGCTAATCATGTTGACAGTGTTCATTGGACACAAACAATTGTACCTTCAGTGCAAATGAACCTGTAGTTTACAGTGTAATGGTTTCAGAGTGACCAGAGAGCCTTGAGGGAAGAATTGAAGGTTTTTAGATAGACAAATCATAGGAGAATGTTCCAGACAGAGGAAAAAGAATATACAAACATCTAGAGTGTTGAGCAGGTATGGTGATATTAGGGAGACCACAGTGATCCTCCACTATGAGCCTAGGTGGCAGGTGAGGAATTGGTCAGAAATGAGTTGGGAGGGAGAGACTGAAGCTTACTTCTCATGAACTGTGACACCATAATAATTACTGAGAATGCTTTTGATTACAAGTGCTAGAAACCCACTGTACCTGGCTGAAGTGGAATGGAGAAGTCACTTGCCCCTATAATTTGGAATGGCTGGAGAAAAACAGGATAATCTGAATATTGGGGCTCCAGGCCACCAAAGCCCTCTCTACAATTTATGTCAATTTCTCAGCTTTATTATCATCAGATGAACGCTCTGTCTCATCTCAGACTCAAGTAAATGAATCCCAGGGAAAGAATTGAACTTGGACCTCTCTCTCCCTTTGGTCGTGGTCAAACTTTTATTTGAACTCCATATTTTGTTGAAGAAAGAAGTTCCTCAGATCAAAGGGGACAAATAATGCAACCTATGAAGCACCTTAAGATAGCATTTGCTGCAATCGATGATGGAAAGATTTGACTTTCCTTCAATGTTGAGAAATGAAGATGTAGAAGGACGTAACTTCTTATGGTTCCCTGAGGGGCCCCAATAACTCTAGATACCAATATTTGGCAGAGATGAAGTGCTTCATTAAAGAGAAACTTCTTGCTTTCCAAATCACTAACATTAAAAGCCATTTAAAGTTATTTTAGGATTATGAAGAGCCATTTCTGCCTCCAAGATGTAGCTTAAATCTTTCCTTCAAGAAAGCCCCAAAGCAATCCTCTTGCACTAATGTGTGCTATTTCTTATGTAACCACTTGTTACCTTTGTATTCTTAGAAAACTGAGTGAAAGCTGAATTTATGCTCTTTATTTTTATATTTTTTGATTTCCTCTGTCTAGCTCCTAGTTTTTTAAATGCAAGGGTAATCGAATGCCTCTCTTGAGAAAACGGGCTGCTTCCATAAAAAAGCTGGGGGGGAGGGGTGCATAATTCTTGATTACTTCATTTTGAAATAGAAAAAATTGTATGCTGACAGGATGGTGCTGAAATTACCCTATAATAATTAGTATAATTTTGCAGGTTTGGAAAGAGCTTTATAGTATTTGGAGATCTTCAACTGACGTAATCTTATTTCATCCTAATAACAGCCTTGGGTGGGAAGTGGAGAAACTCCCATCCACATTTTGTAGATGAGGTGGCAACTGAGAATTGCACCTCGGAAGTCTTTTAGTTTTATCACTTCCCTTTTACATCTGATCTGTTCAAAAGCTAACTAAATGCCTCGAAGTGTCACAGCTACCCAGTGGCAAAACCAATGCAGGAACACAGGTTTCCACCCCACATTCAGAGCATTGCATCACAGAATACTGCCTCTAGGCCAATGTCTCAAGAGTTAGAAGCGAGTACATAATGAAAGACCTTCATCTCTGGCAGCACAGAGGGGTGCAAGGAAGCAGGAGAGATGGTGGCAACATAGCTGCCAGCCGCTGAGTTAAAATAAAAATCAAAAATGAAATAAGAGAAGTGACAGCAGAGAACATAATGAAGTATATAAACCTGGGTAAAGCGGTGCAATGGGTAATAAAAAGTGAAATAGAGTGGAGGGGGTGAGTGGATTGCAGTCACATATATCACAAGTGCATTAAGCGGAGGAGACAGTCAGGCAGGCAGGAGGAGCTAGTGAAGCCATCTCCTAGAACTCATTAAAGGAGTTTCCAAATGCTCTTGACGGGAGCTCACCAACCTCTGTGGTTCAAGGCTTGGCGGATTGGCCTTTATGCTCTTTTCACAAAGCTCTTTGTGCCTTCAGGATGGAGACTAACACTCGATTTCATATTAAGGCTTGAGTAGACATTACTTGATGTCAAGGTTACTGCCAATTTGTCTGAGCTTGCTGTGCCTCCCAAGGAGACCTCAGGTGCCACCCACCCTGGGCTTCCCTGGAACCTCAGGCATTTCCCATGACATTATATACACCAGCACACTGGGTTTGAATTTCTTGGATGCTTCAAATTTGATACTACACAGAGTTCAGCCAAAAGGCCATTTTACAATAGTTATTTTTAATGTTTTTTTTTTTGAGGGGTGGGGGGAAATAATCTTTAACCAGGAGACAAAGAAAGAGCTCACACATAAATCTTCCTAAGCAAACCCGTGTAAAGTACTGATGCACTTTACAAGCTGTAAACTAGGCTTTTATTAGCCATTTATGAGCCATTTTTTATGATGCAAGTTTAATATTAAACAATAAAGTTCACAATGCACTTATAAAGACAGATAGACTCATTTACTTTATAATGCTTGACTTGGATGCCTGGCAAAAGCCAACTGTATCATGTCATTTTGGCAAACTGGCCCAGTTGGGACTTTGGAAACTGGTGTAGAATTAGGTCTGGGAATTGACAGGCACTGGGGTATGTTGTAGGCGGGAGTGGAAGGGAACAATCAACTGCAGCCATAAAAATAAATGCACAAGCTGGGAGGTAATTTTTCTTCTGACTTTTCTGGAGCGTGAGGCCTTTATAGCCATTTAGGAAGGGAGTATTCTCTAGAGCAGCAATTCTTTTTTAGAGCAGCAGCCATATATTGCCATTTGATTTTGTGCAACGTACCTTCTTCCTAAGAGATCAGCATGGCTGGTATTTTTTTATTCAATGTGATGAAAATTAAGTTTGTTTTGAGAACTCAATGCCATGTAACTAAAATAATAGAAGATAACTGGGAGTGTGATCAATTTAGGATTGTAAATTTTATTTTCCCTAGGAAAGAAATATTTGGCATATGGAAAGCAGATAGCCCTTAGTGTACTTTATGCTGAATATATAAATTATCAATGGAAGATTATTCTAATCACAAGCCACACACTGTAGTAAATCTCAAGTTTTCTGTCTTTGAAACTTACATTTGAATACTGGCAGTTTTTATTTTTTGTGGAGGGGGGGCGCGGAATTGAGGCACACTTGAAAGGATAAAAGACTCAAAATAACACTAAACAGCTTAACAGTAATCACAAAACACTAAACAGCTTAACAGTAATCACTCCTGGAGAACCACCCCATCCCTCTGGGCTGTAAAAGTACCCGCAGTTGCCCCACAGTATATTTGGTGGCCCTTACCACCAAATAGGTGACTTTATGACAGGAGTTTATTCCTTCAACATCTCTCTTGAGGCAAAGATTTCACATATTCCAGTATCCCCCATAATCTTTTCTGTTAATTTGTTCATTTTTGAGCCTCCGTCACGTGCCAGATTCTCTTCTAGGCACTGGAGATATACTGAGGAACTTAAACATTTACTAGAAATCTTCATGCATATAAGATTGTACTCTGCCATGCCCAGTGTCAAACCTGTGTTCAGCTCCATTTTCTCTTTGAAAATCATGATACTGATTCGTATAGGCACTTGTGGAAAAACTAAATTATACTTTTTGATAAGGACATGGTAGTATGTTTAATCCTCTCAGAGAAGATGATCGCTAAACACTGTGCTGTGGTCTGTACTGGTTGCCTCCATATTTAAGGAGGTCTGGGGACTATTCTCACTCTGCCTCACATCCCTGTGGCTCCTGAAAACCCAAGCTTCCCAGACATCCATCATCTCTTGGTTCTTTCTTGTATATTACCTTGTACAACTCAACTCCACCCATTTTCCCATGTCTCCCAAACCTTTCTGAAATATTCTCTGGATCACACATTCAGGTGGAGGTCGCCCTCTCTCTCATCCTCCAGGGGCGAATGCGTCGCTCTTTTCTCACACTGACATCTCCGCACCATTTTTCTGGGAAGCTCCTGCTCCCCGATCAGACTCCTTTCTTTCTTCTTCCTTACCTCCATTCCTCC
Organism: Pteropus alecto; assembly: GCF_000325575.1. Taxonomy (NCBI): domain Eukaryota; kingdom Metazoa; phylum Chordata; class Mammalia; order Chiroptera; family Pteropodidae; genus Pteropus; species Pteropus alecto. The sequence goes on from NW_006441386.1 coordinate 4,421,101, forward strand.
CTCTTGTTCAATGATTCTTGAAAATTTGATTCACTGTCTTCCTCTCATTCCTATTCTTGTCATCATTTACCTGGATCTTCATATCCCCTTGTTTGGTGGTGGTCTAACTACTTGGAATCTTGGGACCTGATTTCCTTACTTACAATGATCCTTTCTTCCACCACACTGGAGCCACTCTTCCATGGTTAATCTTTTTCAGTAACAACACACCGCCTCTGAAATCTCAATTTCAAGCATCCCTCCCTCTGATCACTACTTCCTATTCTTCCACTTTATCTCCTTTATTCACTCCAGTAACAATTGCATTGTGAATGCCGATTCATTAATTCTAAAACTCTTTTTTTCTCCTAACTCTTTGCTCCCTAGTTTCTTCACGTCTCTAACAACCAAACCTATATAATTCTATAATCTGGGAAATATCCTTATGTATCTTACCTGGTTTTCTATCTTGGTTGTACTTAACCAATTGAACCTTATACTTGGTTAAGCTCAATGATCCACACCCACTTTGAGTTAATTTTCTATATAAGATAGTGGGATTTTTAAGTAATATTTATTGAATGGGTAATTAAATGAAACCAATGGCTTGCAGTACACCATTTGAGAACCACTACATAACTAAATGAAACTTAACAAGTTATACAGCAATCAAGGTTTAAGTTTTACAGCAGTAATCAACTTGAGTAGAGCAGGATACATCAATTGTGACTTTGGTTTAAGATTTGGCATAATGACTCTTGCTTGCGAGAACTTTTGGCATTTGGGCTTGTGTTCTCATTCAGTATAAATTCTTTAATAGGAAAAGTTTTCCTCTTTGTAGGAAATTCTCAGAAAGCTACTATTCTGTATTTTAGTAACATAGGGTCTTGGTAGTTCTTTTTGTAACTAAGTATAATTTGTAATCATGAAATCTTTCTCAAAACCATGGTGATGAGTAGAGAAATTTTCCATGAGCCAGAAACTTGGGACTCACCAGGGAAGTCCATTAATCCCATACTTTCAAGTTGAAAGATAGGATAGACACTGAATTATATCCTAGGCAAATTATAATTAAAAAAAACAAAGTTTTTCAGGTCAGCCTTTTTCTACTCTTCCTGCCTTTAGTGTTTGATTTCTCCCCATACAGATAAGATGAGGGAGAAAATATCAAGACCGAGAGATGAAACTTAACCTCCTCTGCAGCTGACTGACAGGGTTAGTGCCATCACTGGTTGCTTTGCCTGCATTCAACAGAATGTTAATGCAATGTGCTTCCTAAGAGTAGAATCTGCTACAAAGCCAGCATGTCACAATATGTTTGATACACGTATCAGATATTATACTCAAGGCTGAGCTCTGAGGATTCAGAGATTTGATAGAGATGAATCAGACAAGAAACCTACTTTCAAGGGCATCAGAGATTATGAAGGAGACATAATGTACTCAAGGTTCATTCATGTTGTAGTGTGCATCAGTACTACATTCCTTATTATTGCCAAATAATATTCCATTGCATGAATATGCCAGATTTTATGTGTCTATTCATCAGTTGATAAACACAGGTTGTTTCCATTTTTTGAGTATTGTGAATAATGCTGCTGTGAACATTTGCGTACAAGTTTTTGCGTGGACATATGTTCTTTTTTCTTTCGAGTATGTGTCTAGGAGTGGAATTGCTGGGTCAGATGGTAACTCTACGCTTAACCTTTTGAAGAGCTGCCAGACTGTTTTCCATAGTGTGTGCATCATTTACATCTCCATCAGTAGTATTTCATCAAACACCGATTCCAATTTCACCACATCCTCACCAATACCTGTTGTCAGTAAAACTTACTATCCTCACAGTGTGTGGCCTCTGATCTAGTCTCAGTTACTAAAAAAGTGTTAAATAAACAAATACATAAATAAATTTCAATTTCTATTCTTAATCATTTTTAGAAGAAACCTCTCTTTTAGATTGCACATATATTTTATTTACCCACATTTGAGAACATTTTGTTTACTTAGTATTAGTTTATTTCATTGAATATGCAGAGGAAAAGCATAAATGACACCACTAAGTCCTACTCTAGTTTGAACAGAGTCTGTCTACTGTTCTATTTAACATTAAGTTTTCATTAAACATTTTCTTTTCTCAGGTCCACATGGTTTAGCTTTAAAAGCACAATACCACTAAATGGAAAACTTGTTTTAAATTTTATCTCTTGAATTCATTGTGTGCCTGGAGTACTAGTTGATATATCAGCAACATGGCATAATAATATTTTTCCTTCCTGCCTTAAAAGAATTTTAGGTGCTTAAAATTATATCATACGTATAATGAAGCCTGAGTTGTTTGTTTCTCTTAGATAATATTTGTCCATTGAAAAAGAAGAAAAATCATTAGTGAAAAATGCTCTGTTGGTCATTGCTTTCATTAGCTTCTGTCAAGTCGAGTCAAAATATTATATGAGCAGCCTCAATTTTATCTCATTTCCAAGTTGTTTATGACCAGGATGTGGAGAACATTAGATGGTAGAGTCCAGAATTAAGAGTACTTATGCTTCTGAGATGGCTTCTAGTCTCTAGTACCTACGTTTTGAACCACTTTCATCACCATGTAATTCTTATTATTCATAATAATACTGATAATATGTAACACAGAGTGATTAAATAATTCATTGGTTAGGAAAAGGAAGAGCTGAAAGTAAAACCGTGGTCTTCGTGATTTCAAAGCCCAAAATACTTTATGCCATTTTCACTACACTCTATTCTGACTTAATTTCTTTGTCATTACAGGTTCTTGAAGTACCTGGAACCCTACCTCCTTGCCTACTTAGCTGGAACAATAGCACTCAAAATCATAGCTGGCAGTCACCTCTTTCGGGAGTCCCTTGGGTCTTTAACTGCGTAACAGTGACATCTGGAACAATGATTGGGGTCCTGCTGTCAGTTAACTCTGGCTGAGATTGTTGGTTGTTCCTTAGCTTTGGTTATTTTGCCCTATCCACTCTTCCCTGGACACAAGTTGGAGCTTGCCTGGTTGTTGTCATAAGTACCACTCTCTACAACTAGGTTTATTTCCTCGGCCACTTTTTAGTATTTAAACACATGAATATAGCCATCCATTATTAATTGGATGCTGCATCCATGGGGCATAATATCAGGCACCCAGTAACAATCTAGTTTTATTTAACAAAGCACCCTTTTGCCATTCTCTGAGGGCCCAGTAGACCGATTGATCATGTTATCCCACTTATCTGGTTAAGGGTTTGGCGAGTGACCAAATAAGGCCAACTAAGTTCTCCCAGAACAAGACACTGGGTGGTGAAGTGGTGTCTGGATATACCTGATTGAGATGTTGAAATAGCGTCACGCTAAAAGTCCATCGTGAAATACGCCGAAATGCCATGGTTCCTGCCCTTCCTAAGGCCTGGTGTGTCTGCTGTCCGATTTTGTGACACAGTCAGCACAAATTCTTATCCATAAATTCCCTTTATTACTTAAATTCACCAGTGATAGATAGATAAATGGATTAGGTAAAGACATTTTTATCTTTGTCAGATATATTAAATATCTGATATATTAAATATATTAAATATGTATATTTATGTTTTAACTATGTTATTTAAAAAAGCAAAAGTTTTAAATTTTGATGATGCCAATTTTATCAATTTTTTAATGCTTTTTGTACCTTTGGAAAGAAATTTTTGCCTAACCCAATGTCATGAAGATTTTATTCTAGGTTTTCCTTTTAGAAATTATATAATTTTATATCTAATTTTCAGGTCTATCATCCAATTTAAATTATTTTATTTGTATGATGTGTGGTAGGTTTATTTTTTTCCATACTAATAACCAATTGTTTCAGCAACATTTACCAAAAAGGCTAAATATTCTCCATTGATACTTTTATCTAAAACCAATTGGGCATAAATGTATGGGTCTATTTCTTAACTCTCCTCCATTCTATTGATCTTCATTTCTATCTTTTTTGCTAGTTCTATGCTATTATGATTAGAGTAAATTTATAGTAAGTATTACAATTAAGATATGTAAGTCAAATTCTTTTAGCTACTCTAAACTTTTTGACATTTCATATAAACTTTGAAAAATATTTTTATTTTTCAATTATAATTGGCATACAATATTATACTAGTTTCTGGTGTACAACATACTGACTAGACATTTATACAACTTACAAAATGATCACCTCGATAAAACCCATCTGACACCATACATAGTTGTTACAATATCATTGACTATATTCCTTATGCTATACTTTACACTCTCCTGACTATTTTGTAACTACTAATTTGTACTTCTTAATCCCTTCCCCTTTTTCACCCATGCCCCTAAACACCCCTTCCATCTGGCAACTCTCAAAATATTTTCTGTATCTGAGTTTGTTTCTGTTTTGTTTGTCCTTAAATTCCACATGTAAATGAAGTCATATTGCATTTGTCTTTCTCTGTCTTACTCCACTCAACACAATACCCTCTAGTTCCATCCATGTAGCAAGTGGCAAGATTTCATTTTTTTTCTATCGTCAAGTAATAGTACATTATATATGTACCACCTCTTCTTTATTCATTTATCTCCTGATGGACATCTAGGTTGCCTCCATATCTCAGCTATTGTAAATAATGCTGCAATGAATATATGGATACAGATGTCCCTTCAAAGTAATATGTTGGGTTTCTTTGGATAAATAACCAGAAGTGGGACTATTGGGTCTTTCCTTGTCTCTTATCACAGTCTTTGTTTTAATGTCTATTTTTTCTGGTATAAGTATTACTACTTCAGATTTTTTTCTTCATTTCCATTTTCATGAAATATCTCTTTCTATCCCTCTACTTTCAGTCTGTGTGTGTCTTTTGATTTTAAGTGAGTCTCTTGTAGGCAACATATGTAAGGGTCTTGTTTTCTTATTCATTTGGACACCCTATTTTTTGATTAGAGCATTTAAATTTTTTACATTTGAAGTAATTGTTGATATGTAGTTATTGCCATTTTATTATTCATATTTTATATATATTTTTTCTTCTTAAAAAAATCTCTTTAACATTTCTTGTAATACTGATTTGATGTTGATGAACTCCTTTAACTTTATCTGGTCTGAGTAGCTCTTTACCTGTTTATTGATTCTAATGACAGCTTTGCTGGGTAGAGTAGTCTTGGTTATAGATCCTTGCTTTTCATCACTTTGAATATTTCCTGCCCATCCCTCTGGCCTGAAAAGTTTCTGCTGAGATATCAGCTGACAGTCTTATAGGAGCTCCTTTGTATGTAACTAACTGCTTTTCTCTTGCTGCTTTTAAGATTTTTCTCTTTGTCTTTAACCTTTGGCATTTTAATGATGATGTATCTTGGTGTGGACCTCTTTGGGTTCATTTTGTTTGGAGCTCTCTGTGCTTTCTGGGTTTGTCTATTCCTTTTGCCAGGCTAGAGAAGTTTTCTGTCATTATTTCTTCAAATACGTTTTTGATTTCTTGCTCAGTCTCTCTTCCTTCTGGTGTCCCTATGATGGGAATGTTGCTACAGTTGACGTTTCAGAGGCCCCTTAAAGTATCCTCATTTTTTGGATTATTTTTTCTTGTTCCTTTTCTGATTAGGTGTTTTCTCCTACCTTATCTTCTGAATCACTGATTTGGTCTCTACTTCATCTAATTTGTTGATTCTCTCTAATGTACTCTTCATTGTAGTTATTGCATTCTTCATTTCTGACTTTTTTTTTGTTTTCTATCTCCATTTTTATGTTTTCTATCTCTTTGTTAGAGTTCTCACTGAGTTCATCTACTCTTCCCTTAAGTTCATTGAGCATCCTTATAACCAGTGTTTTGAACTCTGCATCTGGTATATTGCTTGTCTCCATTTTGTTTAGTTATTTTTCTGGGGCTTTGTACTGTTCTTTAATTTGGGACATGTTTCTTTGTATTCCCATTTTGGCTGCCTCCTTGTGTTTCTTTCTATGTATTAGGTAAGGGTCCTAAGTCTCCAGGTTTTTGTAGAGTAGACTTATATAGTAGATGTCCTGTGGAACCCAGTGGAACAATCTTCCTTAATCACCTGAGTCAGGTGATATAGGTGTGTGAGTTGTGTCTGCCCTCCTGCTATAGTTCAGCCTTAGTTGCTGTTCGCATGTCAATAGGAGGGATTGACCCATGGGCTGATTGGTTGTGAGGACTAGCTAGTGATGGGCTGACCCTACGGAACAGGATTCACTTCAGTACAGCTTTGGTGCCTGCCCCATCTACCTTTTGGGTTTCTCCTCTGCAGATGCAGTCCTAGGTGGTGCTCCAGCTCTAGTCGAAGTTGGCCACTGGGCATGCAGGCCCAAAGGTCTCTTGAGAGAGGCCTAGCCACAGGCCAAATTCAGCTCTAGTCTGTGCACTGCCAAGGGTCACCTGACAATAGTCACCAGGCAATCTGCAGATGGCCATAACCCATGCTGTTCTTAGAGGTACCTCAGGAAGCCAAGACATGAACCGAGGTTGGCTGTCACTAGTGCCAGGCTTGGGGCTGCTCAGCAAGAGGTTCAGGGTGCAGACATTGCTTGTTTGGGTTCTTGAAACTTTGAGCCAAGACAGGCCATTTGTATGAGAAAAATGACTGGAGGCAGCTGGATGGGCCTGAACTTTGGGAGGGGTGGGGTCATCTGGGTAGAGTGACCCGTGTTAGCCAGGTTGATGGAGCTCAGATATGGTGGCTTCTGTGTCCCCACATCAGTGAGGTAAGACTGAACAAAGGAAAAATGCCTTCTGCCAGCACTTCTGCCTGGGAGAAAGCCATTCCTCCAGCCCTCCCACTGAAGCCAGACAATCCAGTTCCTCTCCATATGTCCCTGGCACTACTCGAACAGCTGCCCTAGCACTTGAGCTCAGACTGAGAGAGTCTGTCACGGAGCAAGTCCATGAGCAGGCACTTTAAGAGAAACGTTTGTGACTTCCGCAGCCCTCTGTTTCACTCAGCCGGAATCTCCACTGGTTTTCACAGCCAGAAATTGTGGGGATATCTCCCCCTGACACTGGAACCCTGGGTCAGGGATGTCAGTGTGGAGCTGGGACCCCTCACTCCTCCAGGGGGCTTCTGCAGCCAAGATATCTCTCTGAATTCTCAACTGCCACATGTGGTTGTGGGACCAGTCGATTTTGCATCTCCACCTCCCTCCGATAAGTCTCAAGGTGGTCTACTCTGTATGTCCCTAGTAGGACTTCTGTTCAGCCAGACCTCAAGCAACTCCCAATGGTTGTTTTGTAGTTTAGTTACATTCTGATGTGGTTGTGAGAGAAGGCGAACACAGTGTCTACCCACTATGCCATCTTAACCAGAAGTCTCCTCCATCTAAATTTTTTAATCAGCTTGTCAATTTCTTCAAAAGACACTAATGTTATTTTTCTTGGGATTATTTTGAATTTATAGACTAATTTGGGAAAAATTGCGATATAAGCAATATTTAAGTTTTTAAAGCTATTTACATTGAACGTCCATTCATTTAAGACTCCTTTAAGTTGCCTCAGCAATCTTTTAAAGTTTTTAGTATAAACTTTTGTATACTTTTCATTAAATTTATCCATAAGTATTTGTGTTGCTGCAGATTCTAGGTACCAAGGTAAAGGATACAAAGCTTGGGCAATTGGAAGAAAATGCAGGGAGCCATAGGTAACTGCGACATAGCTCTTTATTCTAGTAAGGGCACAGCCAGCCTAGCAAGGTGGCAGCATCTTTTTATACACAGGTTAAACAATAGTGGCACACTGCCAGAATACAGAAGCCTGCACATGCGCACCAGACATATGGTTACATGAGGGGAGAAATGCTGACTCACTTCCGCTTGGAAGTTAGCTGCCAAGGATGTTGGGACGGAGCCTGACTATAGCCATCTTTCTTTCTCCTCACACTCTTCCCCTTTAGGGTTCTTCCCTTACACATAATAGGCTTGGCAAGTGACCGCTGCAGGAGGGCAGAACTCTGTATCCACAGGCCACAACAACAATACAGGGAACAACAACACACCACAAGGAGGCAGGCTCCATCTCCTAGGAGAGCTAAGACCCAACACCTAGTGGACATTAGGCTTGCCCACCACTGCTGCAGTGTATCCCCAGTGAGCTGCTGGACTTCCTATATTTCTTGGGAGAGACTTGCCAAGACTTGTGAGATGTGCTGGTGGTTTGTGATATAAATACAACATTCAGTGTAGAGAACAGCGCAAGTGCCTCCTTGGGCGGCAGTTAAGATATCCAAAGCCATACAATTTTGCAATATTACTTTTCTAATTTGATTTACTTCATCAGTTACTAGACCAAAGGTTTTATGAATATAATTCAAGGCTCAAGCAGTATGCTCTGCCCAAGCTGTCACTTGTATTTCAACTACCACATCACTTGCTGCAGGCAGAAAGATGGCTAAGGGGTAATACCATTATGGGGTCCATTTAGTATGGTCTTGTTGCGAAGAATATGCGTCCAAATTTGTGGGGTACAATGGGAGTATCTACCACACAGTTGCTGGCAAATATGGGCATCCCCTAGTACAATGGCCTTTCCAATTCAAGGGAGTATAGGGCCATCCATGGGTCCCACATACTCATAGGCTTCCTGGGGGTAAAATCATAGTTGGATGGGTGCCAGTATACTTTTTTCCTGTCCACCAATGCGTGGTGGATGAGATAGTAGTTATATTTTGGCATAGGGGACATAGCATCCACCCTAACAGTCAGGACTCTCTATTTCTTTCAGGACAATGGAGCACACTCCTATTCACCTCCACCCCTTCACTAGTCAGCCATGACCATCCATCATGTACTGAGTACTCCAGAAAGGGTTTATCCGGTCCATGCTAAGTCCTTCTTTGTGTATCCACTCTAGTATGGATGAGGGTACAGTCAGGTGACTGGGGCCCCCAGTGGGTCAGCCGATCCCATGCTGTGACATCAGCTGCATGTATATGCCAGGGCAGTCCTACAGAGGTGCTGACAGGAAATTTCGTGTAGACTCAACAGTGTGAGACATTCATGATTGTGGCATAGGTATGTGCCCAATCAACCAGTGGCTTAAGGTTGGAAAGAAAGGGAGGACAATGGTACCAACACACAGGTAAGTCTTTTACATCAGGCAAGATACATGCTAACATCTTATCTTGTGATAAGATTGTTGCCACTCAGGGGGGCGGCCTAGCCATTGGTACCATACCAGTTCCCTTGTGGAATTGATCCCACTGTGTCAGTATGACACAATATTAGAGAACTCATGGTAGACCCCAGTAACAACACAAAGGTTTCCCTTAGGATGGTATATTCTTCTTCATCCATCTTCTGTGAATATCTCACAGTAATTTGTGGTGGCCAGTCAGCCGTTACCCAAGGAATGACGTGCAAGTTTACCTCTATCCCCTTGCCCCGTGGGGCTATACGGAGCCTTTATTTTTCATGGCCAAGTCCATTGCACTGTTTCTCCCCTTTTCAGACAAGTAGGGTCAGGTAGGAGTATGTTACCATTGAGTCCATGACCAGGTTTCAACAAAGTTTCAATAGTAGTCACTTGTAATTGAATTGAGGCCGTGGCCCTATGTAATAGCAGCTCTACTGGGAAGGGACCTCCCGCTCGAGGTTGCTCATTCAGGACCTGCAACATGTCCCACAGGCAGGATATCAAACCTTGTAGTCCTGGAGGATTGACAGTTACTCATAGGCATTGTTTCAACAGCCTGTTGTACCACTCAATCATGCCTGCTGCCTGGGGATTATATGGAGCACTCCATTTCCATTGAATATCCATTTGCTTGGCCCATGTTTGGACCTCATGCCTGGTAAAATGAGTCCCTTGTTCACTTTCTACTACTAACAGCCTACCATAAAAAATATATAAGCGTTTGAGAGCTTGGACAGTATGTTTTTGGTCTGTGGCCGCAGAGAGCCATGCAAACGATAACCCAGTGGTCGTGTCTACTGCTGTAAGGGCATAAGCTGCCCCTTGAGCTTTTGGAAGAGGTTCTGTGTAATCTACCTGCCATGTGCCCCTTCTCCTTGGTACTTGCACATGCTCCCGCTTCATGCGGCAAGGTTGCAGCGTATCCTGTCTGCACACCAGACATTTGGTGGAGGCATCTCTGACATCTTCCCACTTCAGGGGAAAGTTCCACTGTTGCTTCACTGTTCACATAGTTTTAGCACCATGTGCTGTAATCGTCTGTGGAGCCAGTGTGCCACTTCAGTGGCAGGAGCCTTTTCAAGCCTTTGCACACACAATAGTGCATCTGCCTCATCATTGCCTGGAGTTACCAAAGGGACATGACCGGTAACATGATACACAGTTACGTCCTTCCCATGTCCTGTCTCCCATAGGTCTTGCCACATGGCTTGTCCCTATAAGGGACTATGGCCCACTTGCCAGTTTTGCTATTTCCACATAGGCAATGTTAAGCCTTTGAACACTGCCCAACTGTCGGTACAAATAGTCAAGGGGCCATCTTCATGGGCTGTAACCATCTATACAGCCTGAAGTTCAGCCCATTGGCTGCTTTGGCCTGTACCTGTATCATACCAAATGTGGTCAGTAATTGGTTGCACCCCTATAGCTACCTGCTTAGCTCCCTGCACCCTTCTGGACCTATCTGTGTACTACACATCAGCAGGTATGGGCAGCTTCCCTTCTTTGTAGGGGGACACTTCTAAATTTGTAGGAACTGCAATATTCAGTATATTGTCAATGGTAAACTCAACTGGACCTAAAATCATCTATAATTCCATGGCCAGAGGGCTAGCAGCTATGGCACTCCATTGTTCCAGATAGGTACCCCATTTCGTCAGGGTAGAGGTTTGGGCCACCTCTGTTTTGGGGGCCTGTATTCATGTGCATAACCAACCTTATGTAGGGTAAGTGGTGTGCTACTACACTTTGGCCATGCCAGTCACTGCCTCACTAGCCTGCAAGGCTGCATATACCGTCGCTAATTGCTTCACAATTAGAGAGTACAGGCTCTCTGTGTCTTTCCATAGTTGGAACCAAAAACCCACTGGGGTTCTAGTTTGTTCTGAAGGTTGTCATAGGCCTCAGCTATATTCTTCTGCTGTTACATGCACATCCAATTCAAAGGGTTTACCTGGATCCATTACCTATAGGGCTTGGGCTTGCTGCACCTCCCGCTTGGTGGCAGTAAACGCCTTCTCTACTGTTTCATCTTAGTCCCAAGTAGCTCCCTAGCTCCCTTGATCAGGTCATACAACAGCTGTGCCAGCTGTACTAAGAGGCACAAACACTCTCCAGTGTCCCAAAAGGCCCACATAACTCTGCAATTCTTTAACTGTAGTGGGTCATGGATACACTTGCATCTTATCAATTATAGCATCAGAGATAACTTTCTTCTTACTCGATCAAACAACACCCAAGAATCTGACAGATAAAACAGGTCTCTGAACCTTGGCTGCATTTATTGTCCAGCCACGTTTTCAGGTGCTGCAACAGCGCTGGCACCACTTGTTCTAGATCTGTAAGGGAAGCAGAGGTTAACATGATATCATTAAATTAATGAAACAATTCCACCATTGCCAGTTCGGTCCAGGTTGCCAGATCCTGAGCCACCAACCTATGGCAAATAGTTGGGCTAGGTAGGTAGCCTTGGGGTAATACCACAAAAGTCCATTGTCTTCTTTCCCACATTAAGGCAAATTGGTCTTGACTTTCAGGAGCTATCAATAGATAAAAAAGTGTTAGCCAAATCCAAGACATAATGATATGTCCCCAGTCTTATGACTAGTTGATCCATTAGATCATGAATGGATGGTATCCCTGCATGTGGGGAAGTCACTTTATTAAATTCTCGATAGTCCACAGTCATCCTCCATGAGCCATCAAACAGGGGCATTGTAAGGACTATGGGTCAGGTGCACAATCTGAGATTTCTCCAATTCCTGAGCCGTAGCCCTGATTTCATCATGTCCATCAAGCAAGCGATATTGCTTAACATTGACAATGCATCTTGGTTCTGGCACTTTCTGTGGCCGGTGATGAGTATGTCCCCATACTATAGTCTTCACCACCTGGACTCGCAGATGGAATCCACCAGCAGGGGTCTGTAGATTGAGCCCTTGCAACACATCCACCCCTAGGATATACTCAAGCACCAGAGAAACGTACACTCTGTACGAACGTGGAGGCAAATGTCCCATTCCAAGAGACGAAGTCACAGCCTTGGTCTCAATAGTCTTACCCCCATAGCCATCTATATAGGTGGCTTGTCCAGGGAATCTTTCTGGATTTTCATAGATAAGACTGTAGTGTGTCTTGATATCCACTAGTGCTAGGACTCTTTGCACATTGCATAGGGACTAATGGACTGCCAATTCCATGTACGGCCCCTGGTCCCCACCTATCCCCACAAAACGAGCACCTCGGCCTTCCCCCTAATCATATAGGGTCAACAGAGTGTCCTGGGGTTTCAAAAAGTTCTTCAAAGCCACAGGCATAGATCTTTTGGTGGGAGGTTTCTGCCCACACCTGAATTGCTGCTCGGGTTTCAACTGCCTCCATGACTCTAGCAACACTGCTTTAGGCTGGCAGTCTATCTTGTCTTGGTCGACTCCTGCAGCTAGTAAACCAGTCCACATTTGGGTTCGGGTCACCCAAACAGGACCCTACCCAAGGCCTTTCTTTTTCTTCTCGGCCCTCAGGGATCTGGGCGTTACCGCCCTGGCACTTCTGTCCCTGCCTCATGCCCTCTCTCCTCTACATCTCCCAGAGCAGCCATTGCTATAGTCACTTCATGTTTATGTTCCTCATGTAGAGAGCCAGAGTAGCAACCAAGGAGCCAAAAGTGGAGGACAGGGTGGTCCCTACACTAGGTCTCGCATGCCAGTCATAAACTGTTCATCATCTGGTCTCTGCATATTCAAATTAAACATAGTTTGTCGCATACCTAGTTCGCAAATATCTGCACTAGTTCAGCATACGTTTGCCATTTACTCACATGGTCTGGGAGTTCTCTGGCTTCATTCCAAACTGTCTGCACAGCAGCAGTGAGCCATTTCATCAGGGTATGGTTCCCCTGCCCTTGAGCCAAGTGGCAACTGTTCTGTAGACATTGCCATAACGAGGGCTGTACGGTTATGGATGACAGTTTCTCCATCTTGTCAAGGGAGCATGAAATACTGTCAGGCCCCTTGTCCCAAAGGTGCATCAACAAGGCTGGCAACAACGGTTCACCAGGTCGCTGCCGATATTGTTTCCCCAAATTCCGTAATTCTGCGGGTGTAAACGGGGTATATGTGGTGAATTCTGTTACCGTGGGGCTGCCAGCTTGTACCCCACCCAGACCTAGGGGTTGTTCATGCTTTACCTTTTGGTATATTATGGGCCATACTTGTGGGTGGACTTTTTTTGGGATGTCTTCTCCTACCTCTTAGGGCAACTCTGAGGGTGGACCTTTCTGGAGCTTGGCTTCCAGTTGTTGAACTCTTGCCTCCAAGGCACCTACCTTTCGCCAAAGCTTCTATACCTGCACGGTCTGCCCTAGAGCTTCATCTGTGTTCTGCTTCAAAGCCGTTAAAAGCACTCATCCTACTCAACTGGACTTAGCCCATGCTTTTTACGACAGCTGCTCCTCTAGGGAGTGGAGTGCCTTCTCAGTACTCACTGGGGACCCATCAACTTCCTCCCAAGGCTCAGGTAGAGTCTAAGTCATCAATACTGCCACCACAGGATACCAATGCTCTCTGTAAGGGCCACACGTCCCTCCCATCCTCTGGTGGGGCAGATGGCTCCTTTACCTGGGAATCCTGTCGGTGACTACACCAAGCGTGTTGCTGCAGATTTGAGGTTCCTAGGTAAGGGATACAAGGCTTGGGCAGTTGGAAGGAAATGTGGGGAGCTGTAGGCAACAGCAAAATAGCTATTTATTCCAGTAAGGGCACAGCCAGTCTCGCAGAGTGGCTGTGTCTTTTTATACATAGGTTAAACAATACTGGCACACTGACAGATAACAAGCCCGCGCTTGCGCAATGGGCACATGGTTACATAAGGAGAGAAGTGCTGATTCGCTTCTGCTGGGAAGTTGCTAAGGGTGTTGGGAGGGAGCCTGACTACAGCCATCTTTCTTTCTCCTCACATTTTTTAGTTCTAATTGTAAATTAATTTTTATTTCATTTTCCAATTATTCATTAATAGTATATAGAAATACAATTAATTTTATATTGACAATTTATCCTAGAACTTTTATAAATTTACTTTTTCATGAGGATCCTTTTTTGTGGTTTCCTTAAGAATTTTAGATACATGGTCATGTTATTACCAATAAAGATTTACCTTTTCCTTTCCAAATTGAATGCTTAACCATTTTTTTTTCCTTGCCATAACACTGGCTAAAACATTTAACACAATGTTGAATAGAAGTGAAGATAATGTACATCCTTGCCTTGTTTTACCTTTTTAAGTAGGAACTATTCAGTCCTTCACCACTGAATATTACATTACTTGTGAGTTTTTCATAGATGCTCTTTTTAGATTGAGAAAATCTTCTGTTCCCAGTTTTCTGAGTTTTTGTTTTTTTTGCAAGTGTTTTTTTCTTCATCTGTTAATATGATCATGTGTTTTTTTTCCTCCTTTATTTTATTGATACTGTGATTCATATCAACTCATTTTCAGATGTCACCCTTATATTCTTGGTATAAACAATTTTGGGTCAAAATGTATTATCCTTTTATATATTGCTAGGCTCAATTTGCTAGAATTTTGTGAGGGTTTTGCATCTATATTGCAAGACATATATAGATGTACATAGTTTTCTTGTAATATATTTGTCTGATTTTTTTTTTATCAATATAATACTGACTCACAAAATGAGTTAGAAAGTAATGTCACTATTTTCTGAAATATCTTTTGTAGAATTGGTATCATTTCTTTCTTACATGTTTGATAGAGTTCACCAGTGAAGACATCTAGGCCTGAAATTTTCTTTGCGAAAAGCTTTTAATTATAAATTAAATTATATGTATAATTTAAATATATATCTCTATCTATCTACATATAGCTATTCAAGTTTACTATTCAAGTTTACTATTTCTTACTGAGTCTCGATTTTGGTAATTTGTATCTGTCAAGAAATTTGTCTATTTAATCTAAATTGTTGAATTTGTTGGTATAAAGTTGTTCATAATATTCCTTTATTTTCATTTTTTATGTTTCAGGATCTATGGTGACATCTCTCCTCTTGCTCCTGATATTGGCAATATATTCTCTCTCTTTCTCTCTCAGCAACCAGATAGAGGTGTTTTTTTAATTTTATTAAACTTTTCAAAGAATCAGCTTTGAGTTTCATTGATTTCCTTATTGTTTGTTCTTGAAAATTTTTGTCGACTTCTTCTCTCTAATCTTTATTTATTCTTTTCTTCTAATTATCTTGGGTATTATTTTCTCTGTAGTTTTTAAATTTTAAATTGGAAACTCATAAAATTGAATTTAGATCTTTCTTTTCTTTCTAATATAAGAATTTAAAGCTATACAGTTCCCTCTAAATACTACTTTAGATGTATCCCTAAAATTTTCGTATGTTGAATTTTCATTATTATTCAGCTTAGAACATTTTCTAATCTTTTTAGTAATTTTTTGATATGTGAATTATTTAGAAGTATGTTGTTTAATTTTCAAATATTTAGAGTATTCTAGATACTTTATGTTATAGACTTAATTTTCTTCCATTTTGTTTAGACAACATATCTGTATGATTTCAGTATTTTTAAAGTTTTTGAGGCTTGTTTCATGGACCAACATGTAGTCTGGTAAATGATCCATATGCCATGTAAAGAATATGTATTCTGAGGTTGTTGGGTATAGTGCTCTATTGATTGATATCAATTAAGTCAAGGTGGTTGGTAATGTTGATTTAATTATTGATGTGGTTAGGTATGGGTTTGTCATTTTTACTTTCAATTTCTTTCCTTAGAATTTTTGTTTGTTTCTTTATTATTCCTTTTCTGTCTTTTTTTCTTTTTCTGGGGGGGGAGATGAGTATAATTTGGTTAATTTTAGAATTCCGTTTTCATTTTTCTATTGGCTTTTAGCTTTATTTCTTGTATTACATTATAGTGGTCCATTTAGAGATTTCAGTGTAAATTCTTAAGTTTTAACACTTCATTTACAGTTAATATTATGCCATTTCATGGAAAATATGTCAACTTTGCCACCATAATGGTCCATATTGGCCCCTATGTTTATATTATCCACATATATTACAAATCCATGTTTGTAATTTTTTTCTTTAAAGAATTATATATATTATTATGAAATTATAAGGGAAAAGGTAAAATGCCCTGATGTCTACCAAGATATTTGCCATTATAATGTTCTTCACTCCTTTCTGGAGCTTGGAGTTTCTATTTGATCTAATTTCCCTTATGTCTGAAGATCTTCCTTTAGCAGTTCTTATTTTAGTAGGTCTGTGAGTCCCAGGCCTGGCTGGTCCCAGGTCTGCTGTGATCCAGGCTAGCGGCTAGGAATAGGACCCCGGATTTAGAATGTTGCCTTAGTGTAGTAGGGTGCCTGCACCTAAAATATGTAAGCATAATTTAGCTTATTGTATCACGCATGTGTGGCTGAATACCACTATTGTACTCTGATATATGTGGAGCCCATGTGGTCCCTTGGGGAGCAGAAGCAAGGGCCGGAGCAGAAGCGTGTTCCTTGTGATAGAAGCACTCTCCCTGCTATAAAGTTGGTGCCTGCCATTTCATTCTCTTGTTGGACTCTTATGCATTCTTCCAACTAGACATCTCACCACCAAAACCTTCCCTTCCCGATCGGCTTGGTGATGACAAGGTCTGTTTTCAACAAATTCTCTTAGTCTTAATTTATCGTATTGTGACTTTATTTCCCCTCATTTTTAAAGAAAATTTTCACTAGATATAAAATTTCGTGTTGACGAAAATTTTTTAGCATCTAAAAAACATTGTGTTACTTTAAAAAATGTCATGGCCTCTGGTTTCTGACAAGAAGTCAGCTATTAAGTAGCAAGTTGATTTTTTTTGTCTTTCTGCTTTAAATATTTGCTTTTATCATTGACTTTCAACTATTTGACTATAACATGTGTCATACTTTTATCTTGCTTAGTGTTTTCTGAGCATTTTGAATCTGTAAATGTATGCCTTTCATCAACTTTAAAATATTTGACCATCATTTCTACAGTTTTTTTCTCTGCCTCATTTGTTGTATGTTTATGGTTGGTAGCCGTGATCTCAGTTCATGGCTTTTGTTTTTAACTGAGTCGTTTTGATTCTTTTCCATGCATGAATGGTTTGGGGGTTAGCCAGAGTTATGAGAAGACAGAATTTTGGGGTTTCATCTCTGGTATTTTGCCTTTCTCTCCAGTGGTTATAGTTGCCCAGATTTGGTAGTTTCTCTAGAGAGAAATCTGTGGTTTTTCCATCAGCACTATGTAAACTATATTTGACCTCAGGCTACATGTGAAAATAGCATATAACTTTGTACAACTCTACTCTATAATGGAATATTCCTTTTTCTGTACATTCTTGTATACAGAAACAAATAGGCTTCAGGTAGCTATTTGTTTCGTATGATATCTACAGTTTATAGTTGTTTTCTTCAGGTAGACTTGTCTGGTTGGCTCTTAGCCATTACCATCCATGAACATAATTTTTCATATTACATTTATGTTGTGATGTACTGAATTCTTGATAATTATCTTGTAATGATGATCTTTTCAAATTTTTGCTAGCCACAATTGGCAAGAAAATTTATTCACAGTAGTAGGAGATAAAAAATTAAGACCACTTTTACAGCTATTGAAAATCTGTAATAGTTAAAAGTATATTTTAAAAAGCTTCTCTTTTTTTTCACTGACAAATGTAATGTTGAACTTTCTTGTGATAATGCAAATGGGTTTCGAATCCAACAAAATGTTTTCATATCAAATATTTCAAAATAATGATGATGCTCTAATTAGTAGAAAACACATGCATTGTTAGAGCAGTCACCCTGCAGCTAGCCTGGATGCCCCTAAAAGGGCATATTAGCTACAAAAGCATCTGATATGTGTGAAAGCAGAGAGATTCAAGGCTCCCTGGAGCTGCACTGCCAGGAACACCTGGTGATACCTCAGCCTCTTCAACTCCAACTCCTATTCCTTTGCCTATGCTCCTGACTGCTTAGGTATTTGAAATACAAACTACACTAGTGGATCTCTGGATTACTTATTTACAGTGGGTTGGAGTACACCATACAGCTGGCTGCAATTTAGGTGTCCAAGATATAGACAAACTCCTGGCTGCAATTTAGGTGTCTAAGATATAGATAAACTCCTTGGCAGCTCTTAGAGAATCATGGCAAGCAGCAGGTATGATGTTTCACTCATCATGCTTAATGTTTGCTGAATTATTAAGATTCACTATCAGACCTACATCTGCTCAACGCATCTTCTTAGGAACCTCAGATTAAGCTATTTATGTTTTTATACATGTGGTTCGGGTCTCTGTTGACTCCAAGCTTCACTTGGATACTAAGAATGTTAAGGGTTTGTGTGTCAATATATAACATACTTGTAACCCATTCATAGCATTTTAGTATAACCAGAGACTAATCTTCAGTTGGTATTTATTATTGACATTGTTGTTGAAATATTGAACTACTTCCACAATAAATAGTAAAAAGCCATAATTTTTTTCACCCAACGTTCTTCCCTTCCTCTTGACTTCTCAGCCCTTGTCTGGAACCACTTATCTTCATCTTCTTCCTTCTGTGTGCTTCTTACTAATATAATTTCAGTTGTTAAATCTTTTAGTGCTTCTCAACTTTGATGTACATACTAATGTCTTGGAATCTTGTTAAAAAGCATCTTGATAAAAAGCCCTTTGTTAGTTTCCAGATCTTTCCCCTGTCCCTGGCTTCTGACCTTTAAGATGTCTCTCAGTCTCTCTCTTTCATAATTTCCTCTCCCCACTGCCAGTACCTGAAGCGTGTGAGCAGCCCGGTTCCATTGCTCAGGGCAGTCTCACCACCACACCCCCTCCCGTGTGCCTGCCCTCTTCTAAGAGTAGATTTACTGCTGAGGAACTTTATAGATACAGAGTGTGTATATGTATGTATATGTACGTTTTATTTTTTGTAATATATGAGGGAAGTTCATCTCAGCTCACTTGTAAATAAAGATCTTTGTGTAAAAAAAAAAAAGAGGGGATGGGGTAGAGAGCAGATTAGACATTTTTAATAAGCTTCTGGTGTTCCTGAAGTTGCTAGTCTGTGGACCGCTCTTTGAGTAACATGGACATATTTTGAATACCACCCCTGAATCTACTACAGACACCAATGGGAAAGTTCTTAAATAGCCCAGTGTTATTAGTATGGGATACAGGGCTTGATTGCATTATGTTTAAACCTGAGCTCATCTTCTAACTAGTTTTGTGATGTTGGACAAGTTAGTAAAACACTCTGGGTCTCAGTATCTTCATCAGTAAATAAACATAATACCTCCTGATGAGGTTGTGATGATCAATGATGTCATACATGTAATAGTTTAGAACAGTACACAGCATCTAATAGGGTCTCACTAAAAAGCTATTATTGTGCATCTTCTCAATATTCAGTTGCTTATGAATTTATTTTAGAAAGCTACAGTTTCACAACTAAGAAGAAAAACAAGTATATCATTTAAAAAACTTACTGTAAGCAAATTTCAAATGTCTGATAGAGCAAATGAGGTCTCAGGGAAATTTTCTTAAAAGAGATAGAAGGTTAATAGGACTTGGATGTTGGCATTGGATAGATCTGTGAACCAAAAAGATAGAAGCTTTTATTTTAGTAGGAAGAGGAAGACAACAAGCAACAAACATTATAAGTAATTGTATTGTATAGCACACCAGAAGGTGATATGGGAAAATATGAAGCACGGAGAGAGATATAGGGAATGCTGAAGTTTAGTAATGGGTTGAGTTGTTAATTAGGGTGGTTGACATGGGGATTGATGGTAATGAGCTAAAGAGAAATCAAGAAGAGAATTTTAGACAGAGATAAGTTTAATAGCCTTAAGGCAGGAACTTGCCAGGTATGTTCAAGAAACAGAAAAAGGAAGATTGGAATTAGGGACACAGAATAATGGAGAAAGAGCAGAGAGGCGCGCTGGTGCCTCAGATAAAGCAGACACTGGAAGGACCTTGGCTTCTCATTTCATGAAATGAGAGCCACTGGAGAGTTTGAATCAAAATATGAAAATGATATAGAGTGCATTTAAAAAAGATAATTCTAGCTTTGTTTGGAAAGTAAAATGAAGGAGCAAGGGTGGAAGAAGGAAGACCAGTCACAATGCAGAGAAGATAATCATGGCTCAGATTATCTTGCTCGTATTTGAAAATGGAAAGAAGAGATGGGCATAGCTGATTTTGCACTGAAGTGAACATCTCAACACTCATTCTGTGAAGCAGAGATCCAGAGATTGGAGAAAGCACGCTGCTCTCTGTTCTTTGAGGCATTGTTGTGGAAAGTATTTGTTTTCTTCTCGCAGAACATGCTGGTAATTTGGTCTGTCTACTTCTATTCTGTCTTCTGAGACAGGTTGTACAAGAACTGGTTGTGAGACATCAATTTTTCTGATACAACAAACAATGTTTGTGATAAATGCTGAGATATCTGAGGATTCTGGTTTTGTCCTTTTGATTTAGACTGTGAGATGACATCTTACTGATACCATCCTTCTAATGGTGAATGAAGCCCACAAACAGTAGGCCTCTCTGATTGGTTGTCATGCAGTCAGAGGTGGCTATTTTCCTGGCTCTGCTATTTTCCTGGCTCTGTTATTTTCGTTTGTTTCTGAGTCTGATTATACCTTAAGGAAATTATTGGTAGTAGTCAGTTTCTCCTTCCTCTGCACACCCCTAACTCATGGTCACTGTTTGTTTGGTGTCTGTTTCTAATCTCCAGATCATGAAGTCAATGATTTCATTGTTACTTATTATGTCTAGCATCCTGTACGCCCAGGCCTCAATACTTGAACTATCCTGACAGGTGCATGATAATAGAAGCCACTACCTAATTATGGACAGGTGAGAGGCTTTTTTAAATAATAAAATGGATGACCATGTTGTCCATTTTAGCATAACTTTCATCATTTGTATGTCATCTGCCATCTATTGATTCAGTGTTCATGAATACTTTTGACACTAACTGAATAGGGTTCATCCACGAAGCAGTTTCTGAGAGGAGAGTTGAGGATGCATAGTTTATTTGGGAGTTGCAGAGACATGATAGGATAATGAGTAGGTAATTCAGAGAAAAAGAAAAAATAGTCAAAACCCCAGCAACCACCTAGACAGTGAAGCTTAAGCCTAGGGGAGACATCAGGAAATGATATAAAATACATACTTCAGAATTATCCTAGCCAAGGGGTAAAGGAACTGGCATTTTTATATTCCCAATCTCATCAGTCATTGCTTAAGGGGTATGACCATCCTGGAAAGATGTTAATTTCCATTCACTTCTATCCTGCCTACACATGGGCCAAGTGGGTTTAGGGAGCCCATGGCCAGCCAACCAACAAAGATGATGTCTGGCTTTTAGAAGTCAGAGTGGAATGCACAGAAATGGAAATGGAATCTGAGGGGATGTAGGACAAGCACAGACAGGGCCTGCCACAAAGACTATAAGGTGTCACTTCATAAATGATTATTCTCTTTGTTTATCTTTCTTACTCTCAAGAGCAGTCTCTGTTAATGTAGGAAAATGCCCTTTTATGTGTGAGATAATATATGTGAAAGCAACTTAAAATGCATTTTATGGACTGTAAAATGTGATAAAGCATATTGTTATTATCATTATTGTAATTATTATTATTATGATAGCTTGATTACAGTTATCAGTACTTGAAATTGTTAGTCGAATGCATTTCTGAGAAGAAAAGTGAGATGAGAAATTTAAATACAATTCCAGTTACACATAATCAATAATTGTCCACACAGAAGCCCGGTGCCTTGCTTCAATCAATTTAGAAATAAAAGCAGAAAGATCATACATTTGTTGTTTGTTTCTCTCCTGGGGAACAATGACCAATTGGATCTTTACCAGGGACTTATATGTATATAAAATATTTTAAACAGTGTATTCTTGGGGAAGAGGCTGTTAGATTCGAGTTTGACATCTAGCTCTTTTACTTGTTTGGTTTAAACCTGCCTGATCCTGCTTTGCATATTTAGTCTTAGTTGAACACAAACAGGGACCTCTGAACCATGTTTTTGACTTCCACTTCATGTGTATGATTGCTGTCAGGATCACATCTTCTGTTTTGGCCCAGTCACCTTGAATTGGACCATTCAGATAACCACTGTGGTTCGGATTCATTTATTTTGCACCTATGACATTTAGTGACTTAAACTAGCTGGTCCCCATCTCTGGAAAGCTTCGCCTAAATAAGTTTCCAAAGCTACCACCCCATTACACATGACTTGTTCTTTCCTCTCTGCTGGGAACTCCCAGAATGCCTTTCTGGTGAGGCTACCCCACCTCCTGCTTAAATAGGAGAAATGGCAGAGGACAGAGAGGAAAGGGTGAATATGAAAGCTATGTGCGTGATGGAATTATCAGGATCTGTGATTGATTGAATATGAATGTTAGAAGGAGTTGTCAAAGATGATAGATAAGGTGAGTGTCAATGCCTTTACCTGAGCTAGGACATATGAGGAAAGAGCCAGTCTGAGCAAAAAGATACATAGATACAGATAGATTTTTTTCCCCCTATTGAATAAAATGCAGCCAGCAGTTGTGGGTAAAACCAAACCTTACTGTTAAATTGTTTAAATTGATTAGCAGCACAATTATGGATGAGAGATGATTATTTTCCTGGTCATCCTACTAATAGAGCTTAAATTTAGTAACATTCAAATAACTAATAGAGTACATTTCCTATTGATAACTTGTCTAGAGTCTTGAGAGGATTTTCATTTGGTGAAAGGCACAGGGGAACTATTTCATGGTTTTGAATCAACTCTATTTAATTATAAATAATAAAACTTCACTGTACTTGACTAGAAAGATACCTGGAAGTATTCGAGTGGGTATAATTCAGCCCCATTTCCAAGAGGTGAGCCGGGAGACCTGAAGAAGGATGTCTGGCAGTGCATACTTTATGTAATAATGGTGCTGGCATCACTGAGTCAATTTAGATTTAATTTGATTTCTTGCTTGATCCTCTGGCTGGCCCATAACTGAAAACCTGAATATTTGTTCATATTACTATTGTCCTCAAACAAAGACCTCTTGAATTCACAGAGCAATCTATAATGTAGCTATCCATTTCCCATCTTCTCTGTGTGTACCTTAACTGATAGCTATTCAGGCATTTATTTTAGATAGCAGTGTCTCTCATGAACTGAGAGTTCCTTTGAATCTGGGCTTTTGAGATCCAAATTGGTAGCCTTGGAAATTTATTCTTCGACAAAGGTCTGTTTAGGGCTCTTCTCATCTGGAGGAAGAAGGGGAAGAAAAAAGAAAGGCTTACAAAACCTTCACAATCCTCTTTTATCTACAGAATTACCAAAAATGTTCTTGGAAGAATGGCCCATATAAGACTCACCTGACATTTCGCTGGTATAAGTAATTTCTGATTATTTCTAGTTTCTCTGTTTGAATCAGTGCATGACCCAACATAGTCATTTTCCATGGACTAGAGATGATGTGATTTCAAGTGAGATAACAAAAGGGGAAAATGAATACATCAGCTAAGCACTTCAAAGAAGCATCAATTCTGTCTTTGGAAAGGGCAGCCCAGGATGAGGGCACTGGTTGTGGAGAGACAATCTTGAGATTTAAATGGCCAGAAAGCTCTATGCACCACAGCTTTGAAAGTAATAGGAGTGCATATTTACAGAGACATTAACTTCTGCTAGACACTTTTCTAAGTACTCTTTCTATATTATGCCATTTAATGATTTAGATCTTTTTATGCTAAATTTATAGGCAGTGTGTTAGCTGAGGTTCTTAAGAGAAACAGACCTAAAAGTTGGGGCTCTGCAGAGAAACAGAACCTGTTATATTATAAGAAGTGCATTCATGTGATTATGGAGGCCAAGAAATTCCCAGATCTACCGTTGGCAAGCTGGAGACCCGGAAAGGTTGATAGTATGGTTCTGGTCTCAAGACAGAAAACCTATGTCCCTGCTTGAAGACAGTCAGAGGAGTGAATTCTCCTTTACTCAGTCTTTTATTCTAGTCAGGCCTTCAACTGATTGGACGAGGCACACCTACATTGAGGAAAACAATCTGCTTTACTCAGTCTGTCGGTTTAAATGATAATTTCATCTAGAAACATCTTCATCAACACACCCAGACAATAATATGTGGGTGCCCCATGGCCCAGTTAAGTTGTTACATAAAACTAACCATCACAGATAGGGAAACTGGGACATAGGGGGATAAGTAACTTGACTAAGGTCACACAGCAAGCATATAACCACAGATTTGAACCCAGGCTGTCTGACTCCAGAGCTGATGTTGTAACCACATGGGACATTGTCTCCCTCTGCCACGGTCTAGAACGTATATAAGAGACATGTCAGACAGTTCAGATTCCTCAAATCTATAAGTAAAATCTCCCCAATGCAGAACATGGAATTGGATAAAAAATCATTTAGAAAAAGAAGGGAGGCTTAATTAACATCTCAAAAATGTGAAGTATAAAAATAAAAAAAAAATTGGTCTTCTAGTATTTACCTGTGGCAAAGAGTTTAATCAGTTTCTTAAATTAATTAATATTTTTTGAATGAGTAACTTTATTATCTATTATTGATGATTTGTTATATTTTTATTATGAACATGCCCAACTTCCACAAATAGATAACCTGTGGGCCAGGAACTTATTCCATACTTGTCCGTATCTCCCAGAGGCTTACATGGTGTATGGGTTGTGAAAGAAGATCAATAAATATTGGTTGATTGGTGGCTAAAGGTGTTAATCAACTGATTAATTGTTATATATGCTAATAAGTTTATACATTTTTTAAATAATAAGAGGGGATAGAAAATGTACTCAATAAATATTGTTATTGAATCAAATTTAAATATTTTGTAATGGGAAAATTATTTCTTTTTTAAACAAAAATAATAAAGAAAAAAGTTTTCCCACAATTTCTCCTGATTATGGGGGTGGGGGTGGGCAGAGCCAAAACAGATTGTAATGAGGAGAATGACTTAAATGGTGAAATGGTCGGCTCTTGTCTACAGGTTTACAGAAATGAAATTAAACTTGGGCTTTCTATTGCAAAACAATAAGCAAATTGAAGACCAATTATACCAGCTCATCAAAAAAGCTGGCGAACTGAAGAGGGTTTTGCATTTCTGAGTAGAACGACTTTTCAGATGAAAGAATTTATTATAAGAAATTGAGAACATCTGGGCCATCAAAGGCAGAATGCAGTGAATAATTGGACAATCATAGACTGGCATCCATTTGAATAAGAGGCACTTCCTCAGTTCCCACTAGAGGAAGTATTCAAAATTCCTCATCTAGTGGGAAATGAAGCTCAGCTTTTGAAACATGATTTTCCTACCTGGTTATTATTTGGTTATGAAAGAAATCTATTTCAGAAACCTCAGTTCCATAAAGTTATTCTTACAATCAAAATTAGAGTAGAACAACAGAGAAGTGGTTGGCTTTGTTCTCTGTATTTCATCTGCTTGTTTAAGCCTTACTCACTACCCTCTTCTGATCTTGACAAACATCGCATTTATAATAAATCATAACAACTCTGCCCCTCCCCATTCTCCACCTTTCTTCTCTGATGTCTGTACAGCCCGAGGTCACTCTGCTGGTATCCTACAGGTGCCAGACAGGGTGCTAATGAAGGGATCTCTGATGAGTTGAGCTTCTGGGCTGGCCACATAAGTGGGGCTGAGCCAACTTCGTCCCCACTACACTCAGAGGCATGTGCCTTCCTAATATGTGATAGTGACACTCCTACATTAGTACGCCCTACTTTAGGTTAAACACTGAAAGAGGTATTTTACATACATACACTATTTCCACTCACTCCAATAGTCCCTTTGGGTAGTAATTATTATTCCATTTTACAGTTAGGGAAACTGAAGATCAAAGAGGTGATATGGTCAGTCAGATGATATAGTTCAGATTATACTGTGTAATGATTTAATACTTAGTGACTTAAAACCAAAAACATTTATTTCTTACTCATGCTATATGTCCAACATGAGCTGGCAGGGGGCTCTGCTTATTGTAGTTAGTTTCCTGGACTCAGGATGACTGAGCAGCCACCATCTTCAGTAATGTATGTCTCATTGCTTGGAGGCTCAAAGGGAGCATTTTGCACCAACAGTTAAAAGCTTGCCCCCAAATGACATATATTATCTCTACTTATAATTTATTGGCTAGTAGTGGTTACATGGCCCCAATCAACCGTAATATAGGGTGCAGGGGGCAAGAAATGCAACCATATTCTGTATGCCCAAGTACAGAGAACTGGAAGTGTTCAATAAACAACATTGGTGAGAGAGTTGTATAGTATGGTGATTAAGACTAAGGGTTTAAATTGTGGTTATACCACTTACTTAGCTGTAAAACCTTAGATAAATTGCTTAATCTGCACAAGTTTCAGTTTCTTCACTTTTTTAAGTGGAGAAATAATTATACCTTCATCAAGGATTTGTTACAAGGATCCAATAAGATAATGCATGCACGGAACTTAGCATAAATAAACAGCCCAGATAAACATGAGACCAACCCAAATCCTACATACCTAGCAATCATTTGCTTATAGCTTGTGGAAATACAATAACCAAAATTGTGTCTGACAAAGAATGCTGGAAATGTATGTTCAGATATGTCCAGTAGAACAAATTGTCTAGAGAAGAGTCCAAACCTTGGCATGAAGAGCCAGGGCAGGAGAGAGATGGACAAGAAGAGGAGAGAGGCAATTTTAAAATGTGGCCACAAATTCTTCCATACTTAGCTTCCTCTTCTTGAATCTGGGAAGCCCTGTGACAGCTTTTACCTATAGAGTACAATGGAAGTGGTACCTTGTTGCTTCAGTGCTAGGCCAAGTAGCTTCTATCTTGTTTGCTGAAACACTCACTTATTCTTAGATCTCTGAGCCACTGCTAACTGTTTTGAGGTGCTCACGCTGTGAGGGAGTCTAAGAACATGAGAGGCCCCATGTGGACCAACAGTTCCCCCAGCTGAGGCCAGATGGAATCATATAGACCAGGTACCACATATGTGAGTGAAGAAGCTCCAGATGACTCCAGCCCCCAGATGTCACCCCCAGCCATCTGAGTTTTCCCACATGAGGCCCTAGACATCATGACATACACATAAATCATTTCCATTGTGCCCTGCTGTATTCCCAACCCTCAGAATCTGTGAATATAATAAAATGGTTATTTTATACCACAATATTTTGACATGGATCATTATGTAGCAATAGATAACCAGGAATGTGAAAGTATGGAAAAGGTAATTATCAGGATCAGCACTAGAGAAAAAACCTGGTTATTTACTGGATCCTAATGATGTACCTTTCTGGAGAAAGTAGGTCCATTTAAAGGGTCAAGGGCAAAGTGTCAGTTTTCTTTTGACTTTGGATTGATCATCCAATTGAGCTCACATACACACTGGGCTTTGATTCGGTACCTCTCATTTGCAAGCTTTATTCATAAATCTGGCTATCCCTCTGCCTCTCACTTCCAAAGTCAGAAATCTGATTTTAATATCTTGTCTGTGTTCTTCTGCTCACCCTCTGGTTTCAGCTTTGGTGGTCTCATACTGTTAACTTGGCAAAGCTAACATAACTGCTCTATTTCCCTCCCTCTTCTACTTGTTCCCCCTCCCCCCACCTTTTTTTGAGTTATTCTAAGACTAGTACTGGCAGTTCACATAACACTCATTGAGCTTTCTCAAAGCTGCCTCCACTCTTCACAGCTAAGGTTCTTTTTAGAATACCCAGGGAATCAGGGAGGTGTGTTTATCTACACTAGCAGGGCTCAAGGGCAACCTCCTGAGCAGCTCAGAAGCCTCCCTTCCAGGTTTACTGAAACTTTTCAAGAAGAGAGGAGAGTTGCCTCTTTCCACCATTAAGGACATCTCTCCTCCCAAACCTTGTGGAATCTTCTCCCCCAACTCATGGGCCTGGCATGTGTGGCATGTCATTGATAATTGTAGCCCATCATAGAGGCATGCCACCTCTCTTATAAGTAATTTTCAGTAAGTAAAGGGCTACTTTTCCCATTTTGTAGGTGGAAAAGCCCTGATCTTAATATCATGTCACTATTTATTTTCCTCCGACTCTCTTCCAGATGCGGTTTGTTTGTCAAAAGACTCAGTGCCTTTGTCAAAAGAGTCAGGACTTTTCCAAAAGCCAAGGTTTTCAAGGATGTGTCCATTTTATGCTTGTTTCCTGACCATTTTCCAATTTTTATCACTATGTCCCTGCTTGTGATAATTTCCCTACTGCATTTCCTCTTCCCTGAAAGTTTACTTCCTGTTTCCTATTTTCCATCTCTCTTGAGAGTTTAGGCTTCTTTCTTTATTCCTTCTGAATAACATGATAGATTTTTGGCAAACACTACTGAACTGTTGCTAAATGTGATCATACCTAATAGAAAAGAAAGAATAGACAAAAACTTCACTGGTATTTTAAATCAGATTCCACAATATCTGATACTCTCCTTTCTGGATAATAGCAACTGCTCCTGACTAAGTCAATTGAGAATCTCAGAAGATGATACATTTTGAGTTTTCTCTAAGCCTGTTCCCACAACTGTAAACTAGTCTCTTTGAGTGAGATTTAAATGAGCTGTCATATGTAAAATAAAGCCATTTCATGGCATTAAGTTCTCAAAAAATGCTGGTTATTATTAATTGCTCCCCTAATGACAACTTGCCACCTCTGTGAAGGCTTTAAAGTACCCTTGACTGTTTGGCATCATCTAAAACTCTAAAAGCCATAAACATATATTCTAAGCACCGAAGTTTCAGTTGTTACTTGGTGATGTTGACACAAGTGTGTGACATCAGGCTAGGTCTGTTTCAAAGACTAATAGAAAAATGACCTGGGTTAGCTCCCAGAATGTAGGTCAGGAGACACTTTTACATCTTCCTTCCTATTGATGGAGCTCCTGTTAACCTTTTGAGAGGCTCTGGATTAGGTAGTGTCAGCAGATTTATCAGGGACAAGTTGATGCCTCATGAGAATCAGCAGTTTTGCTTCACCAAGGTTTCTATGAGAGCCTGCTTTTGGCTCATTTCATCTGAGTTCACTGGAATGGAATAATTTCAAGGAAACAGCAACTTAGACCCTTGAGTTTCTCATGGCCCTCAGACTAAATCATAAATCAACTCCTGCTCACTGGAAATGGAGCCCTCCCCTCCACTCCCGCCCCGCGGCCGGATATTCCAGAAACTTCCGAAGAGTGTAGCAGACATTCCAATTAGGTCTGTAAAATTTCCAGACAGGTTATGAGTTTTCTGCTTCTCTTTTCTTATTTAATCCATGCTAGTAAAGGCTAAGTATAATACATTTTTTAATATATTTGTATTTCAGAGGTGAGGAAACTAAGGCTTAGGGAAATGAAGTAACTCATTCAAAAAAACAAAAAAAAAACAAAACAAAAACCTGTTAATGCAATGGTCAAACCACAACCCAAATCACTCAATTCTGTCTTCTGCCTGGCTGTACTTCCATTCTCTGTTAATATTAATGTTGCATATTGTGTACCAGGTACGAGGACTTGGAGACTGACATGTGAGAATGAAAAAAAACAGAATTTAAAAAGGTATATTAGAGAGATATGATTAAATAATCCATACTTGATAAAATAACAGAGTCAAAATTGGAGGAAGATTTTAAAGTTGTCGGATCAAGCTGGTTGTGTTTAGGCATGAGGTCTAGACAGAGGAACAGAAGGCAATGGAATTGTGAGGTCGACCAGGTGCATGCAAATGGCACAACATGCATAATCGTATTCTTAATGAATTATCACAAGCTTAATGTCAGAGACTATGGTAATCTTAATGTTTCTTTCAGGGAAGATGGGAATAGCCATGATTGATAGTCACTGCCCTTGCCAAGTGCCTTTCTATTACTGTGGTCCTGCTCTTGGATTATCTACCAACTGTCCTTTAGCAGCTAAAAGGTTAATATCTGGCACAGGAGGAAACTTTCAGGGCCTTCTATGCTAATAGTAACTCCTCTAAATATTATATTTTAGTTTACTATTTTAATATATGTATTTTTTTCTATGTTGTTTCAAGTCCCTCGTAGAATGGGGCTATATACCAATAACTGAAATAAAATAATTGTTCAATTATTTCAAACCATTTCATATACATTATATGCTTTAATATAAAATATAGAAACATTAAAGCATATTATAGCCATGTATAAAAAGATGAAGGAAAATATTCCCGTTATACAAATTTGGCATTTAGTTACTGTCCTGTAATAATTTCTAATAATCGAACACCCAACCACTCTACCTTCTGCCATTTCTCTGTATTTAACTAATAATAAGGACCCAAAGGCTGGAAAATATTCATTCTATAACTTAGACTCCAGATATCTTCTATGATTGAAATATAATTTTATTTAAGAAGAAAACATCAGACTCTTTATTTCAGACTTCATCTATCCATTATCAAAGGCAGAATTCTCAGCCTATTTTGGGGGGAATATGCAATGTTTAGAAGGATGCAACCATCAGCTTTTTGTGTGGCTCTCAACCTTGAGGGAGCATTAAAATCACCTGGAGGGCTTACTAAAATACATATCACTGTTCCCCACCCCCAGAGCTTCTGATTCAATAGGTCTGGAATGTAGCCCCAAAATTAGTGTAGTTTCAACCAGAGTTGCAGAAGCTGCTGGTCCTGGGACCACACTTTGAGAACCATTGGCTTATAGTAATGTGCCTGCTGGGCAAATACCTTGATGGGAAACAGGAAGATCAATTGCAGCTTGAAAAGTAAACTCTTTATGGTGGGAGAGTCTGAAGACATCTGTACTAAGGTTTTGGCAGAAGACCAACATTCAGAGGAGAAGGAACAAGCCTGAAAGGTCTCAGGCCAATTCAGGCCTAAGTGGAGTTGAATGTCAGTAAGGGGAAGTATAGAGTTCTAAACTGCTATCTGTGGTGAGATGTGGAAAATGGTTGTGTGTGGAACTTAGTAGAGTTGCAGGCGTTTGGCCCTCCTTGTTGAACACTACCAGCTTCCTTATAATACCATAATCTTCTGGTTTCTCCTTTGACTACACCTGGGATATTACCTTCTCAGTGATATTTTTAGGTTTATTCTTTCTATCCATCCCTTAAATTGAGGTATTTAATGGTTTAAATCATCAGTTTTTCTGGGTCATCTTGTTTACTCTCATGTTTTCAATTATCACCTATCAATAACTTCTCTCTTGAACTTCAGAACAGCCCTTTCTAAATTCTTCAAATATATATCCTATAGGCACCAAAAATGCAACTTATTTAATATAAAAATGTTGAACCACACGTATCTTAATTAATAGTCATTTCATCTACCAAATTGCTCAAGCAAAAACTCTAGGAATCCTTCTGGATTCTGCCTTCTCTCTCATTCTGCCCCATCAACCAATTCTCCAGACTCTGATAACTCTACAACCTGACAATTTCTTGCCTCTGTCTCTTCTTCTCCATTTCTACTTTCTTACCTGGCACCCAGGCCCTTTTCAGTGCTCTCCTAGACTACTGAAATAACCTCTCAACTTCCCGAGTTACCCACCACTCTGTCTTCTATAACTTTCACACAACTTCTATTTCTTTTCTATCACAAAAAGATGATTTTAATTTTTTCACTTCAAAAATTTTAAATTGCTCCATATCATCTTCAAAATAAACCCCAAACTCCTTAGCAAGTAATCTAATGTCTTGGATGACTACTTTATTAACTTCCTCTTCCTCTTCTCACTCATATGCCCCTAAATTTCAATCATAATGAACTAACATTGTTGCTGAATTTGCCATTTATTTTCACTCTACTTGCCTTGACTAGTTACTTTTTCTGCATAGAGAGTCTTTCCTACCCCTATCTACCCCGTAAATCTCATTTGCCCTTTCATACCCTGCCAGCTTATCATTGCCCCTGTGGAAGTTTTCTCAACCCCTCTATGGTTTCTTGGCAAATCAGAAGTGGCTTGACTATCTTTTGTGAATACCTCTAGGTCAGTGTCCACAGCTGTCCTATCCCCAGCATCTAGCATAGCATCTGGTACTGAGTGGATGTCAATATGTTTATTGAATGAATGCTCCCAATTTCGTGCTCCAAGAAATACAACCCAGAAGGTGTCAATATTATGCCATGGTATTTGTGTGAGTAAGAGACAAGTCAATATATAATTTTCACATTTTACAGTAACATAAAATAAGCAATGTTTGGGCATCACCTAAGAAATGTATTCAATTTTCCTCTTGTCTGGATCATTTCCAGCATGTATTTGTGTCAAATAGTCCTCTTGTCTGTAATCCTCCTCTTAGAATAAGATGTTCATTTCATACTTTTATTGCATATTTGTCATGAGTTGTAAGCTCTATAAAAGAAGCTCCCTGCACTCATCACAAAACTGGAAGCTCCAATTTGTGCAGGAAATGCACAAATGCACTGGAATGGACTTGAGGCATGTGACTACCATTGAAAGGCAAATCAAGAACATGTAGGGCCTTTTGGTTTGAAAGAGAGATAGACATTTTCATCTTATGGGTGGGTCAGAGGGCTCCTAGCAAACCAGGGCCACTATGAACAACCATGGAAGACCCTGGAGTGGAATTTAGGGTTTCTGTATGGGTAAACTTTCAAATAAACCGGCCTGCTTGGTACATGACCTCTAACAAGGTAAATTCTTCACTGCCACCAATTAGTTGAACTCTCTCAGGCATTAGATGCCTGTTACTAAATGCTTAAAAAGTGGTCAAGTAAAAGAGGGGATAAAGTCTTTTATGACTATCTTGAGCCCAGAGGTCAACATTAGAACAAATGAATGGAACTTATTAAAGGACAAGATTTTGGCTTAATTTATGACAATTTTACTGAAAACTAAATCAGTTAAAATCTGCTTTGTGAGTTAGGATGCTACCATGAATGAAAAATAGGATGATGATTTGCCTTGGGTAATGTAAAGATGACTTACATTTGGGGAGGAATATATGAGGGGTGGCCTGGGATTCTAGGAGGCAGATCATGCTATACAATCCTGATCTCCTTACCTTATCTCTGCCTCTAGAGAAAATGTTGCCTCCTAAAGAAATAGGATGGCTGCTGACCATTCTTTGGATAACTACCATCTCGAATCATAAGATATGGCAAATCTTCCTTTTTCTCTCTCTTATATAAGGCTTTGTGTGGGTGTTACAGGGATGAGCCCCCTGTTAGAATTCTCCAGGCAGATATATGAGGGAGGCGGATTCAAATAGCAGCAGAAATGTTCAGTTTTGTCCTGATTTTCATGGCTTGTTGCACAGCCATTCACATGTTTCTTTGTATGAGCAATATAATAACCAGCTTTCAAAAGGACAGACAGCATAATGAATGGATTGTAAAACATGCTCATAAAAACAGTAGAGTGTGTCTATAAGTGTGTTATCTGCTTTTGATTTACTGTGTACCCTGCTTTGCATTTTCACATCATTTGCAAGTTTTCTATTAAAAATAAGCATTTAATGGGCATGCAATTAATTTTAATTTTTCTTTTTTTTGTCCCAAGGTGATAAAAAAGTGTGTGTGTGTTGGGGGGGGGGGCATTTTACAGTCCTGACAGAACATTGATATTATAGCCATAGAGTTCATTATGAGGTAATTAATGCATGTTAAGTATCTTGTAAATATTATGTGGTAATAGCTCTAAATAAATACACACTACAGTTGGAAAGATCTGCTCCACCCCTGCCACAGGGAATGAGATGTTCCTAATTAATGCCTTTAGAAGAGGAGCCTGTGTCACCTTGGATAGTCTTGGGAAATTACAGCTTTAGTTTGTAGAAGGCAGCAGTGAATGGTTAATTACAGAAATTTGACATGCCCGGTGCCTATCCCACCTGGGCTAAGTGGGTTGGACAGGCCCACCTGGCTCGCTCCCTTCCTCAGCAGCCTTTGTTGGAGAGCAGGCTACACAGCTATAGTTTTACTGCTGGGAGCCGTTCCAACCCCAAGAGAAAAGCTTTCTGGGAGGACCTGCTGGTAAGTGCTAGTTCATCTTGGACTCTTTGCTGAGTTCTTTAATGCAGGACATGGGGCTCTGTCTGCTGAGCAGGAGGCACTGCTGATGATGGTATTTATAGGCGTGGGTTTAAATTATATTTCCAGTTTGACCTTCTGTTTGGTTTATAGATGGTTTCTGCCAGATGTTGGTGTGTGGGGCTTGAGATCTCTTAGCACTTAATTGCAGTTATCATCATCAGGACCCCAAAGTGTCTCTATAGTCATTTTCCCAGAGACTTTCAGAGTATAAGAAAGTGACAGGAAGGCTCTTGCTTTTCTGGATCCATTTCTGCTTTTCAAGTCAGCTGGGCTCAGGCTGATGTGTTGTGGACCAAGGATGTGGCACCAGAGTAGTTCTAGAGGTAAAAGTTTTAACATAAATCAACTTTCATACATTCCTAACCATTTCTGCACAGTACACAGCAACTCTCCCTTTTTCTAGACGTGTTCACATCTCAACTTGTTCGATTATGACTTTTATGCTCTTCAAGGATGTCAGCCTTTGGAGATCAGGTTATCAGTCTGGAATGAGCTTTCAAATGCCCTGGCAAAGGCTTCCTCTCCTATCTTTTGACAATACCTCTCCTAAACCTGTCATTTGGTCTTTGGAATTTCTAAAGAAGGAAAGGAAGCTTTAACACCCTCGACGAGATAAAGTGGTTTCAAATGCAAACCTCTGGAGTTGAGATTTATACTTATATAAATGCAGATATGAAATAGATCCTTTTGTCAGAGTTTTACAGTAATGGGATCCTGAAGGCTTGGATTCTAGGAAGAAAGATATTTAGAATAGGGGGCAGAAACCTGCTGGTATGGCCGAAGGGACTAAAGACAAACTTGACCCACTTCAAGGTGAGGAAGTCCAAGTACTGTAGATCATGGACATGAATATTCACTTTGCTGACAGTGCCATCAAGAAATTGTGGTGAATTTCCTGAGTATCAATATCGATAGACAACCAAATGAGGATATTGAGCTCATGTTGTAAGTTGTAGGCAGGGACTATTAAAAGTCTGGGCAGAAGTATAGGGCAATGAGATAAGCCTTGTAAAATACTTAGAGCGGAGCCTGGCAAAAATGAACATTCAGTACATACTGGTGTTGTCATGATTAAGAAATGTGCCCTCTTCTTTCAGCATGGAGCGATGCTTCAGAAAGTCACACCTCTTGTTCTGATGAAGACATAAATGGAACCTCATGGAGACATGTAAGGGCAAATATTTTTGAGTACTGTTGAAGAAAAATCATTGTGACAATTGATTAAAATGGCAACAAAGACTTTATTTAAAACTATTGCAATAGAGGAGAAAGATTGAACTCAACTCCAAATACAACAGAGACAAATGGGAATGTATAGACGATGGGCTGGTGAGGGAGTAAATGGAAAAGTACCAAGAGGAACTTGGTTAGGTATCAAAGGTTGGGAGGGGAGAAGAATTTGATTAGATATTGAGTGTGGAGGAAGAGAAAGGTATTTGGATATCAGGGTGTAAGATTTGAGGAAAACTGGCTTAGCAGAATTCTTTGCTAAAACTCAACTCAGTAGCCCAAAGACGAGGCCTAGTCAGGAAGAGAGCTTAAGTGAGTCTGACTAAAGTTCAATCAAGAAGGGAGGCTTTGTCATTCCTTTCTCTTATGCAAGGAAAGAAGAGTCATTATTCTTTCATGTGGACAATATAAGTCCATTTCTTTTTCTGTCGTCTTTTGTTTATTAAGGACCATTATCTGCTGAGATTGGGTAATAGAAGATATTTTCAGGATGGTGTGAGCCATCAGACATGTAGAGTACTTACTTCTTGGAAGATGATTTGGTTCTACTATGTGAAGATGAGAGGTGACTCTTAGCAGAGATTTACGTCACAAAAATAAAGAGTGTATCAGTGCAACTGCGAACAAACTGCATTTCTTTAAATAGTTTTCTCTGATTCAAGCTGGTTTTGCCCAGATAATGGCATTGTGACTCATTTTCTTTTTTTTCCCCTGCCCTTATCCTTCTACCTCTATATGCCTGCTCCTTTAATCATTATGCCTTAGGACATAAGATTAACTGAGCCTCTGGTCTATAATCACGAGGACAATAGGTTTTGGCTGGACTTTAGACTAAGAATAACATCTTGGCTTTAGATGTGTTTCAGCTTTGGGCCCATCGAGGCAGAACTATAACCCCACAGGCCACAGGACCAGCCCATGGGACCAGACTAGATAGTGCTGTGGCTGTTTTCAGAACCAGACACAATGATCAATGACCTCATCCCTCGCCAATCATCCAACCAGTAGCACCCATGACCTCAACTCCCTTACTTTCCGTGACTACTGATTTTTCCCTATATAATCTATACTCCTGAGACACCTGGGGAGCCATGTTTTTGAATGATTGCTTGCCTGTGTCTCTAGAACTTGCAACTCTCTAATAAACCGTACTTTCTTTGCTGCAAAACCTGCGTGCATCTCTTCTTTGGTTTAGATGTGTGCAGGCAGATGGATCCCCCCGCTTTTTTTTTTTTTCCTGAGAACATCAGTCAGGATTCAACCAGAGAAAAATAGCAAGTAGGGAGGATCTATATTGATTTATTTATTACAAGGAATTGACTTATTGTGGGGCCTGTCTAAGTCCAAAATCCATTGGGCACGCCATCAGGTGGGAAGATCATGGATGGACTATTCACAAGTATTAGGTCCAGGAGGGCCCTATCCCAACCCCCAAGTAGTGTGGGAACCAGACTTCTCCTTTACCTTTGTATGAGAACCGAACTTTGCATCTGGGTTAGCTACATGCTCACCTCCCGCTTCACTGGAGTCTCCTCCCTCCCCCAGAAATTAACCCATCCAAAATATTCCCACCAAAAGCCTCATATAATTTTCAGGTCCCTTCATATTTGGGGCTGATGCCATCTGCGGCTCAGCCCTGCTGTCATTCTGCTACAATATATCTTGCTTAACCCCTTTGGCCTTGTGTGTTCCTCCTTCAACAAACCTTACAACAAAAATTTCTCCTCTCCTGGGGAAGCGCCAGCCCTGCTTTTAAGGCCTTCCAATGGATTCAGTTGGGCCCACCCAGAATACCCAAAATAACTCCCTTACTTAAAGTCAGCTGATTAGGGGTTTTAATTACATCTGCAAAATACCTTCACAGCAATACCTAGATTAGTATTTGGCTGAATAACTGCAGACTCTAGCTGAACTAGGTTGGCATATTTTTAAAAAATCACATCTTTGTTTGAAGAAAATACAAAACTTGGAAAGAAGGCAAACAAGATGATAGCATGACATTTTAATACCATGTTAGAGCATTTTCTAATATGTCCACAGGAGGGTCATCCGATTCTTGGGATTTTTATTGGATTTGACCAATAACTAATTCAGACCCAGACTGTATAGCCCTATAAAATTAGAGACAAATTTGCAGAAATCTGGTAAGGTGTGATTATTATTATTATTATTATTATTATTTTTCAGCTTGGAAAAGAAGATAACTTCAAAGGTTTAATTGACCTGTAGGACATTAATTAGTTTCATACCTAACTTGACAGTCTTACTTTAGCCTTCTTTTCCCATGGATTGTATAAATCCAAGTTTTTCGTATTCTGTAAAATCAGTTCTGTCATTCTACTGGTTTCCTCAGTAAAGAGTTAAATAAAACTCTGACATGTATTCATTATCTATTTGTATGAAAATTATGTTTTTAATGATTTGAGAATTATGCTCTGACAGGTTTGGAAGGGAGGTGAAGGTAGAGATGAGGCTGTTTGGGTAGTAATGAGACTATGGGGAGAGAGAGAATAGAGTAGATGTTTGGGTAGAAAGTGGTAAGTTTTAGTCAGAGACAGAGAAGTTATCTCCAGCTGGCTGGAAACACATCCTGGATTTAGTAATTAAGAGGGAAAGGACAGGGCCTGCTAAGACTCTGAGTTTGTTAAATTAACCAGCAAAATTTTTCAATAAAAATACCTTTCCTACTAATTCAGAAACTTGAGAGAGAGAGAGAGAGAGAGAGAGAGAGAGAGAGAGAGAGAGAGAGAGAGAGAAAGAGAGAGAGAGAAGGCCTTTCTCACACAATTTATATGTAAACCGAATGATGAACTTTCCACAATGATACAGTGACAGTGGTGTAATTGAAGGTCAAAGGCAAGAGACACTTAGGACTATCTAATCTAACACTTGTTTCAGTCTGTAAAATTCTCACTACTAGTTGTTCCTTTGGCTTCAGGCTTTGACAAACTTGATTGAAAGCATGGCATTATTACAGCTAAATCCTATATGTGTTTATCATGTTAACTAATCCCATACTAAGACAAGTGTTTTTGTGGTGGTGGTGGTGGTGGTGGTGTGGTAAAATACACATAACAAAGTTGCTATTTTAACTATTTTAATGAATACAATTCAATGCAATTAAACATATTCACAATGTTGTACATTTGCCTCTAAGTGGTTCCAGAACATTTTCACTATCCTGGAAGGAAACTCTTTACCCATTAAGGAATTACACCTCATTTCTCCCTTCCCCCACCCCTAGTAAGGACTAATTTGTTTTCTGTCTCTACGTATTGTAAACTGCTTTTTGAGTCCCCTAAAATTCATGTGTTGAAACTCTAACCTCCAATGAAATGCTATTAGGATGTGAGGCTTTTGGGGTGTGATGAAGTTTGGATCAGGACATGAAGGTGAGGAGAGAAGGCACCTATCTACAATTTAGGAAGGGAATTCTCGCCAGACGTTGTATTTGCTGGCATCTTGATTTTGGATTTCCCAGCCTCCAGAGCTGTGAGAAGTGTTAGTTGTTTAAGCATCCCCTCCCTGCCCACGTCTACAATATTTTGTAATAGTAGCCTGAGCTGACTAAGATACTATGGATTTGCCTATTCTGTGTATTTCATATAAATATATGGCCTTTGTGTAGTATGAATGTTTTTGATGGGAGGAAATGTAAGAATTGGACAGTCAGAGTCCATGGCAGAGGAAGACCAAAGAGAGAGTGGAATGAGTTGGGAGGACTCAATGTGGTGAGAGGCAGCTTGCAGGGCCCCTCAGAAAGGAGAGGTGTGGTGAGGAAAGCCCAGGTGAATTTAGTCTACTCCACTGGTCTACCTCTCTTCATGATTTCCAAAACAAGATACAAGTGTCTAGAGTGAATATCTTATGCTGCACATGTGATTTTTATGAATACAAAATAAAAGCGACTGTAGTCGGAGTCCACTGAGATGGCATCATTCAGTGATATGAGCAGGTACCTGCCAGGGTAGGGTCTGCACATAGGCTCAGTGCTCAAGATAAGAGGCTTGTGAGGACTCCTTGAGACCATTGTCTCCCACACAGACTTTTCCCTTCCTCTGGCCAAGATAAAGAAAGCATCCCATTCATGTGCATTTGCTTTCCCCTCCCCGTCAACTACTCAAACCCATAATTGCATTGCTAGGCAATCTGAAGCCCTGCTGATTCCCCAGAATTCAAAGAAAGCACATGGGAGCCTTTTCAGAAGCCAGGCATGCTACAGTCGAGGCACTCCACACACAGGTCTCTAATAGTATAGTAATCAGTAGTAATCACCCATACGGTTTATGTACAGGAGGGCCTAATAAGATTCATCCCTCTGTGGTGAATACATTTTCATTTATAGGACCAAATGCAGGCATACATTACCTGTTTAATTAAAAATGAAATTCTCCAGCCAACAATTTTTTCCCTCTCCTGGGTGCATGCTACATACATTACCGATGTTTCCTTTAAATCTACTGATTACATATTCCT
The DNA here is from genome assembly GCF_000325575.1 of Pteropus alecto. Taxonomy (NCBI): domain Eukaryota; kingdom Metazoa; phylum Chordata; class Mammalia; order Chiroptera; family Pteropodidae; genus Pteropus; species Pteropus alecto. Next base: position 4,461,013 of record NW_006441386.1, read on the forward strand.
CAAGTAACGTGTCATTGTGTGTGACTGTCTACCGTTTGTGAAGGTAAACCTTTGCTCCTGGTTCCTCTTTGTTGAGAAATCAGGGCCCCAGTGTGTTACCTGCATGCAAATATGTAACACAGGTTTAGATATGTAGACTGGTAATGACCCCTCAGAAGTGCAGTATATGAACAGAGGATGCCAGAGGGCAGTGGCTGGCAGGTCAAGCCAGGGGAACAATCACTGGTGGCTCACTATTAATAGGAGCCTTTTAATAATTCTTGCTTCTTTATCCGGTTCCTCTCTTTTTGGCCCTGAATGTGGCCAGCTGCCAACGTGGTTAAGTTTGGAAGGGTTCTTTCATTAAGAACAGGTCTCTCAAACAAATGGATGACTTATTGTCAGTCTTGCTGAGCCAATGCACGTGAGAAGATGAACTAGGGTTGAAAGGACTAAATTGAAAACAGGGTCAGATAGAGAAGTTGGCATTGCCAGATGTCACCAGCTGTCACAAGGCCTTGAAGACATCCTGGTATGCTCCTCCACATTGTCAGTGCTTTCATTTGCACTGTGTTTCTGATCTTGAATTCTTTCACTTCACAAATCTATTATTCATTTGCTTAGGTTATAATGATGAGCGAGATGACGACTCTACCTTCAAGGAGCTCATGGGTGATGGTTAGGGGGAGAAGTCTAAAAGGAATAGTCAAGTAATTTAGTACATTTTCTATTAAACAAGAAAGAAGATGGAAGATTTAAAAGAATGATTAAAGTACAAGATAATAAGGATAATGCAGGCAGGAACATAAGGGTAAAGTCGGGTGAGGGACATGAAATGGAGGAAGGAATGGTGAGCAAATAAGAATATGGACTGTGGAATTAGACAGGCCAAAGTTTAAATCTAGGCTAAATTTTACTGCCCTCTCTTCCCTTTTTTAGCAGTTGCTTAACTTTTTATAGCTTCTGTTTGTGTCTATCAACTGGGAGCAACAAATCTGTGACAGTATAATATTTTGAAATATTAACTGAAGCATTTTCCCTAGCCTTCCTCTCACCCTACCTACCACCCCCAAACTAACATTTTCCTGGATGTCTGGCCCTTCCCCATTTAGTTAGTTTCCAGAAAAGAGTTAATATAACAGGCATAACTGCTTTAGCCTGCTTACCAGGCTTACTCTTGGCTGTCACCTGTTAACTTGGATTTTGGGAGGTTTCCCTTACCTGAACTGAAAACACTGGCTCACTGTTCCTTTACTGTTTGTACAAACAATGTGGTTTATGCTGAATGTCTGCTTGCCATCTGGGAGTCTGAGATTCTGAAACATATGAGGCAGAGGGCCTACATGACCAACCCTCAGAAACATTTAGGCACTGAGTCTCTAATGAGCTTCACTGGTCCATAAGACTTCACATGTTGTCCCAATACATTGTTGCAGGAATGAAGCAAATCCTGTGTGACTCCAGTGTGAGAGAACTCTTGGAAGCTTGGTCCTGATTTCCTTGGACTTCAACCCATGTACCTTTTGCATTCTATGTACCCTTTCATTATAATAAATCATAGCCATCAGTATGACTATATGCCAAGTCCTATCAGTACTCCTGGCAAATCACTGAACCTGGAGATGGTCTTGGTGACCGCCACTCCTCCCACAGAGTTGGCTAAAAATACCCTTCACTTATTTGCTCTGAGAAGGGGTGGCACAGCAAATATCAACAGTCAATTTTGAGTCTCAAAAGCCTAGACTGAGAGGACCAGATGTATCGAATAATAAATGTTCATGATCAGCCCCTCCCTCCCCTCCAAATAAAGACTCAAATGTATTTCTAGGCAGAAGAGGATGGAAAGGAAGAGTGGACACTAAGATTAGAGTTCCTGAGATTAATCCCATGTCTTGTCTTCTCTCAAGCTGAGTCCTTGGTAGAAGGCAACGAGAAAACATGCAGTTCAGGGAGATCTGGAGACAAAGGAAGCTAGGCCAATCTTGATAGAAACTGAGGAGGTGCCAAGACCCAGAGTGGGCTTGAGAGAATGGGAGCTTATGCACACTAGCCAGACACAGCCTTGTGTGTGCATTGGTGGCTGAAGATAACACAGAAATTAAGACTCTTAATGGGATACCAGTGGGGACAGATGGAATCACACAGTAGCAGAGGGCTGACCTCCATTCAAGGCTGTCTACTAAGGCTTTGGTACCAAATAAGGCCCTCACAATGGAGACATTGTCCTGGGGAAGCAGAGAAGACATAGTAATAAGGAATGTTGTGTCCTGTCCACAACTGAATTTGTAGCCTGCAACTTGTCACTCTTAAAACACTAACTCAGTGGGTTACTTTAAATATTACACAAGCCTAAGTTACATAACACAAAGCCCGATGCATTGTAAATACTCAACAAATGTTTGCCACTATTATTAATATTAAAGAAAGGATTCAATAAACTTCATCAAATGATAGCTGTTATAACAACAAAGGCAAATTATAGTGTGACTCTTCCGGGTTGGGGATCCAGACAAAGGCCCTTCTGCCCAGTGCCATTTATGCCAATACAATGAGACTGAGTTCAGTGAAACAGAGCAGAAAGCTTTATTTTTTGATCAAGGAATAGAGAAGGCTGAGCTCATGCTTTAATGGAATCTTCTCCCTGACTGGGAAGGTGCCTTCGGGATTTATAGGCTGTGGTAGTGAAGTGATTAAATTATTTTAGGCATGCGTATTTATTCTTCTGTTGCACTCAGACCTTTTGTGCACAGTCCTTTTTGCACATGGCGCCCCATCACCATCTTGGTTTTTGTACTCAGCACCTTGTTCTTTGTGCTCAGCCTCCTTGTTTTGCAGCTGGGAATCTTTTTTAGTGCTTGAAGCAAACATAACTTGTGACATAGTTTAGAAACATTAGGGTCTTTTGGATGATAGCCTTGTGACAATAGAGCTGTACACATGTACTACGATGGACTCTCAGTGTTCTAGGCAGCCCATGGAAGGGAGAACCTGATCATCTTCCGTATTCACTGGGTTCATTAACAAGTTATGCCATAATTTCAAAGCTATTTCTGATACTAATAAATGTAAGACATCTTTCCAAAGGGTCCTTGTGAAGATAACCCTGTTCAAAAATACAACTTCTTTTGAACACATTTCAAAAATTATCCATTGTGTCAGTTATAAGGTTCTCCTAGGCTCGCCAATCTTAAAAAGAGCAAAATTCATATAACTAATCTGGAGATTAAGGGTGTGAGTGGATGACAGAAAAGCAAGCAAGCAATTAACACTTTGATGATAAGCTCTAATAAAATTATGCTGAGGGCTATGGGAAGATGGAGTATGTAGCTTAGGCTGGGAGAGTGAGAGCGTTAGGGAAGTCTTCCTGGAGAGGGTAACTAAGTTGTGAAAGATAAATGGGGATTACCAAGGTAGATGACTCACAAGAGTGAGAGAAATGGAAGACAGAGCAATTGCTATAGAGGTAACCATTCATTTATTGAATAAACATCTACTCTGCTAGGCACGTGCTGGAGATCTAGAGGTAAAGAAGATAAATTCAATCTTAAATATGTCCAAATGAAAGGGGAAAGCTTGTCCTGCTCAAGGATGATGGGGAAAAGTGAGAGAGAGAGAGAGAGAGAGAGAGAGAGAGAGAAAGGAAGGAGGAAGGAGGAAGGAGGAAGGAGGAAGGAGGAAGGACGGAAGGACGGAAGGAAGGAAGGAAGGAAGGAAGAAAGAAAGAAAGAAAGAAAGAAAGAAAGAAAGAAAGAAAGAAAGAAAGAAAGAAAGAAAGAAAGAAAGAAAAAGAAAGAAAGAAAGAAAGATGGATGATGGGACAGGCAACTCTTTGGGCAGGAAGAGGGCAGAGAGATTGTGATAGACAGAATCCAGATCACAGAAGGCCTTGAGTGCTGAACTAAGGAATTTGATAAAGGAGGGCCACTGGAAGAAGGTGATCAACAGTGCTTTTTTAGGAAGGTCACTTTGGCATCTGTTTATGGAATGACTTCATGGGAGACAAGATAAAAGCTAATGAAGAGTTAGAGGGTTTGATCAATGGGCATGCTCGTCAGTGAGAAAGGGTCATATTCCAGAATGGTTAAAAGATAGATTTAACATTGATTGTTGCATGGATGCATGGATGGAATTGCTGTTGATGAAGAAGGAAATGTAGGATCTGCTTTTGGGGAAAGAAGATGAGTTCAGCATTTACCACATGGAGTTCCAGGTACCTCTGGAATGTGTGAGATCAACATATGATCTGGAGCTCAGGGATGTAGTCCAGGCTGGTAGCTATAGAAATTGAAGCATTAAGAGTATATCTGGGGGCGAGAATTACCAAATTCTTATGAGCTGCAAGGTTTCTGAACCCACAATGCCCAAGAATGATCTTTGTTCTACTACTGACTTGCATAATGGCCTCAGGCAAGATATTGATCTCTCTGTGTTTCAGGTTTCTCATCTATAAAATGAGATTAATGGTAAATATGTACTCACGTTGAATATTATATGAATTAATGCATGTAAAGCTTCTAGAGCAGTTCCTCACATATCATCCAAGTCAAGGAAAGAAAGAGAAGAGAAAGAGAACATATATGGAAACCTGGGAGTATCTTCATCCTTAACACATGGGTGAAGGAAGGGGTAACCTAGATTGTGAGCATGTAGCCAGTGAAGTGATCATGAAAACCTGGGAGAGGGAGTCAAAGAAGCTAAGGGATAAGAGAGTAATAAGAAGATAAAGGAAGCAAAAACAGCATCAAAAGTCTCAGAGGTTCAGTAAGTTAATGAATGTTTCATTTATTCACTGGGCAAATATTCACTAACATCAGAGATGTTAGCATTGACCAAAAAGACAAAAATTCCAGCCGTCATGGAGTTTATATTCTCAAGAGAATGCAAATGATAGAACAGAAAAGTGAATTGCGCAGTATGTTAGAAGTTGGTAAGGGCTATGGAGACAAATAAATCAGGAGAGGGGCATGAGAGTATCCAGGAGTGAGGCAGTTTGCCATTTCAAATTGGAGCAGGTTCGTATTATAAATTGAAGGATTAGGAAAGGTCTTGCTGAAAAGGTGGCATTTGAGCAGACTATTACTGACCTTGGGTTGTAGCAGTTTTAGAGTAAATGAGAGATAAAGAAATGAAAGCAGAAAATGTAACATGTTATTCAAAAACTAGACTCTAGAGAAAGGAGAGATATTGGACAGCAGTTGGAGAGAAACTCAAGGTCAAAGGAGAATTTGTATTTTAGCATGAAAAGATGTTAGCCAGTTTATTAAAATCTCCATTTTAGAGATGAAAAAATTAATAGGGAGATGAAATGATTTGCTCATGTCCACTGAGCTAGGAAGAGATAAAGCTGGAATTCAAAACCAGGTGGGTAGGATACTAAAGCCTGTTCGATTCAAGTGCAGACCTCTGTTACACACAACCACACCTGTTAATGTCTAAAAATGTATTGCTTTTAACCTCAGCTGAGGTGTGAATGTCATTTCACATCTTTCTCAATGTCAATTCAGCTACCTCTCTCATTCCCCACAGTGGATACTCAACATCTGTACCTCTTTCTTCAAAACCATTTGCAAGGCTGTTGGAGTACATGAATGCAGGGTTAAATAATTAGAATATATTGTCAAGAGAGGGTTTAAAGTAATAGCCCCTTGAGTTTTGGCAGGATAGAGACAGTAACATAGCTATACGTATACAGAGAGAATATAGAACTCACTTGCAGTTAAGCTGATCATGTTCTCTTAGAGGAGATGCTATTAAATTAGACCATGTAGTATAGGTAGACTATTGAGGGATGGTGATTAGGTAGCTCTTTGCATTGAGGGAAAGTTTTGAGCAATGGTGCAAAATTATTAAACCTTAAAGTAGCACTTGAATTGTGTATAAAGCTATTCCAGTTTTTAAAATAATGACTATTTTAAATAATAGGAATGCATATGTCTTTGAATTAGTGTTTTGAGTTTCTTTGAATACATACCCAGAAGTGGAATTGCTGGGTCCATCTTTGTCTCTCGTTATAGGCTTTGTTTTGAAGTGTATTTTGTCTGGTGTGAGTATTGCTACCTAGCTTTTTCTTATTTTTCATTGGCATGAAATGTCTTTTTCCATTCTTTTACTTTCAGTCTGTGTGTGTCGTTCAATCTGAAATGGGTCTATCGTAGGCAGGATATGTGGGCCTCTTTGGATTCATTTTGTTTGGTACTCTCTGAGCTTCCTGAGGTTGTATGTCTATTTCCTTTGCCAAGTTAAGGATGTTTCCAATCATTATTTCTTCAAATGGGTTTAAAATTTCTTTCTTTTCTCTCTTTTCTCCTTCTGGTACCCCTGTAATGTGGATGCTTGATGTTGTCCCAGAGGCACCTTAAACTAGCCTAAATTTTTTGGATTCTTTTTTTTTTTTTTCCTGTTCTGATTGGATGTTTTCTGCTACCTTATCTTCCAAACCACTGATTTGATTCTCTGCTTTATCTAACCTACTATTGATTTCCTCAGTTATTGCATTCTTCATTTCTGACTGTTTTGTTTGTTTTCTATCTCCATTTTTATGTTTTCTATCTCTTTGCTGAAGTTCTCACTGAGATCATTGTTGATCCTTATAACCAGTGTTTTGAACTGTGCATCTGGTAGATTGCTTGTCTCTATTATGTTTAGTTCTTTTTCTGGAGCTTTGTTCTGTTCTTTCATTTGGAACATGTTTCTTTTTCTCCCCATTTTGTCTGCCTCCCTGTGTTTGTTTCTATGTATTAGGTAGAGTTGCTATATCTCCTCATTTTAGTAGGATAGCCTTATGTAGTAGGTGTTCTCTGGGGTCCAGTTTTGCAGTCTCCCTGGTTTCCTGAGCCAGGTGCTCCAGGTGCTCCAGGTGCATTTGTGTGTGTGTGTGTGTGTGTGTGTGTGTGAATTGTCTGCGCTTACCTGTTGTAGTTGATCCTTGGTTGCTGTTTACATGTCAGTTGAAGAGATTGACCCTCAGGCTGATTGGCTGCGAGAACTGGCCATGACTACCGTGGAGGAGTTGTTGTGTAGGGGCTGACACTGTGGATCAGGATTTGCTTTAGCAGGGCTCTAGTGCTCAGTCTGGTGCTCAGTCTGTCATTTGCGGAGGTAGTAGGATAGTGCTCTGGTATAGTCTGAAGCTGGACACCAGGTGTGCTAATTTGGGGCCCCTTGGGTAGGGCTCAGTTGCAGGGCAAGTTCAGCTACTGCCTATGCACTGCCCAGGGCCACTTAGTATAAGCTACAAAATGATCTGAAGATTATTGCCACTTGTACTTGGTTTGGAGGTGACTGGGAGAAGCTAAGCATCAAACCGAGGTCAGCTGCTGCAACTGCCAGGCTTGGGGCAACTTTGTAAGAGTTATGGGACATGCTGGGGCCAGATGCTACTCGTTTGGGGTTTGTGAACCTTTGAGAGCTTTTAGGAAAGTTCATGGCATGAGCCAAGACAAACCATTTGTATGAAAAAGGTGGGATAGGGCCTCAGGGAGGTACAAATGATATTAGCCAGGTTGATGGAGATTCAGATATGGTGGCTGCCTGTGTCTGCAGGTCTGCATGCTGGGTGAGGGGAGGGCTCAACAAAGGAAAAATGGCTTCTGCTAGCACTTCTATCTAGAGAAAGCTGCCCCTCTAGCTCCTGCCCTGAAGCCAGATAATTTATTTCTTCCCCATTAATCCCAGAACTTTCTGAGCAGTTCTCTAGTGCTGGAGCTTAGAGTGGGTGGGTCTGTCAGCCAGTAAGTCCATATGTGGGCCCTTTAAGAGGAACGCCTGGAACTCTTGCAGTGCTTCGACACACTCAGCCACAATCTCCATTTATTTTCACAGCCAGTTCTGGGGACTTCTCTTATTGGCCCTGAAGCCCTGGCTAGGGAGCCTGGTGTGGGTCTGGGACCCCTCACTCTTTAAAGGGGACATCCAGAATAGAGATATTTCTTCCAATCCTCAACTACCACACTTGGGTTTGGCATCTTCAACCCTCTTAACAGTTTTGAGGAGGCTTCTTCTGTATTTCCTTAATTATGGAACTTCTGTTCAGATAGACTTCAAGCAATTGTCATTGACGGTTGTTCTGTAGGTTAGTTGCAATTTTGATGTGGTCATGAGAGGAGGCATGCACTAGTTATATAGTTCTTAAGTTGTCATTGTTTATACTATTTTTGGTTGTTTTATAATTAGTTCTGCAGTAAATTGAATTCAATGCTCCACTCCAATATTTTTGCCAACATTTCATTATTACTCATTTCTTGGCTGAAGTTTGTTCTTCGGTATTTTATTCAAGAAAGGCTCATTGAGAATATATTACTTAAGCTCCTTGTAGGACCAAAGATGTTTGTATTTTTAATACTTCAGTGGCAATATTGGCTGGATACAAAATTCTTAAATTATACTCTATTGATATTGTTAAAGGGTTTTCTAATGATGAATGTTCATATAAAATGATAGAAGGCCAGATGATTCTCTTCTTTTTATAAAACAAATTTGGTATTTTTTGTTTTTTCTTTATTTTTACTTTCTTTATCTTCAAGGCTTAGTAACTTTATTGTCTTGGTTATATTAATTCTATATCAAGTTTTTCTGGGGACATAGGGTATGATTTTAATAGATAAATTAAAATCTTTTATTTCCCACAGTTTTTCTTGTATTTTTTATGTTCTTTTGTTTAGTTTTCTTTTCTAGGGCACCAGTTATATTAATTCTGAAAGGCAAAGTAGCCACTTAGAAGCAGCAACTTGCCTAACCTCAGTGCCTTATAGTTTCCTCATCTACAATGTAGAGTACTAAACCTTAGAATGTTGTTGTGAAGATTAAAACATGTGAAGTGTTTGGGACAGTGCCTGGTGTGTACTATGCACAGAATGTTAACTCTTACTCTTTTTATCTACTCTGCCTGACTTCCATACCATCTTTTCTTCATTGATACATACTCAGACCTCAGTTCAAAGCTGAGATTAGCTAACAGGATATCCATACTTGGTGGCCCCTGGACTGACCTCAATTAATAGACAGATTTATTCTTTTTTTTCTTTTGGCTCAATATTTATTCCTAGAAAGTTCTTTTTATATGGCCCCCTCACATTCATTTTATAATTGCCCAACATCCTTTCCAGTTCAATCAATCAAAAGAATTTATTGAGTGTCTACTCTAGGCCTAAAATGATATTAGTCACTGTTAAAAGATAAATTTGGACATACTAAAATTTTAAATTTTAAATTTGAGCAAAAATTGATTCAAATCGGGCAGCACCTAATTTAGCAGATAGAAAGGAGATCTGAGTTGCTGTACAAAATGAAAGACTTTTATAGGTAGAAGGGAGTAGAAACAGGGATGTTATACCAGGCAAAAAAGCAGATTGGTTATTGCAAGTTTACTTTCTTTTAGGGAAGGGCAGGAGTTTATCAGGCAGATTGCCTAACTAGTGCTGATCAGATGATTCCTGATTGACTGAGTTAAGATTCCATTTCTGGGAGAATGATTAAGTCTTGATTTGGTGACATGAGACATAGCATAAGTGACTCCATTTTGGGCCCGTTGTCTTGTTTTTTAAAAGCACTAAACGGGATAAACATTATAAGATGTAATCCCTGTTATCAAGAACTTCTAAATCTGTGGAGTGATATAAAGCAATTGTAAGTTATTATTTTAGATCTTGTTGCTATTTACTATAATTAAAACAAGAGCTTAGTTAAAGAGAAAAAAGTAAGAGCAGCTTTGTGGAAGTGGTAAATTTAATTGGAACATGGAGTGTGGGTAACCTTTGAATGACAAAAAGGGAAGAGAAAGAACATTCTAGGTAAGTCATGGTGAGAAGAGTGAAAATATGTATTGTATTAATTCAGAATTTACATACAGTAAGGACACTAGCAAGAAGCTGGGTTGGCTTTAGATGGAGCAGGGCATAATATAGGAAACTTAATAAACCATGTAAACCAGGTAGGCAGTGGGTGCTTGGTCTTTACTTGCAGACATAGGGCAAGGCAAATCTTTTGGGAAGTTGCGCATGAAAGAAATGAATGCTAGAAAGTTTTAGATGTTGAATTAATCAAGTAAGACTAGTTCTTCAAGCTGCTTCAGATAATGAAAAACAGTAACTGAATAAGAAGAATCTTGATCACAGAAAAGTAATGCGAGCTAAGGGCTAAGTGTTGAGGTCACAATGGAAGTAGGAAAAGAGAAAATTTTGTAGCTGGAAGGAACTAGAAATTAAACATCAGGAGTAGTTTGAGGGGAATGGTTCAGAACTAGAAATGAGTGTTGAGTTTTCCTTTTATAACTTAGGGTCAATTCAGTAAGAGTTAACACACTCTTACTGACAAGGGTAGCAAGGCCAGAAGCTTTACAGCAAAGCCAATAGAGACCTCTCTTCTCTTTCTTGTGGGATCCCGAGGAAGCCACAGGTTTTCACACTACCTGGTGATTGTTGGATCTACTTTGCAGTCAGAATATTGGAATGGCATAGGTAAATTAATTGTTTTTATCAATGAACCATTCCACTTCCTTTTATTTTCCCCACTCGCTTTTGTGCATGAATTTTCCTGGGTGTTTTATTCTAATGGATTTAAAGATGCGTTTTCTAGCTCAGCTCTCATGCTAAGGTCCACTGAGGAACCAAGAACGAGTCAGGATACAGCTCAAGAATTATTATTATCCTTGTCTTGCAGCTCTTTGTTCAGCAGACACTGAAGGGAAATTCCTACAGACAAATGGATTGAAAGGAAACCAATATAGAAATAAACAGTGCTTATCATCTGCAGTCTGCATTTGTAAGCATTGTTTTTGAGAAGAGAAGCCTGAGCTGATGACTTCAAGTAATTGAGGCAATATTTCAAGTAATATACACATATTCCTACTTGATAGATCTTCCTCTCTAACTAGCCATCATCTTATTTTATAATGTTATCATATTTTTAATTATATTGTACATACTTGTTTATAGCTATTTGCTATATATCCAGGTGACAGTACAGTAAATTACTTTTACCCATTGCCTCTGACTGTTTTTGCTTCAAACTGAACCATAAATATTGCACCTGAGAAAGCTCATTCAGATTACTTATCATGCTGCTGTGTGACCACAATAGAAATACCCTAAGGCAGAATGTCTTGGAGGCTGACTTACAGGAACACCTGGAGGGGAAATGTCTACATCCACACAGCAGGATTCTCGCATTAACACATGCTCAGAGTAGTGCTGACAGCTTGCTTGACTGGATATTTGCAAAGGAGTTTATGATACCAGTGCTTCTATCTCTTCATCGACTGTTGTAGAGGTGGGGACATGTAGAAAAGCAGCTGATAAGCTGATAGCTAAGAAAAATGAAAGTAAAAAGTACCTAGCATGGTGGTTGGTGTATAGGAGGTTTCAGGAACTGGTAGTTTTCCTCTTTCCTTCTGCATTGGCAGAGGAACTGGACCAGAAACAGACACCAACAGGTTACTGAAATGCCTCACCTGGGCTCCAGAGTTTATCTTGGCATAGCCAGAGGATGTGTTAAATACTTAGTGGGGCAGAAATCTAATCTTGCTTCTCTTATTTTTCCAACTGTGGCTTCACCGTGTTAGGAACTGGGCTCCTTCTTGTTCCACTGTTGCCAAGACACACTTATAGTATCATTTATAATTATAAGAGCTGTTTGAATTTATTGAGTATATTTTATGAACCAGATGATATGCCAAGTGCTTTATATAAAATATGCCATGCAATCCTCATACAGGTCTATGCTACTGAGACTTAGAGATGTTGAATCTTTTGCTCTAGGTCACCCAGTAGGCTTACCTGTGGAACCTGGATTAGAACCTACATTGGTATGGCTCCAAATCCTATGCCTTTAACCACACATTATTCTACCTGTTCTGGCTTTGTTTTCATATCAAAGGGTGTCTGCTTAGGATCTGAGGTCCCCAGAAATTGCTTTTCTTATCCCTCAACAGTAATGTTTTATTTCCATCACCAATACCATTTTTAGCTCCAGCCTTAGCATTTGCACTTGCTTTGCTTCCCATGCATTCAAATGGCATTCTGTGGTTCACATGAGGGAGAGAGACATAAAGAAAAAGGTGTCTTGGGTGTCGGTGATGCCAACTACCCATTTACTACTGAGAGATGGTAGAAGACTACCTTATGATAGCCAACTACGCTGGGATGATGCAATTTAGTAAAGCATGAAAAAGAGAAACAATGATTATAGCAATAATGAAACTGGATGTATAGGGATCATCTTTGGAGAGGTGCAAATACTAGTTTCTATCTTGGGAAAAAGAGAGAATTAAGGGGCAGAACTATGTTTAGTGAAGGATGTTAAAAGTCATTGCTATTAAGTAGGATTAGTAACTGGGAAATGAGGTATGTCAGAAGCAAACGAGGGCAGCCTACCTAACGTTGTAGAGTATCAAGGCTATGGCTTGGGCTACATTTATAGGATTAAAAGTCTCCTCATTTATAAGTTTGACAGTTTTAGAGATCCTCTTAGCAGCTGAAAATTATGGGTACTTAAACTCATGTAACTAGAGGTCTGGATTATTGCCTTTTCTTTTTGAAAAGTTTAAGAACAAGAGCCATGTTCCATAGCCGTCCACAGAGCTTAACACTACCCTAGGTGCATAGTAGATGTTTAATAAATACCTCATCTTACATGGATGTAGAATAGCACCAATTCCATTCCCTCAGCCTCCCTCAGAGGAAAATTATAATGTTCACACGAGAGCAGCAGGGCATCAAAGGGATGTTTGACATTTTAAGAGCTGATTTCAGATGCTCAGAGAACTCTGATAATGCATTGCTTTTCTGCCCCAGCAGTGTCTATGATATATTCACAGCATGTGGCATCCTGCAAAACTTTGCCATTACATGGGGGTACACTATTTGAGGGAGGTTGGTAGAAATTCCAACAGAAGTTCTGGCAAAAGAGAAGTGTAGAGACAGAATCATTTGGACACAGATAGGGAGCAACTGAAGCACAACTCTGATCAAATATAGCAGCAACTGAGTTCAAGACATAGAAAGCTGGAAAGAGGGTTGCCCCCACCCTTATGAAAGAAAAATCCAGACACACCGAAAATTAGTTGCTTTTCTTTAACCCATCAGAAAGTCGCTTTTGCAGGGCAAATGACTAACCTGAAATCTGGAGAGAGAGGGATGTCTGTAGGGAGAAATAGGATCTGAGCATTTGCTTACCTGGGCAGATGTCACATGATGTCACATAAATGGGTAAGAAGATTCAGCTAGAAATTGTTTAAGACTTGCTGAAACTTAGTGCAAGGCAGTGTGTGAATGGAACATCCCAGGAACTGCAGACATAGGGAGGTTTATACCAATTTGTAAATTTTTCTCCAGGAGTTCCACCAGGTGCTGATAGAAGAAATGGGGAGGACCCTAAGAATTTCTCTTTATGGTATTGACTGAGGGAGAGAATAGCAGGCACTGCCAGAAACTCCACCCAGACCCACCTACCTTACCTTCTCTAAGGAAAAGAAGTCTTAATCTGCCGCAGGGTAGAACAGAAAAACTATAGTTCAGGGGCACTGGTAGCAAACCACTGTAGTTAGGGGCAAAGAACAGAAAAAGAAAAGAAAAGAAAGAAAACCCCAGCTCAGTCCCTGGGAGAAGGGCAGGAGCAGTGCTAGGCTCATTACACCTGGAGGAGGGCCAGGAACATTTGTGAAGGTCACATCCCCAGGACTCAGTGCCTGTCTTGAACTGAACCTTAATCAGAAAAGAGAGTGCCTGATGTCCAACCACCATGCTAACAAGCATGGAGCAAAATATAACAGTAGATTCCAGCTGGGAGAGCTACAAGAGACCAGCTCTCTCTGGGTAGACCCAAGGCAAGGAGGGTGACCTGAAGCCAAGCAGGGAGTAGACATTGAGAATAACTTTCTGGTAGATTAACCCACACCCTATATATGAGATACTGTTAGATGAATTTGAAACCTGTGGCACACTGTGCATAATCATAGCAATGACAAACTTCAAACTCAGCGCAACTCCTGACTAGATGAATACAACCCCCCACATTAAAGCCTTAGCAGAAAGAAAGGTATTATCTCCAAGCATAAAAAAATAATAATCTCTGTGCCTATTATTTTAGCTAACAGATACGGATTTCAACAGTTACAACCATATAAAAAAGTAAGAAAAAACAGAGTCAGAAGAGACAAAGCAATGATCAGAACCAGACTCTGATATGATAAAGATGTTGAAACTGTCAGAGAATTTAAAATACCTATGATAAATATGTTAAAGTTCTAATGGAAAAAGTAGACAATATGCGAGATCAAATAGGTACTTTTAACAGAAATATGAAAACTTTAAGGAAAAAAGAATGCTAGAATTTAAATATTCTGGCATTTGTGAAGCTGTCTTGTGGGCCTGAGGCTTTCTTGGAAGCTGAGGTTCCCATGCCTGACTAATCATGTGGTCTGGCTTTGGAAATGATTTCCATCGTTTTGTCTCCACGTCAAATTTTTGCCTTGATCCACCTGTGGACACTTATTTTAGCCTTCAGGAGGCTCCTTCCAGAGAGAGCCATGCAACACTTCAGTTCCCCACTCCCTCCTTGCTCCCAGTGCTCTAGCAAGTAGAAGTGCCCATTGTTCCCTGAAAATACTGTGCTGTTTTAGGCCTCTAGTCCTTTACATTCGCTATTTCCTCAGATGTTATGACAGTGTTCCTTCCCTATTTGCATAACAAACTATTCAACTTTTAAAGCCCAACTTCGATGTTGCTATACTATATACCACTTTCCTTAAGTTCTTTTTTTCCCTTAAGTTTTTGTCCTCTACCCCCATGCTATAAATTATTTTATGGTTGTATTTATCACATTCTGCTAGTTGTTCATTAACCTTGTCAGTAAGTTAATTGCTTTAGCTATTTCTATATTTTTATGCTATTAAATTTAATGATCCATCAGTATTCCATTGTACCTCCCTAATGCTGGACAGCTGGGTCAATTTCAGCTTTTTACCTATAGTAAATAATTATGTAATGCATGGCTCTAAAATAAAGTATTGTTCTAAAAACTAAATGATTTCTTAGGGTAGGATGTACAATAGCGGTAAGGCATGGATGATCTTGGTGCATGTGTATAGGTTGGCAGAAAGGCAGTAGTGGTCAGGTGTGGTGTGTGAGGGGCAAGAAGTAGAAGATAAGGCCTAAGAGGAAGGCAGTGTCAGGTCACACAGGACCTCACAGACCATGGTGAAGATTTGGGATTTCATTCAAAGTAATGTGGGAAACCATTGGAAGATTTGAATAGGGGAGTGAAATTGTTTTATTTATGTAAAATGATCACTCTGGTCATGTTATCAAGAATAGATTATTGTCATTGTCGGTAGGAGCAGGGACACCAATAAGGAGGAACTCCTCAGATACTCAGAGTTATAACTTCAAAGAAAGAGATGCTAGTCTGGATTTACCATTTAGGGTAAGAAAATCTTGACAGTTTTGCTTTTGTTTTCTTAACTGTGGACAGATCAAATACTTGAAGAGAGGAAAATCTCCATCTTTAAACTTGATAACCTAACAAAAGATAACTAAATTGCTAGGTGTTAGTTCTTTCCCATAAAAAACAATGCCACTAATTATAGGGTTTTAGGAATTCCATGCTTGACAGGTTCAGCTGATCCAGACAGGGAGAGTTCTGGCCCAAACTGGAGACCCAGCCCTAGACAGAGGGGGACATGAGGACATGAACAGAGGGTCTGGGTGGACCAGAAATGCAGAATGTGACCCCCCCAACCCCACCCAAAGAGAAGATAATCAAAGATGTATACAAAAAAGCAGCTTTATTTAAGCCTTTTGTCTTCTAGAAAAATATATATATATACATGTTTGTCTCGTTAGCTTTTAAATTTAAGAACGGGGGTATAGATTTTATTCCTTGGGTATTAAACTTTCTGTCCCATTTGGTGACCAATTAAGATAGTAGTGGAAGTGAAAGAAGGAGGGTGTGATGTTTAATTTTATGTGTCAACTTGACCGGGACATGAGCTGCCTAATATATGGTGAAAGAATTTTCTGGGTGTGTCTGTGAGGGTGTTTCAGGATGAGATTTACATTTGAATTGGTGGATTAAGTAAAGCAGATGGCCCTTCCCAATGTGGATGGTCCTCATTTAATACACTGGAGGTCTGATTAGAAAATTCAGAGATAAGGAAGAATTTCTCTCTCTCTCTCTGTCTCTCTCTCTCTATATATATGTATGTGTATATATATGTATGTATGTGTGTGTATATATATATGTATGTGTGTATACACACATACATATATATATACACACACATACCTATATGTGTATCTCTCCATATATATGTGTTTATACACACACTTATATTCTCTCTCTCTATGCTTATATTTTCTATACGAATATACTTATATTCTCTCTATATTTATAGTCTCTATATTCTTTCAATATATGCATATCCTCTCTATATATCTATATCCTCTATCTCTACATCTATGTCCTATAGATTCTGACTAACCCTGACTAATACAGAGGGTTGAGAAGTGGTTCTCGGAGTCTAGTGAAAGTGGGACACAGGAAATGATCGAGACATGCAAAGGAAGCAAAACAGGAAAGAGAAATGACAAAGAAACAAGGAGCATGTCAGGAGCCAGAAGGGAATTTACTTTGGGGAGGGGGCAGTGGATTAAGAGGGAAATGAGGGACTTCAGTGATGGTAATGATCTATTTCTTAACCTGGGTGCTATTTACATGTTTTCTTTTTTTGAGATCATTCACTGAACCATGCGTTTATGTTTTGAGTACTTAGTGTTTGTGGTTTATTCCACAAGAATAAAGTTATTCAAGAAAAAAAAGGAAGAAAGAAATGGAAGGGGAAAAAAAGGAGAGAATGACAGATATAGAGAAATGGGGACAGAGAAAAACATACTCAAGTAGCTTTTGAGGAAGTTTCCAGAAGTCCCACACAGCTTTTCCTAATGTTGGGGTCTCCAGAGCATTTTCTTGCAACCCAGTATTCTCAATTCATAAGCAAAACTTTCTGTCCTTCCAGCTCTATGTTCCTTTCTTTGTGCCTTTACGGAGACCAGTATTTCCCAGTGCCCACCTCTTTATGCCAGCCCACTGGCTTCCTGGAGGCCTTGCTTCTTTAGCCAGCCTAGACTGTGACATCAATCATTTATATTCTCCCTCTTGAGCTACTCACTCAGTGGCTTCTCATCCTGAAGACTAATGTCTTTTACAAACCTGTAAACTTGGATTAAACCTCCAGTTTTATTTCTCTACTTCTCCAGTTTCTGCAATAGCTACCACTTCAATAAATATTCATTGAGGACCCATTTTGTGCAGGTACTGGTCTAGGAGCAATAGAAACAGTGAAGGCTGACTTCTAAGAGTGAGTATTCCAAGAGACCCAGGAAGAAGCAGCAAGATTACGACGTAGCTTCAGAAGACTCAGAATGTCACTTATATCTCATTCTGTTGGTCAAGCAAGTCATTAAATTCAGCCCTGACTAAAGGGAAAAATAGTTTCTATTTGTAGATAGAAAAATGACATGTGGATACACAAGGGAATTGGTGGCACTCATCTTGAAGACAAGCTACCACAACCACTGTAGTAAACAGCTACCATACTGCTACAATGACCTGACTGCAGTTCCTTAAACACGCAATTCTGTTTCATGCTTCTAAGCTCCTAAATAATTCAGTTTTCTATTTTTGGATGATCTCTTTCTCCCTTGTCTGTCAAACTACTGCTCATCTTTTAAGACTAATTTTGTATATCACCTCTTCAAAAAGAACTAATGTCTTACCCTCCACCTTTGTGCTCCTGTTAGGGTGGAATTGCGTCTAGTAAATGTGACCTTTTTTGGAAATAGTCCTTGCAGATGTAATCGAGGTAAAATGAGGTAATTAGGGTGGATCTGAATCTAATATGACTTATGTCCTTTAAGAGGGGAAGAGACACATGCAGAAGGAAGATAGAGGCAGAGACTGACGTTATGCTGCGGCAAGCCAAGGAACACCAAGAATTGCTGGTAACACCAGAAGTAAGAAAAAGGCATGAAGCATATTCTCCCCTAGAACCTTCAAGAAATCATGGCCCTGGTAGCACCTTAACTTTAGATTTCTAGCCTCCAGAACTGTGAGGAACAATGTCTAGAGCAATCGTCACATTTTAAAATAATTTCATTTATATATGAGTAAGAATACATAACGTTTGTGCTTTGCATATATGGGGCATTCTCTTTATTCCCATATGACTCAGAATTTAACTGACAGAAAATGGACATTCAAAAAATACCAACCTAGCCTTCGTTTACAAGCCTTCAGCTACTCTAATCTATGAACCTGTAAAGCAAAATTATTTACAGATGTGGGACCTGAGCCACATTTAAAATCCTCGCTAGCCAAGTGAACCTCAGAAATACCTTAACGCGTGAAGAGTCTCAGTGGAATGCTCTGTTATGGCCACAGAAAGCCAAGGCCTTGGAGAGCATGAGAAAAATCCACGTGATGTTTGTGTTTGGTTGCTAGTTAACAGCTCTATTCTGAGTTGGTAAGTTCTACTAAACAAAGGCTCTTCTTAGAGCTACATTGTACTGATTAGAAAAGTTGAAATGTTTCCCAGAACTCTGTTAGGCCACAGGCCACATCTGGATTCTTATAGGTTCTCCATTCCAGATACTGACCTAATACACTTCTGCATGGCTAGATTAATTTAAGAGGCCTTTTTGCTGGGGGAGCATGAAGCTCATTTGTTCCTTTAACTTCCTATTCTCTTTCTTACTCCCTTACCCACATTATCATCTAGAGCTCTAAACTTCTTCAAGAAAGTAAGATAAATAAGGGGAGCCCAGAGAATCTTCCTCACTTTAGCCTCCTTTTTTAGAATCCTGGCTTGTCCTACTCATGATCCCTGGGACATTGAAGTATACCAAGTGGGTTGCAAGAGTGGCTTTGGAACTTGAGGGTTGCAAGTTGTTTATAAGGTAGGAGCCTGTTCGGATGAACATAGAGGCGTACATAGATGAACAGACACACAGGATAATACTTTGTATCACAATAACCTGTTTACACATTTTCTTCTTCACTTGAAAGAAAATGAGCCCATGAGAGCAGAGTCTGTGCTTTTTTCCAGCTCCAGTTCTCGCATAATGTTTCTAAAGAATAGTATATAACAAATGTTTAAGGAATGAATATTAAACAAACACAGGAACACATTTACACACACACACACACACACACACACACACACACAAAGGCCACAGTTGTGAGGACTGTGGTTTAATATGAAAAGAAGTGCATCTGCCATTTGACTTATTCGACATGCCTCACACTCGGTGAGCTTAGCGTCGCTATAAAGATTTATTTATATAGCATCCACTTTACACATTATTTTGTGTATAACTTTGCTATAAAAACAAATAAAGAGCTGGAACAGCTCTTTCCCCAAAGAAGAGAACCAGCTTTCCCCCCTTCTTTCCACATATTCAGGAAATGTCCCAAATATCCTCTTATTGCCAGTCTCACCCTCACCTGGAGTAGGTTTCTCATTCACTGATGGAGAGCATTTGCCAGGTGAAAAGGCTGAGGCTCTTTGTCACTATTGGGCAATTGGTGAAAGCATGGTCTGAAGCTTCAGCCTCCACCTGGGGACAGATGACCTGCAGGAGTCATGTTGGTCATGGACATAGTGGCTCATCAGTGTTCAAGATTTGAGGTTGACAGCATTGCTTGAAATGCTAACTTTGTAGAGTTGTTTCAAGAAGCTCCTTCCATATTCTTAGTTTGTGTTGTCCACACTGCAGCATTCTCTAGGAGGTCCACTTATTTTTACTACTGAATGCTCCGTTCTTCTTTCTTGTCACAGTGACCATCTTTTTAATATTAATGAACTGCCACCAATGATTAGAACCATTCCTTGGGGACTGTGAGGCAGCTGCTGCAGCAGCAATATTTTTTTTTTACTGAGTAGCAGTGGCTACTTCAAACCCTCCTTTAATAATACTTATAACTTGAGCTCGCTTCATAGAAGTAGGGAGGGGCCAGTTATACTGAAACAGCCAATGTATACATCTGTTCATTATTGTGGCCAAAGGCACAAACCTGAATATGAGTGTGGCAGATTGCATTTACGGCACCAATCTTCACCCTTCTCTATATCCACACCCTTTGCCATGTGACTTTCCAGTCCTCCCATCATGAGGGAGAATCTATTCCTGGGACCTTGATTTCTGGTTTAGACTTTTGAGCCTTACCTTGACCAATAGGATGTTAGCATACATGACACAAGAGGAGGCTTTTTAAAAGTGCACTTGGACTACTATACCTCTGCCCATGAGAAAGAAGGACATGCCTGGACAGCCTGCCAGTCCCAAGAGGAAGGTGAGAATCTTGAGAGCATAGTCAAGGCATTACATTTGAGCTCAGCTAGATTAGCCACAGATGTGCACAGAGCTCAGCCTGTATGAGTTAACCCTAGATCAGTCACGGATTAGGGAGATTAGAGGATTGATGTTTTAAATCCCTATGTTTTGAGGTAGTTGGTTACATAGCACTATTGTGACCTGCTATAGAATAAATGTTTGTACTCCTCCATCCCCCATTCTTATATTAAATCTTAGTCCCAATGTGTTGGTATTTGGAGGTGGGAACTTTGGGGGATGATTAGGCCATTAGGGTGGAGCCCTCATGACTGGGATTAGAGCTCATATAAATAAGGCTCCAGAGAGCTTCCTTGATCCTTCCACCACGTGAAGACACAGTATGAAAACAGCCATCTACGAACCAGAAAATGAAATTTTACCAGACACCCACCCAATCTGCTGGTGCCTTGATCTTGAACTTTCCAGCATCCAGAAGTGTGAGAAATAAATGTTTGTTGTTTCTAAGTCGCCAGGTTTATGATACTTTGTTATAGCAGCCCATATGGACTGAGATATAACACTAGTTAACTGATACAATGGAGAATTTCAGATAAAATAAGTGGCCAGATTGAGTCTGTAATTAGTGTCCGAAGTCTGTGGATAGCCTTAGTTGTGTCATGACCAAGATTCTCTCAATCTGAGCTCAAGACCCCATCTCTATTTCTTTATCCTGGTCCAGACCACCATCATCTTTACCTGGAGCCTCCTACCAACCTAATAGCTTCCATGCTTGCTCCCTTATGACATGCTTGCCACGCAAGTGCCAAAATGATCATTTAAAATCTAAAGCATATCATGACACTTCTCTGCTTAAAACCTCAAACGAATGAATGAAACCCAAACTCCTGCATAATCTGGCCTCTACTTCCCTATCCTAATGTTCACTTGTCTGGTTGATTCCCTATGTTTTTTCTGATGCAGGCCTTTGGTTTCCTACTTCCCACTTCTTTCCCTCACATGCCCAAAGCAGATTCCTTCCTAGGAAATTTACCCTTCCTGTGTGCTACTCTTCCCCTAGATTTCTGCATTGCCAAACCCCACCCTACAACATCAGCTCTAACGTTCCCTTATTTTGAATGTCTCTCCTAAATGTCTTATCCAATGACCCTTCCCCCACCTGACAACTAGTTACTCGCTATCCTATACCGCTACTTTGCTTTCTTCATATCACTCGTCATTCCATAGAGGCATTTGCAAGTCACCACTTATCTGCAGTTTTGCTTTCCATGGTTTCAGTCACCTATGGTCACCGGGGTCTGAAAATGTTAAAGAAAAAATTCCAGAAATAAACAATTCTTAAGTTTTAAATTGTGCGCTATTCCGAGTAATGTGATGAAATTTATTCCTCTCTGTCCCACTCAGGATGTGAATTATTCCTTTGCCCGGTGTCTCCACACTGTATATGCTACCTGCCCACTAAGTTGCTTGGTCGTGGTCTTGGCAATCAGGTCAGCTGTTGCGAAATTTTTGTGCTTGTGTTCGAGTAACCTTTATATTGCTTAATAATATCCCCAAAGTGCAAAAGTAGTTTAAACTTTATCATAGGTATGCATGTAGAGAAAAATCTTAATAAATATAGGGTTCAGTATTATTCAAGGTTTCAGACATTTGCTGTGGGTCTTGGAATGTGTCCCCCAGATATGGGGGGACAGCTGTATATTTGTGTCTGTTTCTCCACGAACACAATGTGCTCCTGGAAAGCAGAGATCTTGTCAAGCTTGTTTGTCTCTGTATATTCAATGCCTAGAATAGTGTTAATTAAATTAAAAAAAAAATGAAGGAAGGAATGAGACAGAGCAAAATTAGAATTTGGATTTACTCTCAGGATCAAACTACAAACATCTGTAGAGCAAACATCTGTGTCTTGTTTAGACATGAATCTGTGCCCAGAGTTTAAACAATAGATGAAGTCAGAGAGTTAAATAAAATTTAAGTATTAGAAAGCATTTCAAATTACCTTAAGGAACTTGGGCTTTATCTATTTTTTAATTAAGATATAATTTACCTAATATACAATGCACAGATCTTAAGTCATTTCGATGTTTGACAGTTGTATGTCACCCCAAAGAAGATGCATAATATTTTCATTATTCTAGAGAGGTCCCCTGATCCCCATTCTAGTCTGTTTTTACCCCTCACTATGCCACTCCCCAGAGCCAATTGGTTGCTGACTCCGATCCACAGACTTCTTTTCCCTGTTACTGAACTCCAGAAACAGAATCATGCAATATACTCTCCTGAGCCTTCTTATACTCAACCTAATAATTTTGAAACTCATCCAGGTCATTGCTTATATCAGTTATTTGTTACTTATTGCTAAGTAGTATTCCATAGTTCATCAATCCTGCTGTTGACTGTTGACAGACAGGTATCCCCCCATCCTCACATTTTGGAGCTATTATAAATATTTTAAAAGGTTGCTAAGAAAATTCTAGCATGTCTTTTTGTGGCCATTTGTTTTCATTTCTCTCAGGTAAATACCTAGGAGTGAAGTTGCTGAGTCATGGCCAATGAATGTTTAACTTTTATATTTGAATTGACTAAACAGTTCATCAAAGTGATTCTACTATTCTATGACAATTCTTCCTAACAGTTCTGGTTGCTTGATATCTTCACCAATACTGATATGGTCGATCCTTTTTTTTTAATTTTAGTCACTCTAACATGTCTGAGACAGCTCTTTGTGTTTTTAATGTGCATTTCCCTGGTAACTGATAGACTTATTGGCCATTCATATGTTTTCTTTGTAAAGTCTCTGTTCAATCTTTTATCGAATTGTTTTCCTTTTTCATTGGTTTGTATTCTGGATATGAGAAGTTTATCATATATATGTTTTGCAAATATTTTCTCTCAGTTCATATTTTTAAAAATTTTATTAAAATTGTCTTTTGATAAGCTTAATTTTTTCATTTTGATAAACTGTCATTTATAAATTTTTTTCTATTGTTGTGTTTTTTTGTAATCTAAGTAATCTTTGCCTAGCTGAAGTCATGAAGACGTTCTCCTACTAAGGGAAGAGCAGCATTCCAGGCTGTATACCTTAATGTGTGTATATATAACATTTTATAAAAGGAGTTGTTTGCCAGGCTCCTGAGGGGATTTTCTCACTGTCTGAGGCCTCGCTCAGCAATAAATATCTTCAATACCCACTTCCACTGAAGCCATAGAAGGTAAGAGACAAAGAAGAGCCTCCCAGAGAGAAAAACAGAGGAAACACAGTTGAGGTGTGTAGTGAGTTGACTTGTATCCTACCCTCCTGCCAAGTATACACCCAAATCCTAACCACTGGTACTTGAATGTCACCTTAGGTGGAAAGGGTCTTTGCAGATGTAATCAAGTTAAGAGGAGGTCAGCCTGGATTAGGATAAACCATAAATTCAATGACTGGTGTCTTTATAAGAAGAAGACTCACACAGACAGAAATATAGAGGAAATACAGGAGAGAAGAAGGCCATGTGAACATGGAGGGAGAGGCTGGAGTCATGCTGTCAGAAGCTAAGGAACTCTGAGGAGTGCTGGGAGCCACTGGAAGCTAGGAAGAGGCAAGGAAGGGCACACGACCCTGTTGACATTTTGATTTCAGACTTTTCACTTCTAGAACTATGAGAGAATAAATTTCTGTTGATTTAAGCCACTAAGGTTGTGGTAATTTATTATAGGAGCCTAAGGAAATGGACACAACGTAGTTTGTTTTGATGATATCAGCACTCTCACATTTGGGTAATCTCTGACATATAATAATTACAGAGATGAGATAGGGTTCTCACAACAAAGGCAAAATTCTCTGGAGAAGATGCAATTTGAGCTGGAAGCTGGGAAGTGGGGTGAAGGGAAGCAATATGAGCCTGGAGAGGACCAAGTATGCTGGATATGTGCCATGCATTCATTATTCCTATTCCCTGCCTACGAGAGCTTTGTGACTCAGACTACAAATTTCTAATCTATGACTAACTAGCAAAGAAAGAAAGAAAGAAAAAACCCATGGTGTGTGTGGATGTACATGTAACATCTGATTTGACTATAGCAGCAAGAAATTGGTCTTTTGTGAATTGATATGATTTAGAGACGCCTACAAAATAAAAGTATGGTACTTCAGGAAGAGATGAATAAAATACCAGTGTTTTATTGGAATGATGCTGTGCAGCTGAAAAATTGTTGAGTTTTGGAAATGGAGAAATTGCATCTTTCAGAGTGCCAGCGTGTGGGAGCATACCCTGGAAGTATGCTATTTGGCTGCACTGCAGCTTGTATTAAGCATACCTCATATTTTTCTGTCTCCACTACTCTGCTATGCTGACTTGGAAAGGTAGCTGGGGAAAGCACTCACCAGCTAAGTTGGTGACTTGCCTTTGGAGTGGAGCATATCCTCTTCTATCCTTGATGTGATTGCAAGCATGTGACTCAATGTTCTCTTGTCCATGTAGGGGAATTCAATCCATTTTAATATTGTGTAAAAATCTTAAATGATTGAAATACTAACACAGATCCTCCCCAACCAGTATGAAGAACATCTGCTTGAAAATTTTTTGCTTAAAGTATTGAAGGGAACAAATGCTACATTCTCAGAGAACAAAAGTTTCTCTTTTGGGGAAGGTGAATAAATATAGAGATTATTGATGAGGCCAAGGTGCATTTCCTCTTCCTGCATGTATGACTCAGAGTACAATTCTTTCCTTCTTTTACTGATATTTGACATTTGTATTTAAATAGTCAAAGTGTAATGTTCCATATCAAATCAGTGTGCCAACTAAATTTCTAGTGTGGAAATTATTCATATAAAGACTCGACTTTTAGTAAAAGACCCCTTTTTTACCTAATTTCCTAATCCAGTCCAAATTCTCATTGCAGACTCAATCACTTGTTGTGAGAGAATTACATGTCAGAGTTACTCAATTTTCCAATTGTAAGTTGGGAATGACATGGCCTTTTAGAATTTCAAAGTTTCTGCTGCAACACTTTTCTCCAGTTAAATGGGTTATTTCAGGAAGGGAGGAACATAGATGACAGAAAGAAAAGTGTTCAATAGCTCTAGACGGGCTGTAGAGCATTTGCTTAGTGATGTTTTGGTAACTTGTAGCGAGCAAACAGAGAAATCATGAAGAGAATGAAAGGTGAGAGAAAATGTAATTTAAATCTATGTCCTATGGAGAGGACTAGATGAATAAAGGCTTTACCAAGTCCCAGTCCCTTGCACAGCCCTTTTGAGAAAATCATATCATTTAATCTGACCTCTGGTCACTCCTACACTGCAGTCTTCAGTGAGCTGTGTTCCCACTGTGCTTGTCATAGCCCCGCAAACAGGACACCGAAAATACAAGAGCGAGGGGCATGCCTTTGAAATTTCAGTGTGGAAAGTTTAGGACCACAGAAAGAAGTTCCACTTCACAGAGTGAAGAACTCCACTCAAAGAGGTAGAACTGGGGAAAAATACTTATAAATGTTCCTTTTATGCTTGGCTCAGAGCACTTCACTGAGCTGGGGGCAAATTTTAAAGCAATTGAGCCTGACTGGGCAACTTCAATGGTTGGATCATCAATATTATGGCTGGAAGCAAGAAATGGTTTCACATACTTGCTAGCATAATACTGCCAAAGATAGTCTGATTGAATTGAACTAGGAATTGTGTTAGTTTATGTATGTATGAGGCAAAATCTTTGCCTACAAGAGTATCTAAAACTATTAGAGAAAAAAATAGAGAATCCTGAATAAGTCTCACAAAGCCACAGAGACAATAGATATTATTCAGAGGATGAGAGAGTAGAGTTGAGAGAGATTTGGTGGTTGCGGTTAAGTGGCTAGAGATGGTGATATCAGTAGTGGTAGTAGTGAATGTCTATTGTTGTGTAGACAACAGTGTAGACAACAGCATCTTACTGAACATTAGCTGAGCAGCCTTTGGCTGAACTCAAGACTGCTGTCCTTCCTTTATCTCTGCTAATTTCTCCAAGCATAGTTTACCAGCTTTCTCATAATTCTCTGAGCTATTTAATACCTGTTTATGATTTTTCTTTCTTCTTAGGTTATCTAGAGTCATTTCTGTAATTTTCAGTCAAGAATCCTGACAGGAATGATATTGCTTAGTGTTCAGGAAAAAGAATTTGGCTACTTGTGACATGTAATGGCAAGGGATGATTATCACTTGTGGTCTCACCTAGGATCTTTAGATGACTGACTGCTACAATGGATCAGTAAGAAGAACATGAGAAATCTGATGTCTTTGGAGAAGAATGGCTTATTCTAACAATAGCTTGTTCTTCAAAGAGAATGACAGGCTCAAGTACCTAAATTCTTAGTTCAAGGACAGACTAAACAAAGACTCATGATGGCTGGGTCAAAAAACAAACAAATAAGGAAATAAAAAATTCTAAACTCCTGCAGCTGTAGATCCGAGATAGCCAAAAATTAGATAAAGAGATTAATTCTCTGGTTACTGAATGTCAGTGACATTTGAATTAATAATCTCATTAGATTTCTTATATGAAAGTTGAGCATTGCTCAATACATATTGGCATGCCAAAAACTAGAATATGAGTTCATGGGTGCATTCAGAGTACTCTGAGGATATGCAAACTCCAAACCCATGCTTAAGGTCCTCTGACAGCCAAAGAGGCCCTTTCCCCTATGTTTGAAGAGGCTGTTTATTCTTTTATAGATGACCCTATAATTCCTTCTGCAACTATCAGAGTTTCTGGAACTGTGGAGTCAGATCCCACCATGCCTTAAAGTACCAATTAGAATGTCAGAACTGTAAGGAGAATAATCATAGAGCAAAAGGATGACACTTTGCTACTTTATAAGAGAAAAGAAGAAAATATGTGCAAATGGATTTTAAACAAACTTGACCTAGGAAGGTACTCTACAATATTAGATCAATCTGAATTTACTGACATGAGTAAACTCATCAGAGATCCTGGATTTAATTTGTTACTTCGAAAACTTGTCATAGTTCTAATTTTTTGTTCTTCTTTTTGATGGGTGATTGAAATGTAGACTCAGTATTTGCCCACTCTGAGTAGGGTTTAGATGTGAGAAAACACTTGATATAATGTAAAGAACTTCAGAGCATAGAAATTTTGCAGTGAGTTTGTTATATGGCTTCCAACTAACTCCCTAATGATACAAGCAAGAGAAATCTTTCTCCTAGCCTTCCACAAATGGACCTGCAACCTTTTACAGGATAAATAGACTAGTGGTCTGGGTATTATTAAGAGTTAGTACTAATTCTGAGGACATAGAATGCCTTTGTATTCCAGTAGTTAGAGTAAAGTTTTAACCCGAATTCACTTTCTAAAAGCTCACTGGGCTCCTAAAACTTTACTAAAGCTATTTTTTTCCATTTCTTTTATGTTTGAATAGTTATCCGTACAGGTTGAAATAATTAAGCAATTAGGAAAATGGGCTAAATAGATGTGCCTAAAGTTTCCCATTTAACCAAACAGCAAATCATCTTCAAAAATAAAAATAAAAAAGAATAGTGCTACTTTCAGACATAAAACAGTAGAGGTCTCACATATGCCAGGGATGGATGAGTTTCAAACCATGGTGGTAGAGTATTATAAATTGAATCAGATGTTCATTCTAATGGTAGTTGCTGGCCCTGGTGTGGTTTTCTTAGTGAACTGGCTATAGGTCTGGCAAATGTTTTATCTCTATCTCATTAAGAATGTCAGAAGCACTTTTCTTCCTTCTGTCAGGGTCATCGGTACATCTTTATAATCTTGCTTCAGGTTTAAATCATCTATCTGAATCCTGTGCTACACAATTTATTCTTCAAATATATTAATTATCTTACCAACTGGTTCACTACTCTGATGAATTGAGATTGATGAAAAACTAAATACAAGGACATTTTACTCACTGAGGCAATAAAAAAGTTATTGATAGGGGTTTCTAGTGTCTTTAAGATGCTTGATTCCTACTGCTCTGTAAGCCAGGGTTGATGGTAGAGGAACTTAACTTCTTAATATAAACAGGAACAATGTGATTGTGGGAAAGCAGAGACAGGTGGTAGCAGTTAACCATCAGAGGCAAGGTTGACCTAATTGTTGAAATGAAAAGGAAGGCTGAGCTAACAATTAAGATACCTTGATCTGTAGGTATCTATTACAACAGTTAACCATGGTGTTCCTAAGGATTAAATACATGGGCAGCTGTCTGTGTACACACACACACACACACACACACACACACACACACACACACACACACACACACACACACACACACACACACACACACACACACACACACACACACACACACACACACACACACACACACAGATATAGATGTAAAAGCAGATATAGATATAGATATTTCCTCAAATCCTTCCTGAAATGAATCTTTATCTCTTTGTCAAGGTACACTGGGAAAAGAAGAATGCCTAGTTTTTTGAGATCTGTTAGATACAAAGTAAAATTGACATCAGGGGACCTGATAAGCCATCCTAGTCCCATAGTTAGAATAGGAGCTTCTAGAGACCGAGTGATAAATGAAAGTTTGACCCAAATCAAATTGAGTTCATTAGGCCCTCCAACCTATAGTTGATTATTTCATCAGTTCCTAAATGTATAACTGAAATTAATATATCTAGCAACTGGTAGAATTCTCAATTTTATTTTCTTACCTGTGGATTAAGGGTCATTATATTAGGAAGGAGCAAATGGAACACCTATGACACTTTCAGAACTAATACTTAATTCCTGGAGGAATTACAGGAATTAAGGCCAACATCAAATACTTGAAGGACTGCAGAGTTGGTAACCCTTATTATTTCCTCTTTCAATGAGACTTTCTGGCCTCTGGGGAAAAAAAAAAAGATGGACCTTTACAGATGATAATGGACTCTATAAAATTGACAAGGTAATAATGCCTAATACAGCTGCTGTGCCAGATGTAGTATGTTTAGTAGACAGATCAACACAGTTTCTGGACCTTGGTATGTGGCTGTCAATTCAGTGAATGCTTTCTTCTTGATACCCATAGTAAGAGTATCAAAAGCAGTATGCATTTACCTAGCAAGGCTAGTAGTACACTTTCTCCTATGTATCTTGGATCTACAAAAACATTTCTGTTTTCCTTCATAGTATAGTCTGTATAGATTTAGATCATTTTGATGTTTCATTAGATATGACACTGGCCCATTATATTTTTGACATCATACAGTTAACTCAGTAGTTAGTGGCAAGTACTAAGGTATTCTGACAAGGCATATGCATACCAGAGTGAGGAAATAATCCCCATAAATATTAAGGTGTCTGTAACAGTGATGTAGCTGTAGATGTTCAGTGATTTAGAGCATAGATTCCTCATAAGATAAAAGACAAGCCACTGTACCATGTTCCTCCTATCACCAAGAAAGAGACAGAATGCTTGATGGGCCTCTGGATTTTAGAGGCCACATATACCACACCGGTAAATAATGTTCTAATACATTTATTATGTGACCTAAAATACTGCCAATTTTGAGTAGGAAAAAGAGCAGGAGAAATTTAGGATTGCAGTCCAAGTTGATATGTCATTTGAATTAAGATTCTCTTTGATTCAATGGAACTAATCGTACTGGAGATTCCTGGAATGAATAAAGTTCCTGTGAGGAGCCTCTGACCAGACCCAAAGGAAAGTATCAGCACAGACCCTAAGAGTTTTAGAAAAATACCACGGATTTCAGAGCAGATAACCAGCTTCATCCAAGGCACCTCTTTAGATTCTGTTACTATCATATGGCTTTAGATGTGTGCTTGGCTGTAGCCACCACCATGGTGGTTAACTTCATTAGTGCTCCTAAGATCCCATGACCTGAACCAATGGCTGAGTCCATGGGTGCTTCCAGCATTTCTCGTGGAGAAGGGCAATCTCTCTAGAGGGTACAACCTCAAGCAGTATTTGTTATCCAATTTGGAAAATGACTTGTCAAGGTGATTTAGAACTTGATGAGAACAAAATTAGAATATCAATGTCAAGGAGTTTAGGGGCAGTCATGCGAATGAATATCCCAAATATAAAGAATATTGTCCCATGTGAAAGCCCACACAAGGCCTTTTACTGCCTTTTGTTCTCAATAATTAGAAATATGTCAGTTATCTCCTTCCTCAGTTCTTACTAAATGAGCTCAAGAGCAAAATGTGTACAGAGGTAGCAATATAGGCCACATCTTGCTTAAGAACTTGTACTTAACCTCTTCAGTATCACTTGGCTTCGGCCACTGATGTGTTTCCAGTTTGTCCATCGTAATCAGTAACCAACACTGAATCTCAGTATGGCAACATACCACTGTGATGGACAGCAGCCAATACCATGCTGGTTTGTTAATTTTATTAGACATTTTTTTTCATCCTCAAGTGAGATATAAACTCTCTTCATTAATAGACACTTTGGATTTACATTTTTTTCCCCTTGTCCACTATGCTTTTGCCAGTAATAGTATCTGTGAGCTTCTTAAATGTCTTATACATTGACATGATTGCTCAATCAACGTTTGTTCCTGAATGAGTAACTCTCACTTTGCAGTGAAAGAAGAAAGGGAATAGACTCTTAGCCATGGTGTTCATTGGTCTTATCATATTCTCTGAAGTAGCAATTCATATGGAACAGTGGAGTGGCCTATCAAAGACTAGTGTGACACTATCTGGGAGATAATCCCTTGCAATAACAAGGTGATTAAACCTAACTATTCAGAAGAAATAGAGTTGTTGCCGCTTGCTGGGGACAAAGAGGAATTTAAGTAAAACCTGTGGGTTCATTATACTAGGATATGTACTGCATTCTGTATAGGCAGAGTCACCAAAGACTCAGGGATCTTAGGAACAAGGCTTTAGATCCACTCAAAGTAAAGAAAATTATAGTTTTCTGATTTCATTTATTTTCCAAAATGATGAAAATCCTGAGTGTTATGGTGACTGATGGTGATGATTTTGCCCATAAAGGGAAATTTGAATTCAGATTTTCTATAATAAAATTGGATGATATAACTGATGAAACTTTGGTTACTCTCCATTTCTGGGTGATAGTGCAAATGTGGATATATTTTGAATACATGAGAGATAGTCACTATGTTTAGGCAGAACAATTTTAATGAATATATAATAATAGAAAGAATGATTTTATGGAGAAAGATAACCGTAACCAGGCTCCCTCCCACACCCGTAACTAACTTCCAAGTGGAAGAAAACTCAGCACTTCTCCCCTTAGGTAGCCACGTGTCCTGTACACGTGCATAGGCTCCCATTATCTGGCAGTGTGCCACTACTGTTTAACCTGTGTATAAAAGGCACCACTGCCATGTGGGGTGAGGGTTGTGGGGGTGGGTGCCATGCCCTTGTTGGAGAATTGCCACCCTGTGAGGCTGGTTGTGCCCTTCCTGGAATAAAGAGCTAGGTCGCAGTTGCCTATGGCTTCTTGCTTTTTCTTCCAACTGCCCGAGTCTTGTACCCCTTATCTGAGAACCGTGAATCTGTAGTAACACAATGATAAATGCTATGTAGCTATTATGTAGACAAGGTGGTAGCCTCCAGTGGTATTTCCAGCTGTTCTGTTTCAAAGTTCTTTCTTTTAGGTTTTTCCTCACTGTGAAAATTAAAGTAGGCAGATAGCTCCTCTCCCCACCTTCCAGAAACTAGAGTATGGGATAAGCCCTATGCTTGGACAATCAGATGATATAGCCCAGTACTTTAAATCTTGAAGGAGTAATGCAAATAAATGTATAGGAAAAAGAATTTTTCCGGTGCCAGTGGCTGACCAGAATAAAGCTGTAGTGGCAGCGTCCAGTAGTGGAGACACCAGCACCACTCTAATCGAGCTGCTGGGTTGTGCTATGACCTTGCCAATGCACTTTCTCACCTCCTGTTTTCTGAACTTAATGCCCCAATAATTTCCTTTTCTGAAGCTTTATATCCATCATTGATTTCTGTTGTTTTAACCAAGATTATTGATAGTCAATTCTATGTCTGTGTGGTGAAGTCTACACCAGAAGTAAAGTCAGGAGGAAATAGAACTAGCCTTGTTGGTATGGGTCAGGAGGCTTCTCATAGATTGTGACAGATAAGTTAGATATTGGAAGGTTACACATTGGGTTGAATTAGGAACCCCAGGCCCTCCAGTGGTTTTATTCCTGAGCTCCTGAAACAAATTTTTGGAGGAGAAGGCAAAAAACTTAAATCAGTTACATACCTATTGTGTATGTTTTAATTTAAATCCCAAGTGGCTGTTCGTATCTGCAGTTTATTTCAATAGGAATTGTGTAAAGCCTACGTTTTAAGACATAAAGATTTTTTTTTGACAATCTAAAATGAAAGAGTGGTTCTCTTGTAAAAGTTGCTGACACTTATGTAATCTATGTTAATGTTTAGTATATAATGTAGTACAAAGATGTTCATTACAGTGCTATATATGAGAAAAATTGGATAGAATTTCAGTAGTGAACAATAGGGAAAAGTTGAGGTAAATGTAATAGACTTATAAATTCAGTAAACATCTTATTTTCAAAGAGATTTTAATGACTTAGAAGAATATTTGGGATTTTGAATACTTGAGAACACATGAGATAAAATATTAATTGTGAAAGATAAAAAGATAGAAAAAGATAGATGTGATAGGTGTATATAAATCAGATTTATATACAACATGATTTCAAGCCTGCAAATACACACACGTAAATACACATAAATTCTAGAAGAAAATACATAATTGCAATTGCTGTTTTATTTTTAATATTTTTTTCATAATTTTCAAGAATTCTACAAAGGGCATATATACTTTCTAGAGTGAGATAAATATTATATAGGACAGTTAATGCAATTGTAGATTCTGGACCAGAAAAAATTGTTATAAAATATATCAATGAGACAATAGGTAGCATTTGAATAATATCTATAGATTATATATAACAATATTGTACCAATGTTAAATTTCCTGATGTTGATTATTACACTGTAGTTATGTAAGCAACTGACCTTGTTTTAGGAAATACTCACACTATTGTATTTAGAAATAAAAGGGCATGATGTCTACAACTTATTTTCAGATAAGAGCAATGGGGATGAGTAAAGCAAATGTGGCCAAATGTTAATAGTTGGTGAATGTAGGTAAAAGGTATGTAGATATTTATTCTACCATTCTTGCTTTTCTGAAGTTAGAAAGTAATACTTTTAAAAATTAAAAGCATATCTCTTATGATGATAAGTCATTAGCTACTAGATTTATTAGAGAGGAGTGCTTTTCTGTTCTAAGATGGATCAACTTGTTGAAAAGATTATGAACTTGGGTGATGAGATATCTGGCAGAATTCTAGGTCTGCCACTTATTAATTACATGATCTTAGGCAGTTTAATCTCTAGAGACTCAATTTCTTCACCAGGAAAATGGGGATAATAATATTTCCATTGTGAAGATCAAAATGTTTGCAAATTGCCTAACATACCGTTTTCATCACAGGTGCTCAAAAATTGCAAATTGCTTTTAAGCAATGGTAGGTTTTCTGAAAGTAGGGTGGGCGGTAATCAGTATCAGCTGGATTATTTATTAATCTCAGAATGGTTCATTCATCTTTTCTCTTCAAATAAATGGAACACAGTAGATATCCCTCCAAGCACAAAGCAGAGAGAACTCTGAATATTTGAGCAATGAAAAATAATATTTAACACTCAATGATCATTTACTGTGGGCCAGGTACTATACCGAGGGCTTTTTTGCTTTTTTATTTTTCAGTGGATTGCTCATTTAATCTTTACCACAATGCTACGAGGTAGAAAATTCTATCAGAGTTATTTTATAAATGATGAAAGTGAGGCACAGAGAGTTTAAGAAACTTGCCTAAGATCACACGGCTGCTGGTGTCAGGTGTAAACCCTGTGCTTGTCATTTACCATACCTGCATTTTGCATCTCAAACTGAATATGAAGATGAATTACCTGGAGATCTTGTTAAAATGGAAAATTTTGATTTTAACATTTGCTAAAATGTAGATTCGTTTGTGTGTGCATGAGCATGCATGTTGAAATTCAGATTCTACATTTCTAACAAGCTTCTGGATGATGTTGATAGTGCTGGCCCTTGGATCACACTTATGAGTAGAAGGGATCTAGAAGATGACATCCTAACTCACATTGGTATACACTAATTCAGATGATCCAGGTCAGCTTCCAGTTTCTACCAGTATTGCCTGCCATTCCTACCCTTGTCCTATGCCACCCATCACCCCAGGTGCATTGTAATTCATATATACTTCAAACTGCTTGTGCAGTCATCCCTGCATGTTATATGCTTTTATGCATCTATGCCTTTATCCTGCTCCTTCTGCTTGAAAGGACCTCATTTTCAAGATGTCACTGTGACAAATGCTTTACTGACTTTGTTCAATTCAGAGTTAGTGGTTTCTTCCTCTTTGCTTCTAGAGCACCACAGACAGACTCTTGTTTTAACATTTATCATTTTGTACTGAGCTTATTTATTTGAATGTCTGCTTCTCCCACCAGATGACTATTCAAGGGTTAATATTATGCTCTGTGTATCTATATATCTTTAGCTCCCAGCAAGTGTCTGCCACATATAAGATACTCTATAAATATTTGTAAAGTGAATTAATACATGAAAGAATGATTGGATATATGAATGAATGAATAAGCAAAATGATGTGAGGCCATATCTTTTAGGCTACAACAGTAATCTATAAACTTTTTGGATTGTATACTCCTTCTAAAAAATTGAGCATGTATCATATACATATGTATCCCCACATATTGTTGTATTAATATCTATGTACATTTAAAAATAAACATAGGCATAGATTAAGAAAGGGTAAACTAAAATAATTAAATTTTTAATATTTTTATTGGAATACCCCAGTAGAATGTCTTGTGTGCCCTAGGATGGGGATTATGTACCTCATCTCAGAGACTTCTGTGTTAGAACAATAAGTAAACTTACTAAATTACTAAAGGGTAGAACTCATTTTAATAGTGCTCTAATAAATATGAATCAGAAGAAATAAAAAGGGAGAAAAGAAATAGGTCTCTATAAGTATAGGATTCCCAGGGCCTGGGCCTTTACATTCCTCCCAAGGAAGCCAAATATTGTACAGAGTGATCTAGAACCCAAAAGGAGAACTCACTGAAGCTTGATAGCAAAGCGCCTTCTCCTCTGAGGACTAGTGACTGGATCGTGACACCGAAACTTAAGGGAAGCAAGGCCCCAGGAGCCCAAGAGAATAATTCAGGACTCACCAGATACATTCTGGTTGAAAATTAAAATACTTTATTTAGCATCAGATAATTTGAAACCTGAGATTAATAATGGTCTTCCATATGTAGAAAGAGGTCTCTTTCTTTCATTTTACTTTGTTACTGAAATTAAGTATTTCAGCCTTAAAGGCACTTTTGTGCCTTGTTAGATGAATAGGAAAATCTATTCAGGACAAGATCCAATCCAAGAGTAAAAGCAGGAGCACTTGATTTTGCTTCTGAGGATGAGAGGCCAGGGTGCATGGGCTCAAATACCCTTTTGGCTTCCAGGCAAGGGGTGTGAATGAATAAAGTCGATGCTCTCCACATTGACCTTACTTGCTCATACATATTTCAAATGACAGAACTGGCCATGTGTCCTTTGGTAATTCCCTGCTCTGCCTCAGTCATTTCCTCCTTCTCCTCCTCCCACCTCTAACTCTGGGGCAGCCTGCCCCTGGGAAATAAACAGTTCTCTCTGGGCTTGCATATACTTAATCCAGCATAAACCACACCTCCTGGCACAGTAGTAATTCTCCTTAGAGCATTTGTGGGTGAGGTCTTGAGCCTTTGAAGAGTAACAATGGCCTCTGAGAAGCTTTATAATTTAGACCCTCATAAGTGGGAATCCAGCTTCAATATTTGCACCTTGATTTGAATGTGGGTCACTAAGAGAGGCTTCCCAGAGGTGCCCACAGGTTGTCTCCACTCACTGCCCCATCCTATCCTGTAGATTTGTTGATCCTTAGTTCTCTCCTGATGAGGTCCTTCTTAAACAGGTCAGAAGATGCTAGAATTCTGAAGGGTAGGCCATGCAAGTCCCTCTTGAACCCTTCCCTTACCTGGAAAACCTGTGCTAGGTGGGCCCAAGGTTTAGGTGAAATTTGCTCAGCCTCTCTTCTCTCCCACCACTTACACTGAAGATATGCACTCCTGGCCTCCATATTACCTTCTTTCTCTTCCAACTCCCAATTGACTCTTTAAAATATATATCTTTTTCTCAATAAGAGTATCTTGACTCTATCTTCTGAGCTCTACAAGGAGGAATTGAGTTTTAATTAGACATAATTAATTGTTCCAGTTAACTCTTGCTGGTTTTCCTCTCTCACACTCACTTGGACATCCTCCTTCTAATTTACATGTCCCATTTCTGAGCTTCTACAGCTCCAGGGCATACTGTGTTTCTAACAACTGAGTGTGATGATTAAGAGGGAATGAACTCTGCAGCCAGATGGCTTGGGTTCAATTCCGCCCAATTAGAATTTGGGCAACTTTGGTCAAGTTACTCCACCTCCTTTTTTTTGGCTTGTTTTATTTTTTATCCATAAAATGAAGATAATAAAAATGCCTTACTTCCAGAGCTTTTGTGAAGATTAAATGAGGTATGTATTTAAAGTGCTTAGAAAAATGCCTGCAAGAGAGTAAGGACCATAGTAAATGCTGGCTAATATTATAATGCTGGACGCAATGTCCTGTAGGCCCTGAATTGCTTTGTTGCCTCTCTGAGCAGACTGAACTGTAATTTCTTTAAGTCAGAAACTATATCTTATGTATCTTAGCTCTTGCGTGTGTGCAGTGACTGGCATAAAATAGATTTCCAATAAATGCTTGTGGAATGGATCGATAAAACCATAGATTGTTTAGGGGAAAGGGCCTTAAGCAAAATTTTAATCTTATAGAGTAAAATATACTCTATAAATAAATTTTATGTACTTATATGCTACCTTCTAGTCATGACACAATTCTGATTGGTAATCAATATTCCTCATACTTATATTTCTCGCATCTATCTTGTTGTAGGTCATATACTCTCACTTTGCTTCTTAGGTACCTGTAAATACCCTCTAAGTTACAGGACATTTTAAATGGAACCCCAGCTAGTGATTCTGGAGGCAAAACCGAAATGACTGCCCTCTTCACTCCACTACATTCCCGTGTCCTAATCCTCATATTATAATTGAGTTCTATACTTCAGATTCCCAGGCTTTTGTCCTGCTGAGATGTTGGGAGTCCATGACTGTGCCATGGCTTTGGTCATATACATTTCTCTTCGTGGTTACCTGGCCTGGTTTTTTCTCCATGTTTCTCTATCATCCATGGCTAGTAATGTCCTTTCCAATCTCTTCACATTTTTTCATTTCTCATAGCATGAGCACATTGTTCATATAGTAAAGTAGGGGTCAGATAAACTCTCCTACATAAACCAATATAGACAGGATGAAAGAACAAGATGCACTACAGCCAGGTTAACTCTGTATGCTGGAGAAGCCTGGGACACATTTCATGGGAAGATTTATACTTTAAGTGTTTTGGAGGTCATAAAAATCTACTATAGAAGGGCAGAAAACTTCAATTTATGTAGAGTCAATTCTGAAGAAAAATTGTTTAATGCTTAGAGTTTTTATTTTTTTTATTTTTTTATTGTAAAGTTTGGTGACAGTGGTGTTTTCTATCAATTAACTCCAAGTTAAATTACTTATGAACAAATCTATCAAATGGAAAGTTTCATCTTCTTAGTGAAAAAGTCAGTTTATTGTGATTATCCAATTCTGCTTAAAGAACATGATTAGGTACATTTTAATAGCAATATCCAAAGGTCTGACTATAAGCTTATATTTCTCATTAACAAAACTTCATGCTTGGCTAGCAGGCCTTGAACTGTGATCACTTGCAGTAAGAAAACACTGCTTTTGAATCTGTTAAATCATGAGGACACCACAATCTTAATTAGACATTTAAGCTAAAATGAATATTTAAACAATGAGGCTTTCTTTAACTCTTTCTTCTTACTTTTTTTTTCCCCTCTAAAACTGAGATGTGCTATTTTTTGCCTGAGTCAACACAAAAAGGCTTTGGAGAGAAACCTGGAGGTGAGGTCATTTAACTCTGTTAATCTGCCTGCTATCTGCAAAACCGTTGATCGAATTCAGACAAATTGAATTGATAATTAGCACCTGGCTGTTGATTGAGCAGGTTTCCATTCTGCTGATCCATCAACTGACCATAGCCTTTTATTTTAATCTAGTTCTGCAGTATACTCCACTGATTAAGGCACTCTTAAAGATGGTCCACGCATCATTTTGAAGACAAGGGAAACTGACTAAATAGAGAAGCTCCAGGATTAGAAACATCTGGTATGGAGAAGGGCATCTGGAGAATCTAGTAAACCTCTTTAAATAAATCTGATCATTTTCTCTCAATAATCTTCAGGATGTTAGCTAGCTGCCAGGCATATGACTCCCAAACAAGAATAGAACTCTTTCACCAGAGAAATTGACTTTCCTCAGAGAAAAGACACACAAATATCAATATGGGTTTTGGGGGATGTTTCAAACAAAAGTATCAGCTGACCACTCAATGCTAAAGTCAATTAGTTGAAAAGCCTCATCTGTGCTCACAGGACTCAAATCTGCTTTTTAATGTCTCATCCTTAAATAAGGACAAATGATCAAGGATAAACAGACTTTTAGGGAAAGTTTCTTATATGCAAAAGAGCAAACTGGAAAGAAATTAGGAAATAAATATGAAGAAAGCAGAAGAAAACTCCAAAAAGACTATACTTGATATCATCAATAAGATTATAAGCTACAGCATCCTTGAAACTATACAAAAATTATCTAAAAAGGAACAATTAGAGAACAAGAATGAGTTTGTGGAAACTAAAAATAAAAGCAAATTTTTAAATTCAGTAAAAAAAAAAAGAGTTGAACAATACAATTTAGAGAATTCCAGAAAGGAGGAAAGAAAGCTAAAGAAAAGTAAAATAGGAAACAAAATATAAGAAAGTGAGAGAAACAATTAGGAAATGAAATTTAAGGAGATCAAGAAAGATAGAATAAAAAAACAGAACAGAGGAAATAAAGAAAGAATGTAGACAAATCTTCAGAATGAAAAGACATGTAAAGCAAATCACCACAAAAATTTAGAACAAAAAGATTAAAAGGAATATCTTTAAAAGCTTCCAGAAATCAAATCAAAGGGACAAGAACAAACAAAAGTGCCAGACTTCTAAAATGGCACATTGGAAAATAAAAACAATGGAACTATACCTTTAGAAATTAAATAGCAAATTATATCTAGCCTAGAATTCTGTATGTGACCAAACTATTATTCATTTATGGATAACAGAGCATTTGGCCCAAAAGAGGATTTCCATCACGGGGATGGGGAGCACGACATAGGGAATGCAGTTAGCATTAATATATTGGCTAGGTGGAAAACCAGAGGAGAGAAGGAGCAATTAGGGGGATCATTTTATAAACTATATAAATGTCTAACCAACGTACTGTATACCTTGAAAAGAGAAAGATTTTCATGACAGCCAAGGTTAGGTCCACAATTATAGTGGCATATGAGGTCAAAAGAAAAAAGGTTTAGTCTAGAGCTGGAGGGGGCTCCAGAAGGAATATCCCCACCTCCTCCAAAAAAATGGAACTGAGAAATTAGGAGAGTTGTAAGCACTTGTTTTGAGAAATATATCTCAGAGGCGTGGTAGAGTATGGAAAGACTTGTCCTCAGGCTCAAGGAAAACTAAGCCAATGGCAAAAGAATGATTAAATATGGAAGAAGGGGACTTGTTACAAGTTAAGAAAAGGTGGTCACAGTAAAATACTAGGCTCAGCAGTAATAATTATAGCCATAATAATAAGAACACTAAATATGGATTCAATAAAACTTGTAGTATAGACATATTGGAAAGATAAAATGAAGGAAAAGAGAACTAGATCCTTATCTATCAAAACTGGAAGTTACTATGTTATGTTTTAGGATGAATTAACAGAGAGTGGTAGATATATCTTATTTAGAAAAAAATGGAATTAATGAACAAAAAAATAGTAAAAAATGTTGAAAAATAGTTGCTTCCATGGAGTAGGAGAGGGAAAGGGTTGGGCAGGGATCTACTGTTTTTAACACAAGCATTTTAATTTTATGAATTTTAAAGCCATGCTTTACTTATTACTTTAGAAAATTTTTAAAAACTTAAAAGAAATAATAGTAAATGAGTGTACAGTTGATCCTTGAACTATGTGAGTTTTAACTGCTCCTGTCCACTTATACACGAATTTTTCAATTTCCCTGTGCAGATCAATTGATCAACACAGTTCAAACCCATGTTCATTGTTCAAGAGTCAACTGGCAGTTGAGAATTCACATATGTGGAAGGCTGACTTAAATTATACACCGATTTTCAATTTTGTGCTTGATCAGCACCCCTAACTCCCACGTTGTTCAAGGGTCAACTGTATATCTATACTGTCAGGTAAAACTGGTGCTCCAGGAGTATTCGTCATATTTATTCTGCAGATTTACTCTCCTTGCTGTCATTTGGGGTCTACATACCTCAGTTTAGGAAGCTTTGGTCTAGACTTTCTCATTATGGTAAATATTCAGTTCTCATTAGACTTTTGGAAACACTGACAATGGTTGGAGGACCCGGCTGTTGCATTCTCAGACCCTTCTTCAATGCTAAGATGTTATCATGTCATCTGTGTTAATGGTTCCCAATATGGCCAGAAAGAGTCTGTAGATCCTAGAGTTGACATCATTAACCTTGTTTGTTCTTATGACAAAAGCATAATAAAAGGAATGGTTAGCAATTTGCTAACGTCACGTAGCTAATAGCTAGTTCGTTACTCTTTCTAAGCCACTCATTAAAGTGTTGGTTGTTTTGATGCTTGACTCTAATCCAAGCCTGAGGTGTGTCTATTTATATGTACTTTAAAATTTTTCTCAGCTCAAGGCTGTTGAGTACCAGCTGTCTGTGGTTTATATTGTTAATTCATTAAACTTCATGCTTTATCCTCTCTGGAAATCACTGCCATCCTGTTTACCGGCAAACAATAACACTGGAGCGCTTGCTGCTGCAGTTGCTGACAATATCAATTATTTAGTTTTCTGCCAATTCCTATTAGGCTTTTTCTAACTGGAGAATTTACACGGTGTTATTGAATTAAAAACAGTGGAAAGCTTTGGGAAATTTAAACTAATTAGCCAGCTTTTGTAAACTCCTTTGTTGATGATAATTTGTTTACATGACTAATTCAACCTTTTAATTATGGGGGCCTACACGGGCCATGAAAGGTGCCACTGCAGTCATCCATTGCTGGGCACAGGGATGCCAACATGGGAAAACTCATTTTTCTTTGTGATGAGGTATGATGCCCTGTCTCACTGGCACCTAACCTTGCATATTAGCATGTTTATGATTACACTTGGGAGAAGCTTTGGGCTTCCCAGTTTTCTAGTTGTGCCTTTTTAAAGCTATTTCTCATCCATGTCAGAAGAGCAACTCTAAACACCTACTTCATCCAGTCTCTACCTTTTTGTAGCTCTTGCTCCTCCTCTCCTGTTTGTTCCTTTTAGAGCTCTTTGTCTTTCAGAAGTCATGATTGGATTCTTCAATGCTAAGATGTTTTAATGCCTCCTCTGTTAATGATTCCATGTATGGCTAGTAATTATCCAACCTATGCATGGCTTGGGATAAATACAGCTGAATTTGCTCTGGAAAAGGGGAATAGAGAAGACTGACATCTATTCATGTCTACAGTAAACATGAAGGTATGGTTCTATCCAATATATAAAGAGTTAGAATCAAACTGGGTAAGTATTTAAATTGTTTCTTTGTGGTACTTGGCTATTCATATGCAACTTTCTTGATGAGACTGGTTGGATCATGGACATATATTTGCTGAGAGTAATTCTTAAAAATAATACCAATATAGCTATACATATTTTAATTAGCTAATTTCTTTAGTTAAGATTTAAGGACTGTCTTAACAAATAACTAGCAAAAGCATTCCAAGTACAACTGCAGTTCATATATATCTTGCATGGATTTCTTCACTTGGCTGATGTCTACTCAGATGCTCTAAATTCTGAGGAAAAGGTGGGTTGATAAATAATTAAATGTGTGGGTGAAAATTTCAATCTCTTCTCATTTGCTAGGTCCAATCAGTAAATGATTAC
Organism: Pteropus alecto; assembly: GCF_000325575.1. Classification (NCBI taxonomy): domain Eukaryota; kingdom Metazoa; phylum Chordata; class Mammalia; order Chiroptera; family Pteropodidae; genus Pteropus; species Pteropus alecto. The sequence goes on from NW_006441386.1 coordinate 4,503,557, forward strand.
CTTCAAGATATAAATTAATATTTGTGGTAAGTATTTTAAAGCATTTTATCTGCATTCATAGGTATGTTTCAGGCTTTCTTAAGAGTTACTTGGCAACATTATCTTCTAGGCAGCCTTCTGAAATAAAGAGGCCATCTCTATTTTGTGGTATTTATACCCCAAGTTCTTTGTTCTAGGTTGAAGGTAATTTAGGTGTTCCTCTCTTTCTATAAAATGATGGGGCTGGCAGCATGCAGAGGTCTTAGTTAAAATTCAGGGAAAGTTCTATTCCCAATTCTTCCTAATCGTATCCAGTGAGAATAATTTTCACTTAATTTCTGCGTATTTGTGCTTATGTACAAATGAGTGCTATCACTGGAGCTAGCATATCTGGCCTGCTTTATAGGCATTACAGCATGCTATTCTACATCATCCCTAATAGGCAATGCAGCCAGGATTTCTTTCTGCTGCAAGGGACAAAAGCCAGCTAAAATTGATTTGAGTAAAAAGGCATTTGTAGCTCTCATCATGGAAGAGTCTAGGGGTAGATATGGCTTTAGATTTGCTGGAATCAGGTGCTTAAAAGTATTTGCATGACTACAAATCTCAGCTGTACTTCCTTATATGTTGGCCTATTTTAGATAGGCTTTCCTCCTAAGGAGGAAAATAACCCACACGTACAATCTTCCTCTAAACTAGGATTTTGTTTTTGTTGTTTATTGCTGTCGCCCAGAACTAAGGATCATGCCTGGCACATAGTAGATGCTAAATAACATTTATTGAATAAATTTGAAAAAATGATTCTTCATGGCTCTATTACCCAATTATAGAACACAGGGTTAAAATGAGTCATCTCTAATTTATGTGGCTAAATATGGGTGCTATAGACTGAATTGTGTCCCACCTCAAATTCATACATTGAAATCTATTTTCCCCCAATGTGATGGTATTGGGAGGCAATTAGTCCCATGCATTAATCTTTTGCATGTGATTAATGCCTTTATAAAAGAGGACTCAGAGAGCTCCCTTCCCCCTTCTGCCATGTTAGGACACAGTGAAAAGAATGTCCCTTATGAAAAAGCAGGCCCTCACCAGTCACTGAATCTGCTGGTGCCTTGATCTTAGACTTAGCAGCCTCCAAAATTGTGGGAAATGAATTTTTGTTTTTAATAAACTACCTAGTCTATGGCATTTTGTTATAGCAGCCTGAACTGACTAAAATAATAGAAGTGTATGCTTTCTGAGGAAAAGTGTTGCCAGAACAGGGGAAAAGGGATGATGAACTGGCAAACATAATAGAAGTCCTCTTTGCTATGGCCAACAGCAAACTTCCATATGGAACTAGGGAGACTGATATAATATCTGGTGCCATATAATCCTAGAACTTTACTTCTATTTTCATATACACTGAAGAATAAGAGAGGGATGGTCCCTAAAGTGAAAATCAAGGAGCTGTGTTATCTTTATTAGACCTAGATATGAGCAAAAATAAAATGGTACGTGTGTGTGTTCAGCCACTGGTAATTTGGGGATTATTTGAATCAACAGTTAATAACATATAACATATAATATATGACATAACAGCAGAAACAGTGAGACAAATTTGAAAGGCTTTTGCTATAATGTAGACTAGAGGGGTATATGGTTGAAATAAGAAGGAAGCAGTGGAAGTGATAAAAAAAAGTTTGGATTCTGAAAATATTATGACGAGAGGGCCAACAGTATTTGATGGAACATTCAGTGGGGGAATATAAGGAAGAAAGAAGCCTCAATGATGACTTGAAGATTGTTGGCTTGTGCTATTAGAATAGAGTTGACATTTATTTCAATGGAAAAGAATGTGAGGAAAGCAAGTTTGAAGGATGGGCAAGGTAAAGAAGTTAGGAATTCTGTTTCAGACACCTATGTTTGAGATTAATTCAACTGGGCATTTAAATAGAGATAGAAAATGCTTCTCTTTTCAGCCATAAGAACAGGTGAAATCACTGAGGAAGTGATGGCACATAGGGAAGAAAATCAGGTCGTAGAGCTGAACTCCGACATTCCCACACCTACAGATGGGGAAAGTGAGGAGGAACAAGCATGAGAGATTTAGAAGTAAAGCTAAAATAGGTAAGAACAGATTTGAGACAGAATGTCCTAGAAACAAGAAGGAACGAGTAAAGACCTGCATTAATTGTTGCTGATAGGTCATGTGAGAGATGGAGTGAGAATTGACCCCTCCTTGATCTAGCGATATGAAGACTGAATGTCCCTGACAAGAGCTGTTTCCATGACAAGATGGGAATAAAAGCCTTTTTGTGACTATATTTAAGGAGGAATGCAGGGTGAGGGTGTGGGCGGTGGTGAAAATTCAGAAAGAGTAAGCATAGAGGACTTTTTCAAGGAATCCACTAGCCCCTGATTTCATTTGGTGGGAAAAGGAAATTATTCTTTTTTCTTGTTCTAGTCATCTTTTTCTACATCTTTCTTGTAACTCTCTGGTTCAGCACCTCCCCCAGCCCTATCACATTCCCTATGTCTCCTCTTTTATCCCTTAACCACCAGGCAGAGCTTCAACTTCAGCTCCCACATTAGTTATTCAGTCAGTCAGTCCTACACCAGGAGGCTTTCTAATATGTCAGGCATTCTGCTGGATCTGGGCCCACAGTGGCAAATCAAACAGCTTACAAACTGGAACAGAGGTCTTTAAACCTTTCTGTTTATGAATCCCTTAAGACAATTTTGAAAAACGGATGCCTCTTTCACCCAGACTGCAATTTTAAAATAAGATTTTATGTTCTAAAAGTCTTTGTAGAAAGGAAAGAGAAAGGGGTTTACCAAACATCTGTGTGCCCGACATAACCCAGTTCCCTAATACATCAAAATTACAGACTTCCTTTTATACACGAGGGTTTTTTTTTTTATGGCCAGCAGAGGAGGAGGGGCCTGGTGAAACTAACGTAAAGGACAGGAGACCTTATGGCAGTGGCAGTCAGCAGAGGGGGTATAGGCAATCCTTGTAGTTATGTCAGCAAACTTCAAAAAGCCTAGTTGAAATGAATGCTGATAATGTGCATTTGAAAGTATTTCTAATAAGATATATTTAGTATCTGTCATTATGTGCAAACTTTAACTTTTTTATTAAGCTAACTTTCTTCAATTATTGACATGCTCTAGTAATTGATTGCACATAGGCTGATTTATTTATCATCTTTTGTACATTTTTAAGTTAATATCTAAATATTTTCATCATGACTATAAATAGATGCAAAGAACATAATTTCCAGTGACTATAAATACTATCATTTTAAAATAAAACTAATACCTTCTTTTAAAAGGTTCCAATAGAATAACATAGCATTGTGATACATAACATCACCCATTTAATAAATAAACAAACAAGCTCTTCTTTAGCGGTAAGAACATTTACTATTTCCTTATTTCCATTCTATCCTTTATACCTCATACAAAATTTTATCCTAATATAATGGTTTTGAGCTTGAAAGTCTTTTTATTAATTATCTTAATATTTTTCTCTGCAGCAAGAGCTTATACTTTAAATGCCCTGGACCCAAAGGCCGACCAGGATGCACCTGGTTGAGTGAGTTGCGTTTATTGCTCATTGAAATTAGGGAGAATGCGCACCATGGGAACCAAAGAGCATCTCAAGTAGAAGATGTTAGAAAGGATTTATTATATGACTTGGGCTTTGATTAGGTAATTTTGAGGAAAGTTGTAGAAGCTTGGCTTTACTCTGGATTGGATGTTATCAGGAAGTGGGGGCAATTCTATGATTCATTATCTTAATCTTATGTGGAAGGAGTAAAGATAAGAGTAAGTTGAAAGCTTAATGATAAAGAACCAGGCATGACTCATATTAGCTGGGAGGAATTTATTTTTGTGATTTGCACAGTGATTTTTTTTTTTTTTAATGCTTAGACAATACTAGGAGATGACCTGGGTTACTGTTTTATTTCATCATGATAAAACTCCATCCAATGTTGGTGCTTCATGAGATTGTTGATATCCAGAGGTGAAAACGATGGCTCAACTGTGAGCACAGCCAATGCCTGCCTAACAACTCCAAGGCTTAGCTTAAGTGGCAGGCATGAAGACAGTGCTAACTTAAGTAACTCATAAAACCAATGTAGGCTGTCTAGAAAGTTTGAGTATGAGACACTTAATTCTGTATTTATACAAATAAAATTGTGTTCTATCAGTATTTTTATAGGGTAAACTAAATTTTGAAGACTGAGTTGTGTCCAAAACTCTTGTTTTACCTTGGAGCTAAAGCCATTTTTTTTTTCTTTTCTGTTTTTTCTTTTTACCTCATAGCTGTAGTAGCAAAGTCTAAACATATTTTTCAGGGTCCAGAAAAAAATAGAGTGCTGACATACCAACTAAATAATTTTATTTTTAATATTTAAGCTCTCCTCTGATTCTGGGAAACATGGTGGAGTGAGAGACGTCCTCAGATCTCTCCCCTTGTAACCTCTTTTTCTTCAAGAAAGGGAAGAGAGAGAGAGAGAGGCATGCAGCGGGCTTTAGGCACATATGAAATTATCACTCTAAAAGGCCAATTATGTTTTCTCTACAATATGAGGACAGAAAGTTTAGAAACAGATTATGACATATATGTTCACTAAAGAGTAGCAGGCAGCTGGTTTTAATATGACTTGTATACACTTGACAGTTTTATCAGCCAGAACAATTAAACAATCAGTGATTCTTAATTCCCAAATATTAAAATGAAGGAGGAGACAACTCCTGGGTTAAACAAAGTGTTCTCTCTTGTAGACAAAAAAGAGAAATAATCTCCTCTTGAGAAATTTCTTCACTTTTTATTCAAAGGCAGTTTTCAAATAACTACTCTCATTCCTGTCAAAAGCTCCCCTTAGTGGCCACTGCAATTTTGAATTGGCTCTCATGAAATCATGCCAGTTAATGAAATAAGCTCACAAGTTAGCATGATAGTGAAAAAACAAGAGGAAAGAGGATTTGGCCTGGAAGAGGCCAGGTGTAGTCAGAGGAGAACCTGGGAGAACCACTGTGGTCTTTCAGAAGATGCTTGTGTAAAGTAACTTCATAGTTCTGGGCCCTGGCTAGAGGCTAGTCATCACCCAGCCATCATCAGGGAGCAGACAAAACCTCCTGATTGCAGGCAGACAAAAATAAACAAAGTTCTCAGGGATACCAAGACAAGACTAAGGAACTATCCTTATAAGGTTTTAGAATGTTGATGCAAGTCAAATAAATTTGTCCAAAAAGAGACCCGTTTCAGGAGATATGATGAACTCTTCATCCCTTGGGACTGGCTTGAGGACAAATTTATCAGACCTCATTCCATCTTCTGTCTGTGATGGTTGATGTTGTGTGTCAGCTTGGCTAGTCTATAATCCAGTCCCCCAGTTGTTCAGTCATACACTAAACTAGATATTGCTTTGAAGATACTTTGTAGATATGATTAAAATCCATAATTTATAGATATGATTTAAGTCCATAATCAGTTGTTTTGTATAAAAGAGGTTATCCTAGGTAACCTGGGTGGCCCTAATTCAAACAGTTCAAAGGTCTCCAAAGCAGAGCTTAGGCTTCCCTGAAAAAGAAATTCTGCCTGTGGACAAAAGCTTTAGCATGTGCCTGAGAGTTCCACCCTCCTGCTGGCCTGCACTCTGGATTTTGGACTTGCCTAGCCAGCTGCCACAGTTACATAAGCCAATTCATTGCAATAAACCCTGTAAAATAGATAGCTCCTACTGGCTGTTTCTCCGGTTGAACCCTTCCTGACTCGTCTTTCTACAGATGTTTCTTGTTATGGACAAACAATACCCAAGACACTAGACAAGCAGGTAGACCACAGGAGCAAGTGTTAGAACCCTACAAAAAAAAAATTTCACCAGAGAATGCGAAAGATCTGACCAGATAAACACAAAATGTTGAGTGGGAACATATTTCCAGGAAAACAAAATAAACCCATTGCTGAGTTTATTTAACAAAATACCGGAACTCAATTTAGCATGAACGTATCTCTCTGCCACATGTAGAGGGCACCTCAAACTGGTAGAGACACAGAAGGTCTCAAATGTGAAACGAGAGAAAGCAGGATTTAGTACTAGGTCTAGGGCTACTGTTCAAGGTAGCAAGGTCTTTGGATGAATCTTGGTGGCATATTCCTTTCTGCCAAAGCCCTCTAGCCAAACAGGAGCACACTTACAGGTGAACAAGCTGCATTTATTATCCATTGCAGCATGGGAGAATGTATGCCATGAGAATGTGCTGGGCATCTCAGTAGGAGGGGGTAAGGAGGGACTTAAAATAGCATTTGGACTTTGGTTAGGCGATTGGTCAGGAGTGAGATTTACTGTGAATTGAATGCTGTCAGGAGGAAGAAGCAAGTCTATATGATTGGTCTTAATAAATCTTATCTGGAAGGAGAGAATGTGAAAGCATGGTTAAAGCTATAATTGGTAATGAAGCAATTACCATATTACTCATATTAGCTGGGAGAGGGCGATGTTTGGTATCTTTGTGGTTTTCACAATAACTTTGTGCTATAGACTGTATCCCTTCAAAATTCCTAAGCCTGAATGTGACAGTATTGGAAGATGGAGCTTTTCGGAGGTGATTAGGTGGAGCCCTCATAAATGGGATCCATGTCCTTATAAAAGAAACTCAAGGGGCTTCCCTTGCCTCTCTGCTCTGTGAGGTCATCTGGGAACCAGGAAGTGGGTCCTCACCAGACAGCAACTCTGCTAAGACTTTGATCATGGACTTCCCAGAATCCAGAACTGTGAGAAATAAATATTTGCTGTTTAAGCCACCCAATCTATGGTATTTTTTGTTACAACACCTTGAACTAAGACACTTTTATTTTTGTCTGTGCTTTGTTTTGTTTTGTTTGTTTGTTGTTTTGTCTCACTGCACCATAGTCACAGAGCTCAGAGCACCAGCCGCTGCCCCCTCCCCCAGTCTGATGCTGATGTCGGTGAGATTGTTGATACCCAACATGAGGACACCATGGTCTGGCTGAGTTCTAGGCTGGCTCCCAACAGCTGCAAGCTGGTTAGAGTTCCAGGATGTTGGAGCTGCTCTTCTCTTCCTCAGTATTTAAGGTTAAGTTGTTTTCAATTTTCTACAGCCTGAGATTAAGTTTTTTAAAAATGTGGACTGAACCTCAAACAACATAATTATTATTATATCCAATTTACCCAAATAAAAAAAATATAACATAGCATGATCATTACTAAACATAAACATTTCATTAGAAATCACATCACAATGAGATAGAAAGTTTCCATTTAGGTCATGCATCTATGAATAAATATTGTTTATTTCTTAAATGAAAATAGTTGGTACAAATTTGATTCTCACTTTCAATTTTTATTTAAGTGCTGAGAAAACTCATGTTCTTAAATGAGGAGATGGGAACAGAATTAAAACAAACAAGCAACAATGGCACTCAATTTTTTTCAGATTATCTACAAATCATTCACTTCGATATGCCATCAAAAACTAATTTTAATGATCTGCCTGTTTACAATGTAATTGAGTCCTCAAACTGAAAGCAAAGAACCAAAAACCACCTGCATTGCAAAAGGATTTGTGTTTTCAGTTGTTAAATCTTATATTTCCCCAACTCAAGGATAAGCATTTAAAATTTTCCTTTGTTCAAAACCCCAGCAGATTTTTAAAAACATATAGTATGAGTGACAATAAGTGAAAAAATTGTCTTTCTTTTGTAAAATGTGAGAAAGTTGAAATTTAGGAAAAAATAGGGATTGAGAAGCCATGTGCTCTCAATTGCAGGTGAGTTCTCAGTTAAGACAGTTTTAGCAAAGAATACAAATGCGAGATGGTAATCTAAAAACTAATTTTCTAAAGCTGTGTGTGCTGAATACCCCCTTGAAATGACTATGAGTATCCTCAGCATTACCTGCACTTTGAAGACTCACCAAGAAGATTGTTGATCTGTGGTTTGTTTTCCTGGGTATATCTGCTACACCAATATAATAGGATCATAATGGAACATAATCGGTTAATTTATGGCTTATCAATGTTACCCTTAAGTCTCCGATAGTGCCTAAAACATTGTCTTTGCACATAGGAGGTTCTCTGCAAATGTTGGCTGCAGTGAGAGAATTCATTGTTTTGCTTTAGGTGAGAAAACACAATTCAAAATAGTAGCCATCATGTACCATGGAGTACCAGTGCCTGAGAGCTCCTGCCAATTAAAAGGTGGCCAATAATGACCTACTAATTAAACAATATTAGTTATCATTTATGGAACACCTACAGGGGCCTGGCACTGTACTTGTAAGGTAAAATATGTAAAATCCCAACAGAGTGCATGGGACACTTTAGATATTTAACAAATGCTGCTTTCCTCTATCATTTGAAAGAAATAAAAATAAATCTGTAGTACTCAAAATTGGTATATTTTGCTTCTGACTTGATTTGGTGACATTTTCCAACTGACCAAGTCTCAAACAAACCAGACCAGCTACTTGGCTATTTTGAAAACCTTTTCTAAAGCAAGCCCACTTTAAACAGTTCAAGGATGATGGATTCAATCCATTCTGAAAAGATTGGAGACACGTCACAAGTTTTTATCATTTCTAGAAGTAGAACACAACTTGAAAGTGGAATATAACTGGGGCACAGAAACATCTGTGGGCTGCCTATTTTATTCTCATTTCCTCGGAAAGTATTCATAGTTGATCTCTTGGTGTGAGACTGGGAATTAGAGCTACCCACATTCTGCCTTTGAAACAGGCAGAAGGTATCAGGCTGGATGACATGCACACTGTTGAACCACATCAAACCAAACTGATGATCTGATCTTTAACAGTGAACAGCCCCCAGTCTTTTTAAAGGCAGAAGAAATTCTATAACATGAAGATAAAAACAAAGGCAAGCTGGTTTCATTTTCTGAATAATTCTTTTCCTATAGATTCAGTTGAGAAATCCTCATGGATCTGATTTCTTTTATTGACTTATGTTATAAATTTTGTAATGAGGCAGGACTGAAATATTGGGCATTTATATATTCCAATATATAAAAATAGACCTTTAGCCAAAAGAAAACACAGAGCTCAGAGGCAGCAGGCATCCAAGTAAGCAAGTTGGCATTTGATAGAAGTCTGGACATCAGAAGGGTGTTGTAAAGCCTTTTTCCTTTTCCCTCCCTGCCAAAGTATTGAATGGCTGTTAGGTGACTGAGTGAAAAGGTAGAGAAATTCCAAAGCCTTCCTCTGTTAACTTTAGCCACACACAGGGTTTTATTCTTGGCCCTGCGAAGGGGTAAAAGGGGAAGCCATGGCGATGGGGAAAATAGAATAGAATAGATATTTTACCTTTCAGTCTTGGCTTGGTTTCATTTAAAAGTTCCTCTTTTGGTGCTGCATACTGACCCTACGTATGCTGCAACAGGGCAAGTTATTGGGAATGAACTGTCACAAGCAGCACAAGTCTTCTTGTTTTCAAAACACATATTCTCCTGGATATGCCTCTCCCACTTTGAGACTTCCTGGTCCATTCCCATTGGACAACATTGTGAATGGAGCTGTCCTCCTCAAGCTGACATCACAGCAAATGTCTCTCAGACACAAAGAGTCACAATTCTAAATCTGCCTGAAGACTCACAGACAATAATAGGTGACCAAAAATTGTGGCCATCAGCAGTCATGGGGTTTATATGCTGTATTAGTATCCTACTGTCTCTGTAACAAATTATTGCAAACTCAGTGTCTTAAAGCAACATAAATTTATTCTCTTACAGTTCTGAAGTCATAAAGTTAAAATGAGTCAGCAGGGCTGGCTCATCTTGAAGGCACTGGGGGAAAATCTGTCTCCTTGCCTTTCTCAGCCTTTAGAAGCTACCTACATTACTTGGCTGGTGGCCCTGCATTACTGTCTTCATCATCACATTTCCTTTTATAACTGTGACCTTATTCCTCCCTCTTACAAGAAACCTTGTGATTATATTGGGCCTACCAAGATAATTCAGGATAATCTCCCCATCTCAAAATCCTTAACGTAATCACACCTGAGAAGTCCCTATTACCATATAAGGTAATGTATTTTCAGGTTTTGGGAATTATTATTTATGGAACACCTGCAGAGGCCTGGCCCTTAACATATTTGTGGGTATGGATACATAAACATATACGCAATCTACAATGGTCTTACTCAGGGGCCGTGGGCATTGCTGGGGGACCATTATTCTGCCTACCACATGTGCCAAGTTATTGTCTCAGAATCTAAAATCAAGCTACTCTTTTCCATGTACCAAGTAAGGTTAAGCATAAACATTTGATGTACTTCTATTACTGGGTATTATAAACTGTTTACTTGCAGCACAACTGCTAAAATCATCTCCTTCCATAAACTGAGAACTCCTTGAGTGCAGGGAATGACATTAGATGACACTCATCTGGGCAGACCCAGTGCCTACCACATACTGGGTATCCAGTAACTGCTTCTTAATGAGACTATATATTCTTTCTATGTGGGAGGAAGTGGTGATGGTGAGAGAACTGGATGGAAACCTAGAAAATAAAACCACATTTTATCTTTCGCAATATAAATCACTTCCTTTTTTTCCAATATGGTTTTGATATTTTAGTGCTCCTCAATAAAATGTAAAGCATGCAAGGAAAGTTGGTTGATTGTAGCACTAGGGCAGGCAAAATACAAGATGACCTCGACCAACCAAATGACAACAAAAACCCCCCACAAAGATGGGGTATGTTGAGAAGTCACAGGAAACAATGCTGAAGGAGCTCCCAGTAGCCCGAACTGGTATTAAATGAAAACCCAAAGTACATAATAAATATCCATGAGTTCATGCTGATGTAAGTGGAAGAAAGAAAGAAGGAGGAAAGGAAGGAAAGAAGGAAGGAAAGAAGTGAGAAAAGGAGGGAGGGAGGGGAAAGAGAGACAGACAGACAGATAGACAGTCTTAGAACCAATTCCCTGGCAATACCGAGGAATGAATAGTTTTTGGAGAGTCAAAAATTATATGAGGATTTCTGACTATGCCATGCTTTCACGGGTCAACTGTACATACATATATCAAATAATTAAGTTGTACATCTAAAACCAATATGATATTATATGTCACTTATATCTTAATTACAAAAAAAATTCAGTGGATGCTATAATCAGTAGGCAAAAGTTTAAGAAGAAACATATTTTCATAGTCTCAAAGTATCTCCCCAAAAAGTAACATTCATAAAATGAATAGGAAAAATAGTCACTTTACAGTGGAGAAATCCCCCAAATATCACCTTAAACAAATGATCAAGATTAGCTAATATCCGTCCTGATGCAATCATAAGAAAACATCAAATACATTTGAGGGACAGTCTACGAAGTAACTTGAGTCTCAAGGTCAGGAAAGGCTTGTCACAGATTGGAAGAGACTAAGGAGACATGACAACCAAATGCAGTGTGAGATTCTGGATTAGATCTTGGAGCAGAAAAAGGACTTTAATGAAAAAACTGGGGAACTCCGAATAAAGTCTGTAGTTTAGTTATTAGTACTGTACTAATGGTAATTTCTTAGTTTTGATGATTTTACTGTGGTTATACAAAATGTTAGCATTAGGGGACACTGTGAAAGTTATATGGAAACTGTACTTTAGTCTAAAATTATCTTAAGATAAAAAGTCAAAGCTAAAATAGAGCAGTAAGGTAGTATTGGCAATTTTTTTGCATGGTTCTAAATGCTTAAGTTGCTATTGTCCTACGGATGAAGGAATGATCTCCTTTTAAAGAGTAAGGAGCCCCTACCTTCACTTGGCACTTCCCCCAGTGTTTTCGCAATAATTTTCTCATTTGAGCCTCTCAACAATGTGAGCAATAGGTATAGAATGAAGCTAATTTTTCTAGATCAGAAAACAGATGTTTGTGGAGAATAAATGACTCAGATAAATGACCAGTGGATGGTGAGTCCAGGTTTTCTAATTTCAAGACCAGAGCTCTTACTGTGCCAGGCGGCTCGCCAGTATTCCTATTGCCCACGCTTTGTAGCCATTAAGGAATTATCATCTTGGATTTGAAAACTGGCTGTTACTCTTTATTCTCTAAACAGGTACTAAAGCACTTGGCTTTCACCTTGTTTAAGTATGCCATAGGTCCAATCAGGCCCATGTATAGAGTTACTCTCTCTAATAACTGTGCAGTTTTCAGAATGGGTGAGAGCATAAGCCTTTACTTATTTCGATACTACATTTTAAAGAACTCCCAAACTTCTACAGCCTCATTTGCATATACCTAAAAAGCCTTGGCTCACTCTTTTAACTCTACTTGATCATCCCACATAGCCACAGCATGACAGGGTTGATACAAGTTTTGAATTTATTGATGATTTAGGGTTTCTAAGTTTCAAAGGCATCTTTGATGATGGCAGAATTGTGAGCAAGGGATGTAGGTGTTGGGAGAGATAAAGGTTTCTTAGGTTTGGAGCTAATATACCCATATTCATTCCCATGTTTTGATGTGGTAACTTCACATGCCACTGCTATCTATACCTAATTATGGTTATAAGTGAGTCTATTGGCAGCCTGGGTGAAAAAATAATAAAAATAAGACATAGTCTATTGTACTATAGAGACTTTTCTTCCCTCTCTCAAAACACGCCTAAGTGAATGATGAGAACAGCACTTGTATTGGTCTGCTGGGGCTGCCATAACAAAGTACCTAGACTGGGTGGCTTAAACAACAGATATTTTTCTTCTCACACTTCTGGAGGCTAGAAGTTCAAGATCAGAGTGTTGGCAGGATTGTATCCTTGTGTCTCCTGCAGCTTCTCTTCTTGACTTGTAGGTGACTGTCTTTTCCAATGTCTTCACATCGCCTTTACTCTGTATGTGTCTATGTTCAAAACTCATCTTCTTATAAGGATATCAGTCATATTGGATTAGAATGTACCTTAATGACCTCATTTTAACTTAATTAATTTTTAAAGACTATCTCTAAATCCTAAGGTATTGGGGGTTAGGACTTCAACATATGAACTTTAGGGGGATACAACTCAGTCCATGACAACACCTCCGTTGTAATCACCTAAAACATTCGACAAGGCTTTATGTGCTCCATGGTGGCCCTTAGAATTCTTTAGATTTGGTTTAGTTCTTCCTTCCACCTCAGGGGGGCTTCAGCTTGCAGTTGCTTCAAACTTACATACCCTGGTTCCACCATAAAGTTGCTCATATGGGTGATCTTAACTGCCATTCAATCAATATCTCACAATAGTCTTCTCATTTCACTCCTATGCTCTACCATGATGTTCCTTTATCATAGTGCTATGGTGGGAGATTGCTATCCCCCAATCATATGAGCCCCTCGTCTGCCCCTCAAAGGTGTTTTCTTATGCTATTTCTCTGTAGTACATCTAATATGCCAGCTCATTATTCAGCTCATGCTGCTAGTTTCTGAGAATTCACTCTTTTCAGTAAGCCCATGATCCAGGGCTTGGGTCATGGGACAATACAGCCTCAAACAAAATACAGCCCCAAGTGGGAATAGCTGTTTTAAAATGTAAGCTTCATCATTGTTCAGTGTGGTAAGGCCAATAGAGCAGGAGAGATGATTGCCAGTTCCCAAGAGAAAGGGCACACTACACTATGCAGGACCAGATGGGAAGCACCAGGGTCAGACTGGTGGCAGAGAGAACAAGGGGGAATGTGGGCAAAAGACTTTATTGTGGTTTCTGTGGAAAGAAATGAGTAAATTAGGGCAAGAAGGCTTTGGACTGGCTAGTTTGAATAATTTCAGCAGGTTTCAGGGTGTGAAGATGGCCCCAAGTTGTCTTGTACCTAGCCCTCGGGTGATTAAGGCAGGAGAATATTGGCTTGGAGTTTAAGAGCCCAGTAAGGAAGGTGGTTGGATGTGACTCCTGGGTTAGTTGGTTTGCATGTGAAAGATGAACTTGCAGGACAGTCATTTTTTATGTCTAAGAATTGGCTAGCTGTGAGAGGGACCGTCTCTTCCTGAGTAAGGCCCCACATACCAAACGTAAGAATTAAAAGACATGTCTAATACAGTGGTACTTACAATTGTCCCATTCTAAGGGACAATTGTCCCATTGGTTGGTGTCCTGGACTAAACTGAGATATCCCTGCCCCCTTTCTTCTCAGTGTACTAAGACCCTATACCTGGAGAGCAGGGGAGGCAGGCAGTTATGGCTCTGGCAGCACATGATTTATCTGTTCTATTTAGTTCACTAAGTAGGAAACAAAGGTCTAGGGGAGGTCGGGTCACTCTGCAGAAAAGCAATCATCTGCCCTTGCTCACTTCTCATTGCTGGGGAGCCTCACGTTTGGTTTGTGGACACTGCCAAACGGTAGTGAGTGCTGGCTATGAGAGAAGGAGAGCAAAGCTTCCAGAGAAAAGCTCATAGACTGTCGGGATAATAAAATCATAGTTAATCCCGGACAAAAGGCAAGGAAATGGGCTGACAGCAAGCAAGGTAAGGAGTGGCAGCAATCCCATCTCACATCTTGAAATGGGCATGGCAAATATTGAGCTTTCAGGCCCTAGACACTGTGTTGAGATTTAAGAGGACTGCACTTCCTAAGAAGGGCAGAAAAGCAGCAGTGCATAAACTGATGTTGTCAGCTCTCAAACTTATCTGAAAACTAGAGAAAGGAAGTATGAAGTGAGGTGGAGTCCTGGAACTCTGGGGCATGTAGCTGACATGAGAAGGCCCCAGCTGATAAGGCCCTGAGGCAGGCTTCCTCTTGGTGCCAGTACCCTGGGAGGATGGAGAGAGCTGGGAACATAAGTCACCTGTGTGGAAGAGAGAGTCTGAACATTACAGAAAACATCTGGAGATTTCAATGCCACAATGGCAGTCACACAGTTGTTCATTTATAAATATCAATGAAAGCTTATTATATCCTAGGTACTGGATCCTACACATATAGTGGTGAGCCAAACTCACATGGTCCCTTTCTGGTGCTTAGAGTTCTTTCACAACAGAGCCCTGGTCTTTAACCACTAGGTAGAGAGCCTCCTAGCCTTAAATACTACCAGCTTCTGGTATTTGAGAGCCTGACCTTTTCTTTTGGTCTAGGAGCATCACCTGTAGAAAGCCTGATGCTAATTTTAAACAGCTGGGCCAGAGCTGGGGCCACAGCAGTGTTCTACTCATCATGACTCATGAGATACCGACTCTCAGCCAGTCATTGTACGCACTTCATGTCTTTTAATGCCCCCCAACAACCCTGGGAAGATTATAATCCTATTTTATGGATAAAGAATTGATTCTGGAATGGGTGAGCAGGTGACCAAAGGTCACTCATAAGAAAAATAATTGAAACCCAGCTCCTCCTGATTCTAAAGCCAGTGTTCTTTCTAAGTCATCAGACATCTGGCAATGTGTCAATACAAATGGAAGATAAATCTGAATTGTTAACCTGATTAAATCATCTCGTTTGCTAATAGGTGTTACATCTAATTCTAGGTGTGTAGATACATGCTTCTTAGTAGCATTTTGACTCAAAGTTAATTAAATGATATGGATACACCCAAAAGATGAGTGTATAATTTCCAGTTTTTAAAATTTTAATGAATAATTAACAACTCTATTCTTTATTTATCTAGTTTAAAATGTTAATGAATAGCTCCCCTTCTAATTGCAAAGCTGAGTATTTAAGCGAACCTGACACTTTATAAATATCGAACTGTGAGGTTTCATGTGTTGGTTTTATATAAACATAGGAATTGAGTAATTACCATCCTGCTATTCATTAAAATTCAAAATTAGATAAACAATAAG
>NW_006441386.1:4519318-4521449 GCF_000325575.1 Pteropus alecto
TCATTATTATTCATATCAAGTACTTTGCTCATAATATCCCCTGCTCCTTTTCATGATTTCTTTTGTACATTATCCTTTCTCTTTGAGCACAAAACTGCTCCATTGAGTGGAAAACTGTCTGATTTTCTTTTGGCTTGTTTTCACTTTTTTTTCCAGCTGAGTTATTTTATTTAGAAGGAATGGAAACATCAAAGAAAGAAATCCGAGCTCAGGGATGTAAGACCCGTAGTTCTGGTCTCAGCTCAGTTACTAACTTGCAGCAAGTTTCCCAAGGCACGTCACTATCTCACTGGACTTGTGTTTCCACATCTTCAGGATGAAGAATTTGCACTAGATGATCACTCATTCATTCATTCACTCCCTCATTTTCCCCTTAAACAAATGTTTTTGTGTATATACGTGTCAGGCACCATGCTACATACTGAAGTTCTAGAGGGGAACAAGAAATAACTGAAGTTTCTGCCATGATGGAGCTTCATCAAATAACCACACAAACAATTACAAGATTACAATTAATATCATTGCTACAGAGGGGATTACATAACATGTGAACCATTACAAAAGAGGTTTGGACACAGAAAGTTCGGGGGAAGCTGCTCTGAAAGAAGGGATACTTAAATTGCTATCTCAAGGATGAGTAGAAGTTAACAAATTTTCCAGAAGCTGAGGAGAACTTGAGCAAAGGCCCTGGGGCAGGAGAAACTAAAAGGCCTATCTGTCTGAAGAGGAGAGAAGAGAATTAGACTATGAGATGAGGTTGGAGAGGTAGTTAGGGAATCTGTTCACACAGGTCATGTGAAGGATTCTGTCGTCACCCTAAGAGCAACAGTGATGTGTATCAGCACATATTTTAACCATGTTCTCTTTGAAAGTGGTGTTGTTAGATAGAAGTTAGATCTTTAGTATGGGTTTCTCACCACCTTTCCCTAGATCTTCAGAACCACCTGAAGATGTAGGATCCAAGGATATTTTGTAAATTTATAAGTAAATACCAGGTCACAGGTAGGTGACAATGGCTGAGATATTTGAGTGCCCTTTCCTTGCTTGCTGCTACATGCATTCTGCTGTTTTACATGCAGGAAAACTTGAAAAATACAGCTCTGCACACTCAAAGAATTCTCATGATGTACTCTTCATAAAACAACTTCATGAACCTGAACTTAGAGCTTTAACAGCAATCCTCCAGGTCTATAATTTTGCATCCATTAATCTGACTCTCCCAGAAATCAATGAAGGCTCTAAGAACACGCCATTTATTCCTTTATGTGCAACAATCTACAATTCATATTTCAATGTACTTTGCTTGATATAACCTGCTTGTAATTTTTATTTTATTCCTTTAAAAGGAAAGGGATACATTGCAGAGACTGTATCCCTGGCAGTCTCCCTGGGGGAAATGCTACTTGTGCCATGAATCTTGATCACCAGCCATGGGTCACAGAAGCTACTTTTCATACAATGGGTAGTGGAGTGACAGCTCAAAGGGAGACTTGTGGGTTGGCTCAATTCCAGGACCTGTTTTTGAATTTGGTCATAGAAAACTCTTCAGGCTCAAATGTTACTGCAGTTGGTGAGAAAACTGAGAATATCCCTGAGGCAATGTGTGTCTGTGTGAAATACAGCAGAGCTGGGAGGAAACATGGCATTAAAGCGGTCTCCAAACTATCAAAATCTCTTGGAAGCTTTTTTAAAATGAAGATCTGTAAATCTCATTTCTGTGGATCTGTTTTGGTGAATCCAGAGTGAAATCAGGAATCGATAGCTTTAAAAATCTCCCCAGGGGATTCAGTTTGGGAACTTTTCTACCAGACCCAATAAAAACAATTTCAACTTCCAAGATCGAAACTCTTTTATTTTTCTTCCCTGCAAGAGGAAAAGGATGTTAGGAGGCATAGGGATAAGTAGACAAATTCAGAGTGCTTGCCACAATTGAAAAGTCAGAAACACTTTTCTCGAGTGTCCTATTGGTTGTCCTGTGGTTCATCTCCTTCCTCCCAGAGCTCAGCCCATTTGCTTTGTTAAACAAAAATCTTCAAGGCTACACGTTTTTCTGAAAGAAAAGGTTTATTGAGCCATGTGCTAGCCAGAAAAAAATCAGGTCCTGGAGCATGCAGTCTAATCCACCAGCAGC
>NW_006441386.1:4521465-4572998 GCF_000325575.1 Pteropus alecto
AGATGGAGAAGACAGCACATTTGTTGTCCTGGGATTGGTGAGGACCTTTTATGCAAAGAGTTTGGGGGAGAAAGATATAAATTGTTTTGAAAGACTTGCATTGGCTATAGATAAAGGGAGGGGAGTGGGGAGAAAGTGAAGTGGCGACAGTTCTGGGACAGGTCCAAGAGGAAGAAGTATCTGATTTTGGATTGGATGTGGGTAATAATACAGACACTTCATACATAAGCAGGATGCAGTGGTGTCTGGTGGTCAGCTACTCTCTCTTGATAATTGCAGAAATAGCCACCTGGAACTTATTTCAAAGTTTAAACATATATTCAGGAATATGAGTTAATTTAGTTAATTTTGGCCCACAGCTCTTTTCATTGATTAAATTCCTCTGTCTACCCCTCCCACTCTGGCCTGCTATAATTTAATCTAGGGCATTGCAGAATTTTTCTCTTGTCAGCTTCTACAGCTTCTAATTCATCCTGAGTAAGCAGTTTATGGGCCGTCTGTCTGGGTGATGCTGTCCCCACACGGCCTTCTGGTGGCAGCACTTGAAGCTTCAGAGTCAGAACAACTTCTGACTGGCTTCATCCTCCCAAATTATGTTTTAATCAACTTTATTAAGGGACAATTTGTAGCAATAAAATACACCCATATTAAGTATAAAGTTTGAGAATTTTTGTCATATTTATAACTTGTGTAAACATCATCACAGTTATGATGAAGAACGTTTCCATATGACCCCAAAAAGTACCCTCCTGGTCTTTGGCTGTCCCCCAACTCCTCAACACCCAATCCCAGGCCAACACAAATCGCCTTCTGCCACATTAGATGAGTTTGCTTGTTCTGGAACTTGATATAAATGTAATCACTCGGGATTTCTTCTTCTATATCTGGCTTTTTTTTTTCTTTTCATTCAACATATGTTTTCAAAATCCATCTATGTTTGCATGCATCAGTACTCTCTTCTTTTTATTATCAGGTAGCATTCTATTGGATGGATGCAGCAGTTGGTCTTTTTACCTGTTGATGGATATTTAGGTTGATTTCTGGCTATAACCTTGCTATGAACATTCTAGTAAATTTTTCTGTGTGGAAATTTGTTTTTATTTTTGGGGGGTAAGTACCTAGTGGAATTCTGGGTCATATGAGAAGAATATGTTTCATTCTATAAGAAATGACCAAAATGTTTTCCAGAGTGCCTGTACCATTTTGCATTCCCACCAGCAGTGGATGAAAGTTCCCTTTGCTGCTTTCTCACCAATACTTGGTATGGTCCATCTTTTTCATTTCAGCCATTCTAGTCAGTATGAAGTGGTATAGGAAAATTATTTTGAACTTCTTTAAACTTTAATTTCCTCACTCCTCCAAAAAAGAAATACTTCACTAGTTATGTTTTATAGGCAATACGAGAGAGTTTGTAGTTTACGGGGCCTGGCATAGAATAGGCTCTCAACCAATATTATTAGTCCTACTCGTCATAGCAGTAGTTCTCAACCCTATTGTACATTATCTCAACTTGGTAGCTTTTAGAAATACAGCTTCCAAAACCGATGTATCCTATGATAGATGATTGGACAAAGAAGCTGTGGTATATATAAACAATGGAATATTACTCAGCCATAAGAAGAAATGAAATATTGCCATTTGCCACAACATGGATGGACCTTGAAATAATCATACTAAGCAAAATAAGCCAGACAGAAAAAGTTGAAAATCACATAGTATCACTTATATGTGGGATATAAACCTAAAAGCAACAAATGAACAGGACAAACAGAGACTCATGGACATGGACAATGGACTAGTGGTTACCAGAGGGTAGCGGGGAGGGGAGAGAGAGGAGGTAGACATGGCAAAAAAATTTTTAAATAATTTCTTCAATTAAAAAATTAAGAAAAAACCCACAAAAAATAAAAAATAAATACAGATTCCAGGGGCTAAATCAATTACATTGAAATCTCTGGGGATACTTGAGAGGCGCTGCTCTGTGGAGATGAAGCCTTGTCAGTCTCTGCATAGGGTGCAGCCTGACTCTGGTAGGTGTTAAGCAGTGGCAAGGGACTGTTTTGACCTTGAGTATTTAAGGTTTGTATGTGTGTGAATGAGCAAAACGACAGTGAAGCTGCTGCAGTGACCTTTCCAGGCAGGCTGGCCCAAGACAGACATGTTTGCAATTTCCAAAGAATCTGTAGAGTGGAAAGGGAATTTGCAATAATAAGGTTTCCAACACAACAGGCTGTGCCAGCAGGCGTGCCAGCAGCAGGCTGAGTGGAGATCACAGGCGATCAGCGGGAGGACGGCTGGAGAGGCAGCTGCAACCCACTTTGCTGCTTCTTAGGCCGGCTTTGTGTGGTTTAACGAGGCTTTTCCAGGCCCTCCGCTGCAGCCAGCTGGCAAAGCAGTGGGATCAGCCAGCGGGTGTGGCCGAGGTTCCCTTTTGAGGACCGAGCTTATGCTTAGAGCTCTTCTGCTCTCCTGTGAACATGATACACAGGGAGGGGATAGTCTCACTCCTTTCTGATAAGGAAAGAGTCACCCACAATTGGCAGAAAGTTAAAGCAGAATGTTCTTTGGGCTTCCTGTGTGCTGCAGTTTCCAGAAAGGCGTATATATATATAATTCTAAATAGCTTATTTATTTTCCAGAGAGACAGTGTACCCAGAAAGGAGAAGGATTTCTCCAGACTTGAGGTTATAGCATCTTCCTCATCTGTATATTTCCTTCCCACACATAGCCTCCTGTTTCATAGATGCTGGGTACTTTTTAGGTGAATAGAACTGAGTCGAAATAAGAATTTTTGAATATTTTATATCCAGGAGCTGAATGGTGCCAGATCTATTTGAGTGATCATATTAACCTTGACTGTATGGCATTCTGCCTCCTATCACTGCTGTTAGCCAAGCTTTCTCTCTCCGCACCCACAGCTCATGCCCAGGCCTGTTGCAACGTCAGCTGTCAGGGCCTTCTACCACAGTGATGCAGGCAGTCTTGCCGCTGGGTGCTGCTCCATGCTGCAAGCTTCCTCTCCACTCAGCTTCTCATTGAAATGCATCTACCCTGAGTCCCAGGGTCACTGGGCTTCTCATCTCCCTCCAAAGGACAAAATCTGAGCAATAAGATCTCAGGGCTTTTCTCCTCTTGAATCCTTGAGAGAGGCAGCACTACTTCAGGCACCCAGAGAAGAGTGGAGAACCTGTTTGGAGAAGGATAGAAGAAGCATTTTATCATCTCCCTTCATTCTAGTTAACTACTACTGTGCAGCTAACTACACCAAATTCAGTGGCCTAAAATCACAAACTTCTATTATGTTTACAGGTTCTGCAGGGCATAAATTTGGGTAGATACATAAATTTGGCTTGTCTCTGCTTCATGACAACTAGGACCTCAGCTGAGAAATTTCAGATGGCCGAGGGTGACTTCAATGGTTGGGGGCTAGAATCATCTGGAGGCTTTTGTATTCACAAGTCTGGTGCCTGTGATAGGATGACTCAGTGGCTGGGTTCAGCTGAGATTATCAACCAGAGCGCCTACATATGGCCTCTACATGTGGTTTGGGCTTCCTTATAACAGGCTGGCTCCACAGACATTGGACTCCTTATATGGAGTCTCAGAGTTCTAAGAGCAAGGCGAGGGCATCAGAAGACACATAAAGTTACTTTGCCATACACCATGAGCCAGAGCAGTCACAAGCGCTCCCAGATTCAAAGTATGAGGGAACAAATCTCACCTCTCAATAGGAGTATTATATAACCCATATGTTAGAATAATTTGTACTTTAGAACCTTTACTCCTTAAATCACACTCCTTGAGGCTTGTGTTGGGAAGCTGTCTGGTGGAGGAGAGCAGCGAGTCAAAGAACATTAGCCCAAAGCACCTCGTGACTCACTCTATTCCCTTCTTGGGCCTCCCTGGGACTCCTCAAGTGCAGCTCTCAATATCTGTGCTGCTGGATTTCAAGGAGAAACAGAGAGGTTGGACCTCAAATCCCATCCTGTGGTATTTCAATTTGCTTCTTTCCTTGGCAATTAAAAGAGCCTCCTGCAGTTGTAGCTTTGAGGAGATCATTGATTTGTAAGGATCGGATGGGTAGCAGCAAGCTGGGTGGGATGGACAGAGTCCCTCGGGGATAGGGAGGCCGATGAGATAATTATGTTAAGGCTCAAACCTGATGTGGGAGCTGTGTTCACAGAGAGAAGAGAAGGGCCATATCTCAGATGCCAAAGGACAAGATATGAGTGGCAACAGCAGTTTTCAAGAAAGAAAGATCATTCAGTGGACAATCACATGGCCTGACTCCTGGACCAGGTTAATGAGAGTATGAGTTGACATCATCACTCCTCCCCACTGAATGGCTTTCTGTAACTGCAGCATCTCAGTCTCTTAGAAATTACATCAAAAACAAATCAGCTGTTCCAAGCTCCCACTGCTAATGAGCTCCAAGTGTGGGGGTTCCTCACCCCTCCTCCTTCTTTGTACAGGAAACTTATGAATTTTTAAACGTATAAAAAGCACATTGTTTGTGATTATGTTAGACCTTCATAAGGAAGTGCGAACATAAATTTTGAGATGAATAGCTCAGTGCTGGAAGCCTGCCTCTCTGCTTGACTTCAATAACTTATCTCAGCGAATCCTCAGCAGAAAGCATCTTACATACTTCAGTTCTTGAGAAGATGAGACGTGAATGCTAGGGAATTAGAAGACAGAGGGGCTTTATTGCAACAGTGAACAAGCTGAAAATTACAAGGTAATGGAATCCCAGTAGGAGGTCCTCGTACCCTGCCATTAGCTAACTCAGACAATGATTGCTGCGGAATCGACTAGGGTTATACAAACACTGCACAAGGTTTCTGCCCTTTGCTTCCTCATCTGGCTAAGCCCAGACAGAATCACACTTGAAGGCAGAGGGGACGCCTGGCTGCTAGGAGCTTTGACCTCACCGGGAAAGTCTACACAGCAGTACCTGCCTTGGGAATCCTGTATTCGATTGGAGATGATTTCATTTTGGGCCCTTGCGGTGCCCTGAAGCTAACTACTGTTCAGAAAAGGACAAGATATGAGTGGCAACAGCAGTTTTCACTGGAACAGCTGGGTAGGCCTGGGAGGAGACACTGATCTCCCAAGATACACCTCTGCAGGCTCTGTCCCTTGCCCATTTGTGGCATCATTGAACCAAATGGCAGCCTAGGGCAGGGGGCCCAAACAAGAGAGTCTCTTCTATACTCCCTACAGTGCAGCTATGAAGAAGGCTCCAGGTGGTATGGGAAATACAGAGGCAAATACAAGGGCCCTCTGTGAAACTTTGGACCCTTGATGGCTCCTTTTCACTTTGTTCTGAGAAACAGCAGGATTAGCTGATGTCCCATGCCCTGATTATGGGGTATGCAACCATATGACAACGATAAACAATACAATGTTTATACCATATAAAATGTGTATACTAGGTACTGCACTAGTGTTCCACATACTTTTCCCCTAATTCTTCCAACAACCTGACCCGGGAGGTGATCTTAGCCCCATTAAAGAGAAGAGAGAGACGTTCACCATCTAGTGAATAGGAATTTGGATTACATTGTCCCATGTTTCCTAAACTTTGGTTCTTTGAGATTCATCTTTGTGATTTTTGCCCTATCTGTCCACCATATATATTTTTCGTCATTTATTTATTTATCTTTGAATCAATTTGCCCATCTTGCCCAGACTTAGCTTAGTTAAATACAGCATAGGGGTGGGGTATGGCCCAGGAAAAGCTGGGCACTGAACTAGGTCCCATCTCACTTGGGTCAGGCTGGCCCAGGTAGGAAGTAGAGTTTATCAGGAAAGCCACGAATCACAGTCTTGGCATGATGCAGCATCTGAGGATTCAGCATCTGAGGCACGGAGAAGGCAACAGACTTGACTGAGAGATAAATGATTGATGGACAACACCTTGGCAATTGGGGTTACCCTGAGCAGCCTGCAGGGAGGAGAGGGAAGTAATCTACATTGATTGATATCCTCAACTGAGACATTTAATTTGGGGTTCTGGTCCCTGGAAGAGGTTGACCAGAGTAGAGCAGGAGCCCAGTGATTGGGTGCTGGGACACTTACTGGGTCAGGGTGGTGACCCAAAATGAGGCATAGACTGTTTCTAGAACTAAAACCAAGGCTGGAAATGAGGCTGGGATTCTCTACAGAAACCCACTCATCAGAGGTTTGCATTCGGGCCCTGTCTCTGCAGTCAGAGTGCCTACCGGCTCCCTATTCCTTGATCTTCCTTAATCGAGAGAAGTAACTGCAGGTGGATCTAATCTGCAGGTGGATGTCTGAGGCCCTAGCTGCAGGGAGAGGAAGGCTGGGAGGAAGGGAAGCAGGCCTGACAAACCTGTCTTCAGTACAAGCAGCCTGTGTTTTATTAGCCTGTGCTTTATGTTAAGAAAACAAAGGTTTGCTTTCACTCCTCAATGAGAAAAGAATACAAGTCAAGTGCCTGCACAATGAGCCAGCAGTGGTTCTGAACCCGCCTCAGCTGAGCTCACCTTCCTCCAAGATTTGAGATTCAGAACATGTTAATGAGAAACATTTCCAGCTTGCATTTATAAACTCACACGAACAAGGGCTGGGCTCTCATCCTAAGTCAGGGATAAAAATGCAGCTGATTATGTAAAATGGGACAAAGTACTGCATCCAAAACTATTCAAGAGGGAAGAAAGGAAAAGAGGGTAGTGTGGGGGTGGGGAGAGCATCAGAAGGAGTCAAGGGCCCTCTCTGTAACTTGAGGCCTTTGGTGTCTGCCCTGTGGCTCTTTTTCATTTTGTTTTAGAAACAACAGGATTAGCTGATGTCCAAGGTATGAAACTCAATCCAGTTTATCAACCAACCATTTGTTAGGAGCCTATAAGGCACAAGAAGAAAGAAAGAGGTGGGGTGGAGAGAGAGAGAGAGAGAGAGAGAGAGAGAGAGAGAGAGAACCCAAATAAGCAGATCCCTCAAACAGAAATAGTGCCAACTAGTTAGGATCTAATGCTCTGCACATACTTTCTGGTGTGTGTTTGTTCTCCTGAGTGGACTTGCTCACCAGGATGGAGTGACCTGTGTTCACATGTGTGCTTAGTCATCTAGAGATTTTAGAAAATGAAGACTTAAGATTTTTTGATACCTACTATGAGCCAGGAACTGTGATAGATATCTGATATGTATTATCGCAACTGACATTTGAATCAGACAAGTTAAGGTAAGTTGTGTTGCAGCAACAACTTCTATACCTCAGTGGCTTAAACAGTGAAAGTGTATTTCTTCCTAACTTGACGTGCATTGCAGGCCCAGGCTGGTAGAATAGCCTACATCTAGTGGCCATTCTAGATAGAAAGATAGCTTTGGAGAGCACATACCAGCAATAAAACGTGCTTGCCTCAAAGTGACATATGCTCAGTTCCATTCACAACTCATTTTGTGGTAGTCACATTGACCCACCCTGCCCCAAGGGAGACAGGACACACAATCCTATATTGTGCTCAGAAGGCAAAGTGGGAAATATTTGGTGAAAAGCACTAGCTGTTCCCATAGTTTCTGAAATAATATCTTGCTCACGGGGTTGTTCTATTATCGTCATTTTACAGACGAAGTTTCTGAAACTAGGAGAACTTGGTTAACTCGATTAGAATCAAGAGTTTTTGTGCCTTAATATAATTTCTTTTGCTTTCAGTATTTTTGAATCCATTTCCCAGAAAATGCTAATATGATAAAATTGAATGTCTCAATTTGAAAGCTGGTTGCCAAATTCTCTCAAATGACAGGCACATAGCAAGGTCTTGTCTAGGTAGTCAGCCAATTCACTAGTCTCTTTCTTGTGAACATCTTTTTACTGCACAATTTAACGTGGAATGAGGTCCCCCAGAAAAAGTCCCATAGGATGTTAGTTCTATTAGATACTAAAAAGTATTCCATTAAATATACTTAAAAATATATTTTGGAATATGCTGGTATACACAATTTTAAACAGATTTTATCACTGCAGAAGTTTTTTAAAGGACTGAATGTACTAAAACGCCTTGCAGTTCTCCGGGGGGACTCTAGCCCATGATATACTCCAAACTTATTTGCTTCAGTTTTCTGGAAAAATCTATTAACAAAGAAACACTGGAACAAGGTGTTAATGAGTGATAGTGATGCTTATTGCATTATAAGAGGTATAGAACATAAATTCCTTTATTGCGGTGGCTCTAGTAGCAGAAAATTCAGAGACTGAAGTATCAATTACCACACAAACTGAGCCGGCCCTGTTTTCCACCTGCTGCAGATAGAGAGAGATTCAGATATGGGCTCTGCCTTCAAGGATCACACAATTTAAACAAATAATTATCAGTTATTGGAATGCAATTTTTAAAAAGTCTTCATGCTAGCCCAGCCAGGCAATTATCCTCATCTTCATTTTATAGATAAATAAGACTCAGATTCACTTGCCTGGCCCAAATCTCAGTGCCTGTAAGAGACCCTGCCTGGAGTCTTTCACTCTGCTGCTTGGTGACTCTGCCAGTTCACCTGCAGGGGCTGGAATAGAGCGTCAGGGGCACAAGCTTGCAAAGCTCAGGGGAGCTCTTTCATTCTTAAAATGCACTCCTACAACCTCTTCTCACAGCATATTGTACATGGAGGTCTGCGGTTCTCAATGCTGACTGCACATTAGCATCTCTTGAGGAGCTTTACAAAATGCCCATATTTAGACTGATCCCCAACCAAGTGAAATCAGAATCTCATGATAGTGAGCTAAGCATCAGTATTCTTTGAAGCTCCCCAGTGAGTCCAGTGTGCAGCCAAGATTGAGAACCAATGGTATGGCACCTGCTTGGCCTATAGGAAGAACCAGCTTCACTCTTAGCTCCTGTAGCTCTCACCTCCAGTGGAGAGTGAGATCACACCTGAAATGGAGAAATCAAGCTGTTCCAAGAGAACTCTACCCTTTCTCTTTGAAATTAAAATAAATCCCTTTTATTTAAGGAATTCCAAAGCCCTTGGAAGAAACAAGAACTTTTGATTTGGACTATCTAGGGTTCTGCTCTTACCGGCCACCTGCGCTTGTGAATGACTTCATTTCTCTGTGCCTCAGTTTTTTAATATTTAATATTTTTTATTGTTGCATCTATAGTAACACTCTCCTCACAGGCTGGTACAAGGAGAAAAGGAGGAGGGGAGGCAGTACACATAAATTCCTTGCGCAATACTTGGCATACAGCAGGTATTCAAACATGACAATTCCCTCGCTTCCTTTACTCTTTCCTCTTCTCCCTATGCTTTAATTTAAAAATTAATCAATAATCTTACAAATCTTAAGAATGTCATGGCTTGTCCTAAAACTAAGGCTGGTGGCATTGCCATGAAGTCCTCCCATTGGGACTCAGGAGGACATTGAAAAAGTGGTAGTTTTGACCATTTTAATTGACTTGGGCTACATTATTAGTAGTAGTGCCATTATGAAGGCCTTTGTTTAACCTGAGGAATCTGAATCAAATGTTCATTTAAATCAGTGAAGCTGAATGGGACAAATATATATATATACTTATTCTCTATTCTTAGATGCACTAATTGCTTGCCCGACTCACTAAATTCTAATTAAAACCATTCCACCAGATGATTTTATTTTATCCCTTTCAACTTGTAATTAGAACATTTACTGGCTACTATCTGAAAGGAATGAATAGCTTCTGTTTGTGTGTTTGAACAAGAGAATGAGATGAAGTCCCCTGAGGCAGTGACTTCGTTGTTGGTGGTATCATAAGATCATCTCCTTGTTGAGTGGAGATGATTTTAAGGGAAAGGTTGACTTTGGACAAAGGTTCCCTTTGGACATTCAATTCAGTTATACTACAGCTTAGTTCAAGAAGTCAATACTGCATGCATTTGCTAGATGCCAATGCATGCCCAATAGCAGGACCCTTATGTGAATCTAGTGCTCACCAGTCCAGGAATTCGTACATGGCAAACCAAGGCACACGAGGTGGCCAACCCTCTCAGAATTTCTTCAGAATGTCCTACTTTGGTCTTTTCTTTGCTTTCATCTTCCTCATTTTGGTTGGCTCTGAGCCCCTAATTGCTTTAATGACTCCCACTAAACAGGGCACCCAGAGCTCTCTCAGATTGTACCTGCTTCTCACTCTCTAGCCCATCTTCTGTCTTGCTGGACACAAGAGGTTTTTCCCCAGGGGTAGGAATTGGAGAGAGATATTACATACTTAATTCTAGGTTAAGTGTTAAGGGTACAGAGGTTATTGTCCTTAACATAGAGATAGTTGTTATAAACTTCTAAGAAAACCTCTGAAGCTTCAATAGATAAACAAAGATATAAATCATTAAATAAAAATATAAATGGCCAAATATGTTTAAAATGCAGATTAAAGAAATCATAAGATACAGTAGTTTTCCCCTTATCCTTAGCTTTGCTTTCTGTGTTTGAGTTATCTGCAATCAACTGCAGTCTGGAAATAGTAAATAAAAAATTCCAAAAACAATTTATAAGTTTTAAAATGCATGCGGTTCTGAGCAGTGTGATAAAATTTCATGCCATCCTACTCTGTCCTGCTCAGGACATGAATCATCCCTTTGTCCAGCATCACCACAC
Organism: Pteropus alecto; assembly: GCF_000325575.1. Lineage (NCBI taxonomy): Eukaryota > Metazoa > Chordata > Mammalia > Chiroptera > Pteropodidae > Pteropus > Pteropus alecto. The sequence goes on from NW_006441386.1 coordinate 4,532,051, forward strand.
TGCATATGTATGCTCCCTGCCCATTAGTCACTTAGTAGCTATCTCCATTATCAGATTGACTATTGCAGTATCACAGTGCTTGTGTTTAAGTAATACTTATTTTAGTTAATAATGGCCCCAAAGTGCAAGGGTAGTGATGCTGGTAATTCGGATGAGCCAAAGAGAAGGCTTAAAATGCTTCCTTTAAGTGAAAAAGTATGTATGTATAGGAAAAAATATTATATATACATATATGTCTCAGTACTATCCATGGTTTCAGGTATCCACTGAGGGTCTTGGAATGTATCCCCTGTGGATAAAGAGGGACTACTGTACTGTTTTTCACCCACCAAATTAGCAAAGGGTAATCGCTATTCATAATGTTGGTGAGCAGGTGCATTCAGATGTGCTGGAAAGAGAAGAAATGAGTTCCAGGTTCTCCCCTAACAAGGTCAAGGCCCAGGGCAGGTGTACAACTGGAAGCCCATATACCTGCTATCTATATATTTAAGAGTTTCAAAAAAAAAAAAAAGCTAAGAAACTGTTAAGTTAAATATTTTTAGTCTTCCTACTTTGATAAATACACCTTCCTAATGACTTGGATAAGTTTGTAATTCTTGAGTTCTCAGGAGTCCTCTGATAGAATCTGATGGTATAGAGAGTAAGCCCCAGGCTCCTGGCCCCTGACCTGCCCTCCTACTCCTCCCACCCCTAGCTCCATCTGCACCATGAGGAGCTTTGTCCACATACATGTGGACAAACTGACTGCACATCCAAGGTCTTTCCAGTGCCCATCCATCCCACAAACAGGAATAAGGATATACACACTGCAGTTGAGGTTGGATCGTAAGAAAATGGCTCCAGGAAAGAGGCTCTGAAACCCTAGAAGAAGGTAGGACATTCTGAGGCAGGCAATTCCACTTGCAGCATGATCTAGAAAGTCAGGGGTCATGGCATCTCAGTGGATTATCCTCTTGGCCCATGGAACCCTTGACTCATAGAAAGCGCCATGGCTTGAGAAAGGCTAGAGAGAGACACAAGAAAGTATGGGACCAGAGCCGGGGCCCTTCTCACTAAGGTCAGTAGTAATAAATATTATTTTTCTAGAAATAATTGTACAATGTGCCTCGACAAGTTTAAAATATTAATATTCTTTGACCCAGTCACCTATCTAGTCTCTAAGAATTAGAACTCTGTACAGAAAACTGAATAAAAAAGTGAAATAATACTTGCATATAAAATATAGTTTGGTAATGTTATTTATTATTACCCTTCCCCTCCTCCCAAAAAATGCCTAAATGTGTAATAAGTCAATTACTAAATTATTTGTTACCCTTCACATATGGCTTATAATGTTCAGTGTCAAAATAATAACAAATAATTTAATATATAAAGTTAAGTGAAATATTTAAGTGTTTATAACCACAAGTGGTAAAACAAAACGAAAAATAAAATGTAGAACTTTTCTGTACTTATAACTTAAACTGTAAATATATATATATCTATATTTAGATAATAGACTACTAACTGCCACTGATGAAGTGGTAGGAATAAAGGAATGGATTACAGGTAATTTTTTTTTTTATGTTGGCCTTTATTTGAAAAATTTTCTGAGTAACAACTTATTAATTTTACTCTAAAAAAGTGAAATTCTTTCAGCTATTTTGAAATAGGGAAAAATAGATACTGTATGTTATTGTCATGGCTCTAGTTTTTAGTTTGGGTGTGGGTTCATAAGTGCTCATTACATTGTTAAAAATTAATTAATATACAAAACACACACACACACAAAAACAAGCAGTCACTATAGTATACAGGGAGAAATGATCAAGGTGTGTCATGAGCTAGAATTATAATTAATTCTGTACATCTGAGATCCAAATGTAAAAATAAACAGTAAAGCCATGCTATACTTATTAAAATAAAGATATAAACAGGAATGCAGGGCAAAAAAGAAAAGGAAAAGGAAGCTTTGCTGAATGGAAGTAGCCTGTTGCAGAATCTGAGCTCTTAATCCTGTTTCTGAAAGAAATGACTTTGTTACGCAGAGTTGGGTTTATATATTAGGTCCTTCTTGAGGCTCTGTGCCTCTGGACAGGTTATTTAACCTCTCTCAGCTGTCTTTTCCTCAACAGTAAAGTGGGTCAACAATAGCATTTACTTTGTAGGGCTTTTGTGAGGCAAAATAAGAAAATGCATGTGAACTACTTAGCAATCAATATTCATTTCCGTTATGAATACTGTTATTTTCATCATCGTCATTGCCATCATTGTCATCAACATTATCATTATTGTCACTGTCACTATCATCATCATTGTCATCATCATCATTGTCACTGTCAGGTGGAGGTTGCCAGGATAAAGGCCCAGGTTCAGGAGGGGACAGGAGCTGCAGGAACTCAGTAAGAAGTCACCAGGGTGTTCAGGATTGGGGCTGACTGCTGCTTCAATGTATTAACCAAGGACCAATTTCCCCAATCTCCCTAAGCCCCAGTGAGGTTTGTGACTCAGATTCTGTGCAATTCCTACCCATCCGGAATTGATAGCCCAGACTAAATATCTTCCTGGGATAGTTAAATGAAGGTGATGTTTTCCCTAAGTTGTGGTTGCTGTGGAAACAAGTGATCCTTGGGGACCATGCTTGGCTTCTTGGCTCCTGGAAAATAATTGTCCATTTTTTCCTGTGTTTATTATTCCCAAGAAACGTTTGTCAAAAGAGCACATGCCGCTTGGCCCATCCTGACTCTTATCTCTGGGCTGTGGAAAGGAGCATGCCTTCTGGCCTGTATATGTGTGTATTTTGCAGCTGGTGCTGGCAGGCTAGGTAAGAAATGGCATTGACAACTTGAGGCTGACGTTCTTTACCTACTCTTGTGTTTTCTTGCTTATCCTTGAAAATGCCCTTTTATTTTCTGGGACTCCTTATAAGAAGAGCACTGCTTCTCTACTTAAAAGAAGGCGAGAAAAAATTCAAGGCATTTGGCACTGGAAGGTAACTCTCTTGGCAGGGAACAATAGCTCCCTGAAAAACTGTCTCCCAAGGTTTGTCTTCCTTTCAGGTTTGAGGTTCTGTTTGGATTACCACTGTTGTCTCTATGCTTCTTCTATAAGGGAGTTGCATCCCCTTTAATCCGTTGGTGTGTGTATGTGTTTTTATGTGGACACAAATATCTCTCTTGTTTTCCTTAGAACAACTGAGAGAAGCTGAAATGTTTAAAATAAACAAAGAACCTAACCAAACAGCAAGAACATGCAAAAGAGAAACTAACAAACAAAAATAATAACAGAGGCATAGAAACAGTCCAGAACCCTTGGATAGATGGCCACGCTTTCTAGTCCCAGAGTTCTGGTCCCAGCGTGGAGGCTTCTTCACCAGCCCTTTTCCTCCCAGGGCCAGGCCTCCTCCCTGTCTGAACCTGCAGGTTACCTGGCCATTACTTGAAGCAAAGGACAAGAAGAAAAGTTCTAATTTTGCTATCACAACTTAGGGAAAACATCACCTTCATTTAACTATCCCAGGAAGATATTTAGTCTGGGCTATCAATTCCAGATGGGTAAGAATTGCACAGAATCTGAGTCACAAACATCTAGAATAGAGCAGAACATGGAGGAAATATTGCGTCTAAACCATCCTGGACCCAGAGTCCTCCTTTCTAAGTATTTCTATAGAAAGGACTTACCTCTGTGGTGAATCAAGATGGAAGAGCAGTCTGACTGTCAAAACCATCCCCATCTCATCTAAAATCTTTTCTGCTTTGAAATTAGCCAGATTTCCTCCCTCCTTCCCTTTCTCTCTTTCCTTTCTTCCTTGCTTGCCCCCACTTATCCATACAGTAAATACTGAGTTTCAACTATGTGAAAAGTGCATTAGTATGAGGTATTGATTTGAAAATATCTATTTAATTTTGATCCCACATTCTTTATTTCTAAAATTCTTAGGCCAAAAAATCCGCTATATCTTGCCAATAATAAAACATCTCTATAATTTTACCTTCATTTCTTGAATACATAACCTTGTGCAACTCCGTACATGTATGTGTCCATGGTCTGTGCATATGTGTGTGTTTGTGCTTGGTGAGACACATATGCCAGAATGTGTGTGCATGTGTGTACCTGTGTTTGAAATCCAGCTCTTTATTCATGTTTGTTTTATTCCCACTGACCCAGATACTTTTTGGAGGTTAAATTTCCAAGTTTTAGCTAGCCTCCCGCAGCTCAAAAGCTTACCCACCATCACCCGCCAACACACCATGTGCCATCACCTTGCAGGGTGAGTTACACAATTCCTAGGGGCCTAAGTAAAGGAGCTGACCAGATGCCTAAGGATGGTGTAGCACAGCTGCTTCTCACGATTCAAGTTCCAGAACAGGCCGCAGGCCATGGGGAGCTCTGTCTCATCCAGGTGATGGGGGAGGCAGCAGATGGCATCTCTGCTCCTCCGCTGAAACTTTCTCCAAGCAAAGCCCCATTTAGGCCTACTTCTTGTCTCCTCTCAGTGTTCTGGGGACTCTGTTTATATTAAACAAAATTTTCTGTTAGCTTTCTTCTAAGAGAAAGGAGCTCTTAATTCAACAACCACCTAAAAACTGCTGTTCTGCTCTCTTCCCCAGCAACTCAAACTGCTTCCTCGCCTCTTCCCCTCACTGTTTTTTTGGGTCTTTGGTCTCCAACATCTATGCCACAAGCTGCCTGGATGCCAGGAGCAAAGACCCCAAAGGGTAATGAGCAGCATTGGCTTTTAGAGAGTGCCTTTCTTTAAGAATCTCGAACTACCTTTCAGATAATTAAATGTTACTGTCGTAAATGGGGGAACTGAGGACTAAACAAATTCACCTTCTTCCGCAGAGACATATGGCTGATAACACAAAGAATCCAGCCCACCTGCTTTTCTCGTTTTCAACAGTTTTAAAAGATGCAATTTATAGCCTGAGAAGTGAGGCTAACACAAAATTATAGAGCTCATTTTCTTCTTCTTAGCATTTCTCTTTTCTTGACTTCCCTTCTGACACCATCAGCTCATCACCTCCTTCCCAAAGGTATGCATGTCCGAAGACTCCAAAGGTCTTACTTTTGTGCAATTCCAGTGGAGAGGTGTACTCCAGAAATATAAGGGCAGAAGGGTCATGAGAAGACCTGAAGACAGGCTCATTCCCCCTACCCCAGAATTTGCTCCTACCTTAGCATAATTCACTCATCTTATGCATGTGTGCCTGTTTATATGGACACACAACATCTCTGTGGGTCTGATCCTGTGGCTACAATAGCAGGTGACATAGGTATGGCCTCCATCTCCATGAACTTGCAGCAACTCAAGTGCTAATACTGTTCCATCTCCATCAGCACACTGGCAGAACCAGAGAAAAGGGGTCTCAGTTTCTCTCTTGTAAACAAACCAAAGTACTTAGTTACTACCTCCACCCACAGCAAAGGTGAGAGCCTAAGGGCTAGCAAGTTCCTGGAATTATAAAAAGCATTTCTGTTTATGAAAAATATCTCATTTGGGATGTGAATGACCCAGTACAGTGATATATTTTCTCCCATAATTAAGTCTACATAATAATAATAGTAATAAGTATTGAAAAAATAACAGCTAATATTTATAGTTAAATATTAGCTAATATTTATATATACCGGGTAAGTAGTAAGTGTCAAACTCCATTCTAAACTTTGTATAAATATTATCTCGCTCCTCATATTAATTTTCTGAGCCAGGAACTATTATCCCCTCATGCAGATGAGAAAACTAAGGCACAGAAATGTTATAAAGTTTCCCAACATTTATTAAGCACCAAGTAGTGAACTTGGTACTTTAAATAAGCTATTGAGGTTCCTCTCTGCAAATCTGAGAAGAGCTCAGCTTTCTGTGAAGAAAGGGAGGTTTAGGACATTAAGGCCATTGCTTAAGGCATATAGTCCCCAAGGTGAGACAGGAGTGAAGCGAAGGATGGCCAACCACACAGTTATTGCTCTGTATTTATACCACTGTCCCCACTGGAGTGCCAGCTCATTGAGAACTTGTCCTTATGCTACAGTCTATGCAATGCCTAGCATAGTGTTGCCCCACAGTAGACATTTCATAAACATGTGCTCATTCTTTTTATTGAGCTAATGAATCCTAAATTAAATATCGATATTAAATTTTGTTATTCACACTCCTGGGAGTAATTGCATGAGTAATTCATAGGAGTAAATAATTATCAGATCATGGAAGTTTTGCTTTAAAAATGCATTTATCTATTTATGTTTCAATATGGGTTTGCTATTTATGGGATTCATGTCACTTCTTACAAAATAATGAGGACGTGGTGTGATGGTCTGACTCAGGAGAACTTGGGAGTAACCATAGCTTTCCTGCTCAGGGTCCTGCTGTTTCGAGCTTCCCATGGGAGTAAAGGTATTATCTCATCCATTTAGGTCATGGGCTGGCCACCCCGGCTGTCCTTGTTTGTGAATGGCTTTTGTTTGACTCATCCACAGAGTGGACCTGCGAAGTGACTTGTTTCCTTCCTCCTTCTTTCCTCTCCCTTTCCCTCTCTCCTTCTCTTCCTCCCTCCTTCTTTTTTCTTTACTTTTCTTTGTTTTTCTTTTTTTTCTTTTTTCTTTTCTTTTTTCTTTTCTCTTTTTTCTTTTTTTCCCTTTCTTTCTTTCTTTCTTTCTTTCTTTCTTTCTTTCTTTCTTTCTTTCTTTCTTTCTTTCTTTCTTTCTTTCTTTCTTTCTTTCTTTCTATAGAATTATCCTTGTCAACATCAAAAAATGAAATTTTTGTCTAATTTTTTGTGTGTGTGAAAAATTTTAATATCTGGTAACATAGGCCCATGTTTGCACTTGGCAGTTAGCTATAGCTAATTAATGAAAGTTCCCCTTCCAGACAAGGCCTGTGCCCTCCACATGATCTCGGTCTTTACTGTTCTCCCTCATCTCCCTGACATCAAGGCTAAATGTCAGTTGTCACCAATTCTCATATTTATGTAATTGTTTTCCTGACTCCCAGCCAGTCCTACCCTTTCCTGTTACAGATCTAGCATCTGAGGGCATTTGAGTTCATAAACCTATCTTAGATGATGCAGACCACCAGGGGTAAGCAGAAAATCACACGAAATATCATTCCAGCTCATCCCCCATGGTCCACCTTCCTCGTATGTGCTCTCTGACAGGGCACCCGTGAATGCAGCATGAAATGAAATGGCTCTGCCCCTAGTGTCAAGCCAATAGAATTTTACAGCTTCTCTCAAGTAACCCAGAAAGAGATAGGCAAATATCAGTCTTATAAATTAACTGACAGAGACGCCTAATCCTTTCATTTCAAACTTTTCAACTAAAAAATCACCCTTTCTATTAAACCTCTTAATAGTGAATGGGTAGTCCCCACCCCAAATAATTTATTTTAGCCTGAACGGCACTACTTTTTCTAATCTAGTATGCTTGCTACCTGAGTATACCCTCTCTGTGATAAAAGTAATAATTAATTTTTTTTGAGATGTGAAAATCCCATGCTGATGATGTGTAAATAGAACGGTTGATGCTGTTGTCAGAGGAGCTAAAGGATAATGCTGCTGAGAACTTGAGAGTGCTCTGCTTGTCAAAATGGCCACGAGTCGGCAAACTTGGTTATAAATTGTCTCAAGACATTGACATACATTTCCACCAGAATTGGGGCAGAAAGTGGCTCTTTTCATAGATGTCGTAGGAGGCTGAATTAGTGTTCCCAACTCTTCATTCTCAGAATAGAACTTATATCTCCATGCCCTTTTTTCCTTTGACTTCACAGTTCCTTCCACTAGAGTCTATAGAGTGTACATCTCTACCCATCTTCGATCCTGACCATGCAATTTGCTTTAATAATTGGAATACAGGTGATGAGTGACAATGTGCCAGATCCTACATGAGGGGTTGACAAAGTTAGCAAATTTCCACCAGCCCTCTGTAATGAGAAAAATGTGCCCCAGGCAGCTGTTGCTCCTGAAGCTTGGGTCTTGGAATGAAAACACAGGGAACGGACCTGGATCCAACTTAGCCCAGCTGAGCCCAGCTATGATCAGCCAAAGCCATAGTGAAACTCCAACCCACAAGCTGGAAAGTAATATTTGTTGCTGCAAGCCACCGAGATTTGGTTGATTGATTGTCATACAACATTCTCACAGAAAAAACAACAACAACAACAAAAAAAACAAAAAGAAACCCCAAAACAAAAACAAAAACAAAAAACCTGGCTAATGCAGCAGCTAGAGAATGGGGGAAAAAAGGATTACTTTTTTCTAGTTTGCCAACAATTGAGAATTTTGATTATGCCATAGAATATGTCACCATGATTTCATCTGTTTACTCTGCAAATGCACTTTTACTAAGAATTTTTTTTTGTCATTTTCAGGATGTTTTTGTAATGCATGTTAGCTTTATTGTATCACTCCTCTACGCTAATATTGACACACATCTTCTGTAATAAATGATGACATCTACCTCAAATGAATAATTTGATGGAAACCACAAGTTTACCAGATATAGGGAGGAAAGAAGAGAAAATGTAGTGCAAATAAAAAAAAAAAAGGAATGTGGTGGAATAAGTATTTTGTAATTTGTCAAGAGCTAAGATAAACACCTTATTTTTCTAACTAAAACTAGGTGTTTCAATCTACCTAACTCCACCAGCTTCCACTTCCACTTTTCAGTATCCCTAACTCCATCAGTTTCTGTTATCTTGATTCCGTGGGCAGCTTTGAGAACTAGTCCCATTGGTCCTCTTATTGGTTCATTTACAGTCATCTTGTCAGGGTCACAGATAAGTACCCAACTCATTATGCGCTGACCCCTACTGGAGTAATCATCATAAACCACCATGAGCTCTTCCCAGTTCAATTGATGTGTAAACTATTTAAGGACAAGATGAAATGAACAGGAAAGATTTTCTGGTTTAGTTTAATTGCTTCTCAGGTGGCCTCTCATTTACCAAGCTCTGCTACAAGTAAGAACCAGAACTACCCTAGTGAAACTAATATAAAAGACCCAAGTACTTCTGGGAATATAGCTTGATTCCACAGATCCCAGGGAACCTCATTGCTAGATTGAAGGAAAGGCTGTTTCAGTCTACTTGGTGTGCTGGTGGTGGTCTTTCTCTTCTCTGCATATCCATAATTTAAAATTGCATTCTCTCTAGATTTAATGAACAGATTATGTTGTTCACAAATCCCTTGCTCTTTAAACTACAAAAAATGATGGCTATTTTAAACACGAGTCAAGTCATCTCTACTGGGATGTCTTCATTGGGATATATTTGAGTTCATCAAGAAAAAGATGGTTAATTATAATAAAAATACAGTGAGATAGATGAAGCAAGATTGGCAGAAATTTGATGGTTGCTGAGGCAACATGGTCCTTCATTGTACTATTTTTTCTGTATTTGTATGTGTTTGAAATTTTTCATAATAAAAATGAAAGATTTTGAAGTCTGTAGACATATCAGCTCAGATTGGAACCCACATCTTATTTTGGGACTTGCTTTGTGTCTCTACTGGATTATTTTTTTCAAATAAAAGAATAGCTGTCAGGAGATCCCATTTCACAAAGCACATTGGATCCCAATGTTCTTAAGCTTTCACTGTTTTGTCAAGACATGCAAACAACTGGCTCTGGATTTTCATGGTCTATCAATTACGCTTAGGTAAAATGCACATCTCTTTAATAATCTTTCTTTCTTGCCTTAGGCATGGAGAATCCAATAGGAATGGTGCTCAGAATGAAGACTCTGATAAACATCAAAATCTGTCTGCCCTTGCCTACCCAGGCTCTACCTCTGGTGAAGTTCCTGGGGCTCAGAATCTGAATCCACAACCTGTCCCAGATCTTGACCATCCCAGACAAGGACAGGTTGCACCTTAGTAGGCTGGGCTTCAATAACAGGAGAGGGCTTGCAGCCCTTGATAACAAATCTAGTGTAACATACTTAGGGATGGGGGAGCCCTGTGAAACTTTATGCTCACCCCATTGTAGCTATTCCAGAGCCCTCACCATGTTTACCCAGATTACGTAAACTGGCTTCTATGTTGGGTCTGATTGAGAATGGACTGTGATTTCATTCCCAGCCATCTTTGTGGGGGCCCTGATACCCTGCTTGCTTATTGCCACCTTCTTCTCTAGGGACAAGGATTTAGAGCCCAGATGCTCAAACAGAGAACAGTTTTGCTCTTGTCCTACCTCCTGAATTGGAACTTCTTGGCCCTATGTAGGAATTATTGTATCTCTCTAAACAACGTACTAAAAAGTCAGACTCACAATAGGTTAGTTCTCATCAACCTGGCCGCACCTGTGTCATGGCCAGGTTCCTAGATGATGGAAAGGGATTCTTTTTCCTTATTTTCATGAGCATAGCTGAAACAGACTACAATTTTCTATGGGACTTTTAAGAAAAGTACAAGTGAAAATACATTTTAAATGCAAAAACAAAGAGTGACACCTTCAAAGTCCAAATTTTTTACCCTAAAATAGCTAATTTGCTTATTTTGTTATTTTGGTTATTTGCTTATTTGGTTTGGATGCCCAAGTCAGGGGGTGGGGGTGGCCCATCTGGGCTGAGGACATCTCCTAGACTTGATAAAGGCTTTTCTGGGCTGCCTGTAAGCAATGAGGCAGTATACCACACTGGAAAAAGCAAAGGCTTTGAATTTGGGCAGACAAGGATCCAGATCCTTGGTATGACATTTCCTAGCTGTGTGGTATTTGTCAAGTTACTTAACCTCTCTGGGCCTCAATTTCTTTATCTGAAAAACAGAAATAATAATACCTACTTGGCAGGGTTGTCATGAGGATTAGATCAATTACATATAAAACACATAACATAGTGCCTGGCAGATTATATAACCTCATTGAGTGGTGGCTGTTTTCTTTCTTTTTTTACCCTCAGATCCAGAATGGTCCTAGCCTTCAGGATTAAATAGGTGAAGCAATGGGTGATCCAAAACGTTGATGGCCTTACACTGTTATCAACATGGCAGATGCCCATCAATATAGAAGAAAGAATCCAGAGCCAAAGGGCCTTGCTCCTCTCCATCATGGAAAGTGTCAAGGGCTATTTCTTCATGAGAAAATAGTCTAAGCTTTTGTGTACCATGAACAGCTTCAGGGGGTTGTTGAACCTGAAAATGCTATATGTGGTATGGTCTGTGTGCCTGCATGCATTTTCCTGGGAAGATAGTCCACAGTTCCTATCAGATACTCAGGTGAATCTATTTTTTTTTTCATTCATCCATTTAACAAATACTTTTTGAGTGTTTATTATGGTCTGGGTGTAGAAAGTATAGCAGTGAAAAAAACAAACAAAAACTTGGCCTCATGGAATTCGATTTCCAGTGAATCTGAAAATACCTAAAAACCACTAATTGAAGCAATCCAAGAAGCCATAAAAAGATGTTTAAATTTTCAAGTAGCTTTCTTTTGGTTGCTTTGAATCATAAACTACAAACATCTGTCCAATTGGGTCAAACATGTTTTCTACAGCCATGGGTATTTGACACTGTGGATATCAAGGGAAAGGATTAATATAATTTTACTGACTAATCGGCAAATTTCCTCTGATTGCCCAACTGTGGAATCTCAGGAATAAAACAAAGCTATTAAACAATGTGTTAAGGTGAAAAACAATCAACTTCGGTACTTTGTCATCAGAGAAACCTGTGTTCAAATCTTCAGCTACCTAAATGTGAAAGGTTAAACGAGATATACAAATTCTTTGAGAAACAGCATTATCTTGAATCTGAGACACTTATCTTATGGGGTTGTTATGAGTATTAAATAGTATTACTGGCACTCAGTAAATGTTAGTTCTCTACATCAAAAACGATGATTCTTATAGAGTTGGGACCATAGACCTGTAAAAGTAAAACACATACACACCACACACAAACCACAACATATACATATACACATACTACACACACACATGCATATTTTGATACTGATAAAGACCTGCCAAATTTAAAATTGTTTTCAAGGGATTTACACAACACAAATAAGCTGCAACAAACCACACATTCATACACACAATAATCAATTACCTTCTTTAATTTAACAAAGGGTATTTTTAAAAACAAAACAGTAAAAGAAGTTTAATGTCAGCATAAAAAGACAACCCTTTAAACAAAATAAATTATGGTTAAAACTAATATATCAAAAATTCAATATATAAAAACTCAACATTAACTTATATTAATCTATAACAATATATCATATATATAACCATATATATATATATAGCAATATAAACTTATAAAGTTAAAAATTCAATGTATTTTCTTTATCCTCATTTTACTTGTAAGGGTGCTATAGTCTATTGCTTTATCTTTTGATTCTCACAACCCTGTTAGATGGGCAGCACAAGGACTTTAGTTGCATTTTTTGGGGAGCAGAACCGAGACTGAGAAGGGAGAAGTGTCTGGCTCCAGGTCCCTGCTCTCTTTTGCCTGTGGGTCCTATGAAACAAGGACCTGCAATCATTGGTTCAGGCACTCATCTGTCATTCTTTTAGGTCATCAGGAGGGAGGCTTCCACTTGATGTAAGGTAGGACTTTTTCTACAGACAAAGCTGAGCTGCCTCATGTTTGCAGGAGCCTTGTAACAGAAGCTGGATCGCCACCTGAGAATGTCTGCTCTCCCTTCCCGATAGCACCTTCAAAGATTGGAAGCTCATACCCTGCCAGTTCTTTTTTCTTTGGAAAAAGATTACCGACCCCTTCAGTTTAGCTGAGTTACAGAGAGCTTGGATTTTAGAATCAGACAGACCTGGACTAGAATCCCAGTTCAACCTACATTTATGTGAATATGGTATTTTATCTCTCTCAGGCATCTGTATTTGTAAGATTGAGGAAGTAATTAAAATCTCTCAGTGGGTAAACATTAAAGAAGGTAATATGTGTATATATCGTTCCTGACATCATTCTCCCAGGGCCACTGCGTATAGTTGTGCAGGTTGTACATTGCTCAAGGGTGGCAGCCCAGGTGGCAAATGGAGGTGGAAATATAGCCAGTGCTCAGATCCTGAGCCTTGTGCCCTTAAGGGGCTGAAGCTGAGATAAAGCAGTGACTCTTAGTAATTCATGACTGGACTGGACACTGTTTCCTTAGAAAGCCTCTGAATGCCTTAGGTAGTCCCTGCCTTCTTTCTCACCCCCTCCTTTTGGTCATTTCCTCTTTAATGAACATGGGTCATAAAATTGATTACACTGAACCACTCACAGTGCTCCATTGTTGCTCAGCCCCTATGGGCTGGACAGCGGCTGCTTCTAGGCAAATGAGAGGGGGAAGATTTCTTGCTACCTCCAGGGCCTTGACAAGGATTGGTTCTGTCTCTAAATGAAATACCCTTTAAATTGCCCTGAAATTGCATCACTTGTCTCAGTTAAGTGAAATCCTATGGACTATAAATCTGACTCGAAAGGGCTTAGTTTAATTTGACTAAGACGTTACAAAGGGTTTACCAAAATTTAAAGCATTTGTCTATGGAAAATCAATTATGGCCCAATTCATCTCGCTGATGATGGGAGCATTTTCATTTTTGGATAGCATATGTACAAGGGCACCTGCTCACTCACATGCACACATTTGGGGTGCAGAGGCTGGAGTCCCAGTTGCAGGAAGTCAATGTGTGTTAAGTATGGCTTATTGACTAATGATAAGCAAGTTATTGATTGCAGTAATTTTAGCATGTTTGGCTCAATATTTCTCGAAAGCTGGGTTCTGACACTCCAGCCATGACATAGTTTCAGCTTGTTATTCACAGTTAGTGGAAAGAGAGAAAAGTGCTCTCCATTCTAGTTCCCTCAGTTTTTATTATCCTCCAGTGACATGGGTAAAAGGTCACCCAACTGGGTGAAATAAAGCTCTAATCCCAGGCAAATCATCAATTCACCAAAAGCTCAATGTGCTAAAGAAGGAAGCAAGTCTCCTCATACAGTGAGTTGCCAAAGCTGTGACTGGCTGGTACCTAATTATGATGAAGTGTTGAGAAGATCAAAATATGAAGTAAACGGATGGAGAAATATTTACAAGACCATATCACTTCTAGCAAGGTGAATGCTGCCTTACTAGTTCTAAGGTGTTTGTGACTGGAATGGGCAGGCCTGGAAGAAGGAGACCAGTAGGAACTTGAAGCCCTATCAGGGGCAAGTGGAGCTATCCACAAATAGTGAAGAGGTAGGGGGTGCTCTACATGGGGTCCCAAACAAAAAGACATAGGACCCCACACTAATTTGAGAAATCAATTGCAAGGAGGAGGACATGATCATGGTAGAAGTAGTAGTAATGATAATGATAATAAATAACAATAATAATAACTGACATTTATCAACACCTACTATGTGTCAGGAGCATTCTAAGCACTTCAAATATATTATCTTATTTAATTCTCACAAAAAATCCTTTGAGGTAGGCACAATTATTTTCCTTAAACTAAGGACACATAGCTATGTAACTGATGAAGTTAAAATTGTGATTGAGGCTTGTTTTTCTTCATTGTTATATCTGAGGGCCTTCGAAGACACTGAACGAAAAATGAAAGCAATATGCAGAGGTTGAGAGAATTAGAAGGATTAGTAACCTGGTGGCAGGAAGCACCAGGTCCTCTCACCTGCTAAGATATTGCAGAACTGAAGAGTTGGGGGAGAGAAAGGTGCACAGAGGTTAGAAATGAGTGCGCCGCGCCCCCAACTCTCCTTCCTGAAGTTAGAACAACTTCAGAAATTTTTGATGCTCTACTCAAGTCTTCACATTAAAGAGGAGACTCTTGTAGCCCCTTCTGGTGGTTGGTAGTGTCTTCTGCCTAGAAGACTTCTTTTGCCCTAAAGAGCTGTCAGGCAGGTTGGGTCTGGCTAGGGAGGCAACGAGTAGCTGGCTGGCTGCTCAGAGGTCTTCTGGGCTTTGGGTTTTAACTCAGAGAAGTGGAGAGATGCTTCAGGGTTTCTCTGAAGTTGTTCAAGGTGAAGGAGGCACATGGACACAAGAAGAATGAACTTGGGAGAGAGCCCATAGGGTGCAAAAGCCAGCAGAGAGGTGGGCCCAAAGAATGATGTCATAGCATGGTAGTGCATTTTCTGGAGATGAAATGGGAGCTTCTGGCATTACATTTGTCTAAGTCAGAATGCTATGGTCAATTATAATGACTCTTCAAATGTTGGAGCTCTTTACACTGTTTGTATGACATGTCTTGTAGACACGAGTGCTGCCCTTGTAGTTTAAGTATAGATGAATGTTAAGCTCTGTCAATCTCTTAAGAGGTCCTGGAGAAAGAGACATTTATTAAATCCTAGGTGTCCTTGGGACCTGTGTCTTGCATGGCCTAAGCAGGAGCTTCTAGAAATGACAAGAACAGAGCAGAAGCTTAGTTAAATGTCAGCATTAAAAGCCAACTCAGGGGGCCACTACCCCACCTAGAGTGGACCTCATAGCCTCCATGGGTGGACTTTCCTAACTTAGAGTCGGTATTACTACAGGTTCTGATTTACGGGGCCAATCCAATTGGCAGGTCCTCAAGGAGAGTCAGAAAAGGGAAGAGAGAGAAACCATCTCAGGTCTAGACCAGGATGGGCAGCAGTTCCCAGGGACTGGATGGAGCAGGGAGATTTGCTTCAGAAAGTAACAAATGGAGATTTAGAATGAGTCCTTTCAAGTTTCAAGCATCAAAACCTGAGTTTGACGAATACTGTTGATACCAACAAGAAGAGAATATATAGCCAGAAATTGGAGAAAAAGTCAGATGTAGGGTATGTACAGAAGGAAGCAAATTCAAGACAATAGCATGACTGTCTGGCCTAGAAAGCCCAGCAGTTCAAAGCATTATCAACAGATACTCCTTCACATGCATCCCTGTAGTGGTCACAGACTCACCCCTCCCTGCAGTGGGTCAACAGATGACCTTTAAAACTATAGAAAAGCAGAAGGAAAATTCCGGAAGTAAATGCTATGGTTATTGTCCATTTCAAAGAAACAGTTGGGAAAACAGAAGGGGCAAAGGGAATGTAGACGGCTGGCACTGTCTCCCTTCCTGGTTCCCCAGCTCTGTCCTCCCAGTGTCAGGCAGCAGGACTCGGGCTGCACTATAAAGAAAAGGGACTAGAAAGAATCTGTCTGAGAGGAGACACATGCAGGTTCTTTCTATTTAGTTCAGAATCCTACATTTCAATAATTCTCCAAGCTCTCAATGTCCCCTCCTAAGAGGGACCGCCCACACAGCACTCAGAAAAGATCAAGGAATGAAATGGAGGAGAGGGCAGTTCTCACAGAGGCTGCTTGGAGCATTTGACTGGCATAGCATTTGCAACATTAGAAGAGAAGGTTTTTAATGGCATGAAAATGTCTTTAATCACAGGAGCTAAACTGCGTGCAGTGCAGGTTCAAGGTGATCGAGATGCTCTTGTTCTACATCTACATTTTTATCTCACTTAGATTAATTCGTATTTTAATTGCTTCTCTCCCTGATTGAAGTACCAGAAAGGAGCATTTTCATTCCTTCGATCCCATGTTCTCTTAAGCACGGTCAAGGTCAGGCACCGGGCACATGAGCCTTGTGGGAGGATTTCCAGGAAGAGCACCAGGAGGTAAGCGCCCTCTTGTGAGCAGTGGTGCTCTCCAGAGGGAGGGAAGATCTGGTGGGGACCCAAAAGGCAAAGCTGTCCCTGCCAGGCCAGAGTCAGAGCAGTGCGGCTTTTTAAACCAGCGAGGAGCAGCAGAGAAGGGGTATAGAGGAATCATGGGAATAGAAAATCAACATTTGTTCAACTTGTTGTCACGCATCTTGCAGTTTAGATCCTTGTTTCATTTATCTTCAGGCCATGAGACTGATAAAAATGTAGTCCATACTGTCTGTTTCCTTGTAGAATCCCAAAGTCTCCTGGCCCTGTCTTGTCACCTTGCCTTTGAATAGGAAAATAAAAACATCCCTATTGCAAAATCTCTGAGATTCTGAAGGGGCTACATGTCTATGTTTTGTAGCCCCCTTTTATTCCGATCACCTGTCCCAGCCCAGGACTCACCCCAGTGGGCATTCTCTTCTCTCTACCCAGTGGAAGCAAATAAACACCACAGTGCTCAATTTCCTTAACAGATAAACCTAAGGGTATTTGTGTGGAACAGAAGATTCTCTGAAGGTTAGTCTCACAGCAAAGCCTCTAGAAATGAGTATTGGACAACACATTTCATGAAGGCTCCTGGACCATTCCCACCAGCAGGGATTCTTTACAGGCCAGCTGCTTTCCTGGTTTGACAAAGACATGCCTGTTTTGGCAAAACGTTTCTTGTCTTCTTGTCTCTGGTCCCAGTAGGGCTGCCATAACAAAGTACCACAAACTGAGTGGCTGAACCAACAGAAATTTACCATCTTTAGAAGTCTGAGATCAAGCTGTTGGCAAGACCATATTCCCTCTAAACCCTGCAGGGGACAATCCTTCCTGGCCTCTTCCTAGCTTTTGATGGCAGCCATTAATCCTTGGTTTTCCCTGGCTTACAGCTGTGTCACTTCAATCTCTGCCTCTGTCATCACATTCTGTGTGTCTTCTCTGGCTTCACATGTCCATCTATACTCTGTGTGCCCAATTTCTCTTGTTTTATAGGGACACCAGTCATTGGATTAGGGCCCACCCTAATCCAATATGACTTCTTCTTAACTTGATTACATCTGCAAAGACCCTACTTCCAAATAAAACCACATTCATAAGTATCAGAGATTAGTACCTGAACATACCTTTCAACAATTTCTCATTTTTGGAAACTTTAAATTTCTCCTTTCTTATTGGGCTGACAAGTTCGGTTTTTCATGTTTTATCTCTAACCCATTGGAGTCATATGGAGTATGGGCTAGGGGAGCAGGGAACAGAAAAGAGGAGGCATCTTCCTACTGACATTCAAAGAAGGCATCACAGTGTTTTCCCAAACAAAATCACTTCTCACATGAAGATGAATTCTGCCGCTCTTGAAATAAGTTTATTTTCCTGCGCATCAACAGTCATTACTTTTTAATGAGCAACTACCACATGTAAGACATTTTTCATTTTAACTCTTTCATTTCTCACCACAACCCTGAAAGTTGGCTATTATTACCATTTTTTTCAAAGATTTGGGACTAAGGCTAAGAGATGCCTAGCATGTTGTGGCTGGTAAGTGGAAAACCGGAGATGGACCACAAGCTCTCCAATCCCAAAGCCAATCTCCCCGACATGAGATTGATTCCAACTCCTTCAGTCTTGTCTGCCCTGGTCCTTCTCCAGCACCATCACCTCTCTGGATCAGCCCCTTCTGGTTTTATATCTCAGGCACTGCAATGACAGCCTGCGGTAGTTTCCTGTGTCTGCTGTAACTAATCACTACAAACTGGGTAGCTTAAAACAGCACACATTTATTCTCTCACAGTTTTGAAAGTCAAATTCTGAAATCAGTTTCATTGTGCCAAAATCAAAGTGTTGGCAGGGCTGTGCTGCCACCTGAGGCTCCAGGGAAGAACCCGTTCCCTTCCTTTTCCAGCTTCCCGCTTCCAGCTGCCAGCATTCTCTGGCTTGTGGCAACATCACTCCAATCTCTGCTTCCATGGCCACTCTCTGCTGTCTCTACTTCATGTATGTGTGCATTGCGTGTGTGTGTTACGTGTGTGCATGCATGTGCTTCCCTTCTATAAGAATACATATGATTGCATTTAGGGCCCATCTAGATAATTGAAGATAATGTTTCCGTTTCAAGCTTCTTAGGGTATTCGCATCTATAAAGATTCTTTTACTATGTAAGGAAATACTTCTGGGTTCTGGAGATTAGGACATAGACATATCTTCAGGGCCATGATTAGCCTACCATCCCACTCTTTCTGGCTTTTTCCTGACTGCCTTCTTTTGGTTTATGGCTTGCAGCCACTGGGTTTCTTGCCGTCCTGGCTCCTTCTAGGAGTAAGGAGTGGGTGGGAAGGAGGAAAGGAGAGGTCTCCGTATGTGGCCTGCTGAGAATACTGCCATACTAGACCATTCCAAAGAGGCACCAGGGAGCTTTCTCTGTCTGAGTTTTATAAAATGGTTGTAATAATGCTTGTTTGAAAAGGGGCTGGAGATCCTCTGCTGAAGATGAAAGCGTAGGTTGTTTGGAACAGTAGATAGCTGCTTTGAGCCTCCAATACCTCATAATATGGAGGTCTTGCAAGCCGAGATGAGGAAATTATTGTCCTATTGGGGAAAAGAATTCTTCAGAGTGAGAAGGAGGAAGGTGGATGCCTGTTCATTGACCAATGAGAAGACTGAATTTTATGGCTGCCACCACAGGAGAGGGAAGTGGCACCTCCCCACTTGAAACCTTACGGATGACAGTCATCATTGCAGATTGGTCACAAGTGCCTGGGTTAAGAAATCCCCAAACATTCATCAAGATTTTCCACAGCAATACATGATGTTGAAGCCTTTCTGTCACTTTCTTTTTTAAGCCTTTTTATCCTAAACTTATTTCATCCACATTGGCTTCAAAGCATAAAGCTTTTTTGCTTTGAACTTTTTACGGTATGTTGTACCCTGAGACCAATAACCAAAGGTCAGTGTCAACTCTCTTAGTGTGAAGCTCTGGATGCAAGAATGCAGTTGGGATTCTTGATTTGGGATAAGGGTTGCTGGTGGTCCACATAGTTACCTAACTGCTTTGTATGTGTGTATCTTAGTCAAATGAAGTAGGCTAGATTTGCTTCAGCTAAGAAAAAATAAAAGATTATAAAAGGCTGCTGCATGGTACAGGCAGGAGTGTGCCTGTTCTTCTGAGTAATTAGGAAGCATTCACTATGAATGGATGAGCATATAAATTTTGATTCACACTCTAATACTTTTGAAAGTGAAGGAGGCATTACTAATAACTAAGCTGAAATTCTAGGCATAAATCTGGACTATCTCAATTTATTGCCCACCTGTGGGGAACTTGTCCTTTTACATGGCTGGTCTTGAGCAAAACTGTGAAGTAGGTTTGCTTACATTATCCTCTTCCCTCTTGTTCTTTCCCCTCTACCATTTACTCTGTAAGCCATCATTCTGAAGCTTCATGGGAATCTTTTTTCACATATTATTTTATAGTTGAAGAAGCTAAGAACTCAGCAAATGGTAACTTGGTTACACATGGACACAGTGTTAGAACTTGTCTCCTCTTTTGAAAAGAGAATGCAGGCTCCATAGCCATGACCAGCCAGGCACCAGCACTGCCTGCCCAGTGAGCCTGGCTCAGTTCAGTGATGCCGTGTATCTCCTCTGCCTTCCAACACTTTAGTGTTCAGTGAAATGACTCATGGACATCTGATAAATTAGCAAAAATCAAATGATAGATGTATGACAACTTCACTTTGTTGGGGATGACTCATATTTTCATAAAGAGTTTCTGTAGACAGTGTCTCCACACAAAAGGATGGACCTCAAATGTTGGCATTTCACCTACTGGTAGCAGTTTATCAAGGACATTTTTATATATAGGAGAACTCCTTAGGCACACACAGGGGCAATTTCTATTATTTTTGTGCAGAAAGAGAAAGCAAGAAAGAGAGCCTAAGAGGAAAATGAGAAAGAGAAGTTTACAGGAATAAAAAAAAAAAAATGAAAAAAATAAGTGAGAAAAGAGAGGAAGAGAAGAGAAGAAAATAAGAGAAGGGAATGGGGAGGGAAAAATGAGAGGCAAGGAGAGGAGAGGAGAGGAGAGGAGAGGAGGGGTGGGGAAGGAAAGGCAGGATTTCGGCAACCTCAGTAGCCTTGTAGAATATAGTTTATGATGTGATCGATATACTCTGGAGAAATAGGATGTATTTGGAAGAGAGTACTCACTAAGATATCAGTGACAGTGCTGTAAGTCCTGCACAAGCGTACATGTTTGTTGTCAGCTCTAGGAGCTACCTGGGAGCCTCTGAAGCTAATTCCCTTTATAAGAAGGACCTGAGGTACATAGTTAAAGACTTGTCATGTCCCTATGTGAGGTCTCCTGACTCCCAGTTCATGGCTCTTTCCACCTGTATGTCACTGTCTCTTTAGTCAGAACAAAAATGTAGAAAAGAAACAAAGCAAACATTTCTTGCACTAGTATGAGTTATCATGCATATCAAGTCCCATCATCAAAAGACAAAAACAAAAAAATAAAAAAAGAGAACTAAAAATAATGAGGTTCTCCTTGAGCACTTCCTATATGTTCCAGATTCACAACAAAACAAGCTGATCTCTGACTTTATACTTCTGATATTTAAGAATACGTCATAACATTTGTGGATACGATAATCAAGTCAGAACCATTTTCCACCAAGAACAGACTAACTATAAAAGTGGTAATTTTGTGGGATTTTACTTTAAATAATGGTTATGTTTCTTATTGATAAACCAGAAGTCTTTTGCAAATTAACTTCTTAATGCTTGTCTCTGATTCTTTCTTTCAAAGTAAGAATCTAGAAAACTTTATTTCATGCCCCAAATAGAAGAAGATATATTTCTGGTAATTTTTCTCTAATCCTGTCCCAAAGATAAAAGATTCACAAGGTCAAAAAGCCTCAGAGTCATTGTAGGCTCTCTCCCACTTTTGCCTTTTCAACTAATTTGTCATTCAGCCCTATTGTCCTTTTTCATCATTTCCCAGATTCAACCTTACTTTCTTGTTTTCCTTGCCCTTTCTTTGTTCCATGTCTTTTTATAATCCTCCCATTTCTCAGTGAGTAATAACCTTCATTCTAGTCTCCCTTACATTATTCCAAATAGTCTTTCCTGCAACCTGCAGACAAAATAACATTCCTGCAGCATTATTCTTTCTGTCATCACTCCCACTCCAAAATTACTGTGTCTTAAATTTTGAAAAGATGGCTAAAGGCCAACTTCACAAACAAATTGTGAAGTCCCTGGTAATTACCTTCAGCCTCTTCCTCTCCTTTTCGTGTCCTTCGACTATGTGTGTCCCTGATTGCACCTTTTTCTTCCATTATTCCTCCTCTACCAGTGCTACTCAAATAGCGGGTCAGGGTTTAGCAGCATCTTTGTCACCTGGGGGGAACTGGTTAAAAATGAAATGCCTGTAGCCTGTTCCTGACACACTAAATTAGACTCTCCAGGCCTGGGAATCTGAACTTTAACAAGCTTGCCAGGTAATTCTTACACACACTAATACTTAAAATACTCTGTTCTAGACTATAACATTTCCCAGCATTCCTTGGCAGTATTGGATCCACTGAAATCAAAGTATTAATTAATTAGTTAATCATTTTGTGGCAGAGCTGTCTCTAGAATTCAGTGTTCCCAACTGCCTTTAATTTGCTTAATCACCTTAACCATCTCATTGCCCTAAAATGCTGAGTTGAGAAGAGTGGAGTATATGGCCTGTTTCTCACTTGAACCTTCAGAAATGATTATTATTCAACCAGTTACCTAGCCCAGTTTGACCCTGTCCAGAAGGTGCTGACCTGATGTGGCTCCACTACCCTCTACCCCACCATATTGTTTACTTTCTATGGGACTGTGAGACCTTACTGCTGTCAAAAGACACACCGTGTGCCTTTAAGATCTAAGGGCAGAGACACCCGAGTATGGATCTGGCTGAGACACTGGCAAATTTAGAAGACTGTCCAGGCCTTTGAGCATTGACAAGTCTACACAGGGACATGTCTGTACTACATGATCCTTCTATACCCTCTGACTTCCACTCACTTCTACCTTCACATTCTCTGCTCTGGATACACGTTCGATTCCCATTTGGTTCCAGATTTACCTCCTTATTTCCCTCAGATTTCCCTCAGATTTACCTCATTATACCTGATTCAACTTATTTTTGTTTCTATCCAACATTCTTAGTGCAGATCAGTCAAAGCTGACCTGTTAGGATTTCCTAAATTAGCCAGTAACTTCCTAGGACTCCATTTATCCTGGTTCCATTTCTTATCTTCAACTAGCCCTGGTACATGGGCAAGACAAAGACAGTCCTCAGTGTTACAACTAAGATGAAAGAAGATTTCTACCTGCAGAGGACACCACCACTGTGGCAATCATCATGTTTCCCACTCATTTCCTCTTTTACCCTTATTTTGATGACATTGGGTCCTCTGATCCATTGACTGCCACTTTTCTGTTCTATCCCTTGTGTGTTTACTTCCTTCCTGGTCTAGCTTAAATTCCATACTCCATCCTTATCATCCCTTCCTTACACACATCCTTAACTATACCAACTCTTCTCTCCCTCCATTCTAACTACCTCCAGCTTAACTTTCAACCTCTTCCCTATGCCCAGCCAATGAACATGGTCAGAGAGAACCATGCAACAGGGTTGACAGCTTGCCCTTTAAATTTAGGACAAGTTGAACTTCAGCACTGCCCAGGTGTTCTATTGCATTTGCAGAGTTGATTATCTCATATCCTCTAACCTCTTATATCCCCTCCTCCTCAGACTAGTCCAAAGTCATATTTCACTGAGAAAACAGAAGCAGTGGAAGAACAACCCAATCTTACCACCATGTAATCTACTTGCCTGGCTGCATGTTACATACATTATCTGTTTCCCCTCTTTACAGAGCAAATGAAATGGTCTTGCCCCTATCAAAGACAAATCTCACCACTTGAACACACTCCCCTCCTACAATTATTGTGCTCTCTTCACCATTGGCTTACTCAGTCTTTCCAGAGCCATCACTATCAGCTTATAAAGATACTGTAACAACTCATATCTTTTAAAAAATGCCCTCCCTGTTTCTTGCATTTTCCTTCAGCCATTATACCATGTCTCTGTTCCCTTTTATAGCCAAAATCCTCAACAACATTATCTCTATTTGCCATCTCACTTACTTGTCTCACAGTCTCTCTTCAACTCACAACCATCAGGCTTTGTCTTCACCACCTACGGAGACTGCTCTTGCCAAAGTCAGCCACAGTCTTTATTGTGCCAGATGCAACCACCACTTCTCTTTGCTCATTTGACTCAAAGGTTCAGCAATGTGTGGCACAGTTACTCACACCTGTCTGGAATGACTCTCCTCACTGGGGCTCTGGGTCACTGTGCTCTCCTGCATTCCCTGCAACCTCAGCATGGCTTCTTGGTCCTTTAAGTTTCCACTTTGCCACCATACTCCCCACAAAGGCTTTGGTTTCCTGGAAGCTGCCCCGAAGATCATGGAAATAAATACTGCCTCATCGCCAGTCGGCTTTGTTTATTTTATTTATTTATTTTTATTGAGATATAATTGACTTGCATTATATTAGTTTCAGTTCTATAACATAATGATTTAATATTTGTATATATTGTGAAATGTTCACTAAGTAAGTCTAGTTAACATCCATCACCATACATTTTCTTGTGATGAGAACTTTTAGTATCTTTTAAGATCGACTCTCTTAGTAACTTTCAAATATAAAACACAGTATTATTAACTATATGTACATTATATCCCCATGACTTAATTATTTTATAATTGATATTTGTTCCTTTTGATCCTCTTCATCCATTTTGCCCACCATCTAGCTCCCACCTCTGTCAACCACCAATCTGTTGCCACTCAATCTGTATCTATGAGTTCTGGTCTTATTTCACTTAGCGTAATGCCCTCAAGGTCCATTTGTGTTGTCACAAATGGGAAGAGACGGACAGATAGGATGGTATTGTGGGTAAGAATGTAGACTCCAAAGCCAGACTACCTTTATTCTGCCTCTTACCTCAAGTTTTTAGGGTTTTTCTGAGTACTTTTGCATGGTTCTCAGATCTCATGGCTCATTCTCACACTTGATTATAGTCTCCATTCAAAAGGTCCATCTTCTCAGAAATTTTGCCTGATCACCTTAACGAGATCAGCACCCTTTCTGCTCCATGCCTCTCTCAATCTATTTCATTATACTCTTCATAGCACCTTTACTACTTTATTGTATATAGCTGGTCTACCCCTCCCCAAGAATATAAGCTCTCTGAGGGGAGGGACATTGGTTTGTTCACAGATGTATCTCTGGTGTCCACAATGGTGCCTGGCTCATTGTACTTTCCCAAAGAATAAATGAATGCATGAATGACCACATTCATGCATTGGTGGTGGCTGTGGCAGCATTCAGGCACAGGCATATGTGTGGTCCCACCCATCTTCACGTTGAGGGACTCAGGATTCAGAATGTTTTCCCTAGGTCTTTTCTCTCCTCTTGCAGTGCCACAGCTTGGCATGAGGCAATAGGATGGGAGCTCAATCAATATTAATTGTATGAGTAATGAATGCATGGATTTCAGAGAGTATATTGACAGTGACTTTCTATTGCTTTTAGGTATGGTGACAGGATTTGACAAGCTTCGTATGAACATGGATTGACATTAGAATGGCCTCATGCACTGAGCATGTGGGACTGTAATTTTAAAGATGATCTTTTCTGTTGTGACCTTCCCCCACACCAGCTTGTCCGGCTTTAGATTTGCAGATCCTGCCTCAATTTGATTAGCGACAGATGCTATTATCTGAGGAAATCTAAATTGCCTCTTCCTGTGCTAATGAACTACTGTACCAAGTGCGTGGGGATTTGAGAACAAGATAGATTTATAAATGAGTGACTAATTAAAGGGACAGTTACAGAGTTCTGGGGGGTTGGTGGGGGGGGAATGTTTCTATTTCTTATAAAGATTGACACTTTTTATGACAAAATGAAAATGTTTTACATCTAGTTTAAATTTTTAAATGTCACAATTTAGAAAATGAATGTAGAGTTAAGTTTAATTAAACGCAATAGAATGCGACATCCTCCTCCTGGTTGAGAGTGTGATCTGTGGGCCTTTCTGTCACAGCTGATCCCCAGCCTCCTGTACAACCAGACATGCTGCTATGTTTTTTGTTCTTTTTTTTTTCATCTAACACTGCCTTGAAAACCCAACTCTGAAGTAAATGACTTTCTATCATACTAAAGGGGAAGCCTGCATCTGAAGCTCTAGAAAGCACTTGGCCTGTGGTGGATACCCAGCTTGAGTTAATGACTCCCTGTCCTGACCCTCTGTGCATAGTGTCTACCACCATCGGGGAGCACAGTGGAAAGGGACTCCATGATTGAGCCTAATCCCTGCCATAACACTCCTTAGTGTGAGAAGGCAAAGTAGGCTGGAAATAACCGTGTTTAGACTTTGGAAGGCATAAAGATTTGTTGATCATGTTCAGAAATGGAATGCAATGCTTGGCTTGCTAGTCCAAGTTAATCTAATTATTATTAACTATCTTGAAGTAATGGTTGATTTTACTGGATGCAGAGGTACCCACTGAGATGCAGGCAGGAGTATGGGAGCCCCCTCATGCAAGAGAAGGGAAGTGGGAAGAAGAGCCAGGTGCTCTGGAAATGGGTTGGTGTACAGCAGCAGAGTCAATGCTGAACTCAGCACAGGTTCTATTACTGCCAACTCTCTTGACAACTTATCTTGATTTTCTAGCAGCTCTAGGAGTCTCTATACCTGCTACCGACAGTGTATCCCTGAGGAGCCCACCTGGTGACTGTCATTGATACATGATGACAAACGAAATGAGAACTGCTTTTTTTTTAGCCATGTGGAAGGAAAACTGAAGCCCGAAGAAGCTTTATTCCACCAAGGCCAAGAGGTTACTACAGTGACACAAAGAAGATGCACAGTAGAAATGTCTGTTAGTTGGGGGCAATGGGTTACAATAAACAACTAAAATGAGGCTAGAAAAAAAAGTTCTTCAATGAAAAGAATCCATTTACTTTTAAAAGGTCTTCTTTAAATTATCTTTAGTAGCCCAGTTACCTTGGATTGCGAGTAAAAGGGGTTTTGTATTCTCTTTGCACCTCCATCCATGTGAAAGACTGAGAGGCTGGGCGAAGAAAGAAGCTATTCCTTTATTTTTGTTAACCCAGGATACCACCTATAGAAACCCTGGAGCTCAATGTCCTTAGAATGTTTCCTTATTCTTTGAATACTCACACAAGGATCTCTCAGAAAATGTTGCGACTTAGATGATAATTTTTGTAAAAGACCCAGAGAACAGAAAAGACATGTTTTCCAGCCATATGCATGAAAATAATTGTATCCATTTATATAATGAATAGTAGTCTATTCCATGAGACTTCCCCAGTCAGTCCACTATGTCTCATTTTATAAAACAAATAGGGGTGCACAGTAAAGTCATCAGCTCCTTCATGCAGAACCTGGTGGAGGTTTAATACTGATCTCCCCTTGGTAAGAAATTATGGTTGCTATCTTGTACTGCTACACTGGAGAAATTACACAGCCTAGAAATGTCATAGTTTTGCTGGGCTTGCCAACAGCAAATAAAATGTCAGCACTCTGGATTTGAAGAGGAGAGAGAAAGGCAGGGCCAGACCTGGCCAAAAGGTCTACCAGAATGAGGAACCAACAGTCCACTTAAGTGCTTGAAGAGCTGAGGTCAGCTCAGGCTTGCAGCAAATAGTGTCCATATTGACATCAGTTCTGCTGTAGCTAGTGGATACAGAGTCCTCCTGGCCTTGCAGACACTGAGGTAGTATCAGGTAAGGGGCAGTCTGGTTTGGAACAATTGACATGACTGGAGGTATAGGCAATAAGTTTGTACCTCCTTCAGAGAAGGCCTATTAAGTGGTGAGATGACTGGGTTCAAGCAGAGGATTGAGGTTCAGGTCTGGGCTCATCCAAGTAGCAAATGGCTACAAAATTCTACTGCTGAAAAAAGGAGACAGACTAGGGGCCAGCTTCTTGGTGGACTAAGGTCTGGGATCCAAACCCAGGTGAGTGAGTGTACCTGGCCTGCCGGTTCCAGAGTGGGGTCAGAGGAGAGTTAAATGATAGTGTCTGAAGGCCAACCTGAAGTTGAGATGCAATCACAATAAATCAACTAACATGTTGGTTAGGGAGGAAAAACATTATGTGGAAGGTACTGGCAAAGCCAATCATAGAGGCCATGAAAGCCCCATTAGATGGATAGGACTGAAAATAGTCCTGGAAGTGCCCGCACTTATAAGTAATTATTATTAGGCCTCTCATGTTAAGTACCTACTATGTGCCTCTTTTAAGAGCCATTTCTGATGCTTATAACAACTATACCAGAAAGTTATTATCCCAATTTCTTATACTGAGAATTGAGACTGAGAAACATCTAGTAACCTGCACAGGACCTTAGAGCTCAGATTATAGCTGGAATTTGAACCAAATCCATCTGATTCTAAGACTCGTTCTTTGTTATACATTGTGGGGAGCCACAAGTCTTCAGGCCGCGGAAGCTTAGTTGCAATACTAAGTGTTTGGCCTGCCTCAGACATTGCGGAATTCTACTTCCCTTAACTCTCGTCACATCCGCCCCCTAAGCACACACCCCTTAGGCTGTCAATAACCCTCACCCCATCCCCTTAGACCCAATGGGCGTGTGGCACCGCCTACTCGGACCAGCCAAGAGCCAATGCGCTTGTCTTCCGCCAGCTAGCCCCGCCTCCCTTTGTTAGCCCTGTATAAATATCCCCACTGAAAAATAAAGTTTGAGGCTTGATCAGAATACTGTCTTGCCTCCGTCTCTTTGTGTCTCCTGTCTCGCCTTCATCCTCCATAGGTTCCTCCTCGTCCCGCGTTGTTTTGTCCCGCCAGCCGGGGGTAACAGATATCTTCCGCCAGCTAGCCCCGCCTCCCTTTGTTAGCCCTGTATAAATATCCCTGCTGAAAAATAAAGTTGGAGGCTTGATCAGAATACTGTCTTGCCTCCATTCCTTTGTGTCTCCTGTCTCATCCTCCACAGGTTCCTCCTCGTCCCGCGTTGTTTTGTCCCGCTGGCCGGGACAATACTTTCTCTCTGTCATATAGAATTCTGTAGCCTTGCCCACGATTAAAAGTGGCACTCCGGTTTTGAGAAAGTGGAGTAATCATACACAGAGGAAACTGGGGTATAAGAATTTAGTGAGCACACATAAGGCCTCCTGCAGCTAGGGGTCTGCCATGGGCTCCTACACTCTACCCACCTGTTCTCAGCCAAGCTCCTACTGGTTCAAGGGCATGGTATGCCTACCTAGTGGTTTTCAAATCTTTGGTATAAGGAGTTTGAGTGAGACTGGAGCAGCCAGGAACTGATGGTTTCCACTCCTCTAACCCCAGAGGCAGATGCTTCATGGGTTTCAGTATGCCATCACATTGTGGATTCAAGGGATCTCGTTTCCACCATGGAGTGACATGCTGAGTGATGAGAAATTCAGCTGTCTGGAGGACAATTTCTTGCCACAGTGGGCAACAGAGTTTGTGCTGTCCTTTGAGTCAGACTCTGCTTGAAGGTGATGAGGTGTGAAGGTGACAGTGCTGATAAGGTTTCTTCCCACAGATTCTTAAACTTCAGTGTGGCCAGTGGGGAGTCCTGTTACCAGAGGAGATGAAATCTGTCAGGCATCCCTTTGAGAACAACTGGCGTGGGGCTGCTATTTGTGTGGAACAGGTTGGGGCACAACTAAAGGTGCCTGGGGAATATGAGATGATGTTGGATGGCTTCTTCAGAAACTGCAGATTTCCAGCAATCCTCGCTGCTTACATCCCGCAAACCTCTTACATGGCAAGTGGAGACATATGACATCTCCCTGCTGCAAAAGCCACAGTGTTTTCACTAAGCTGCTGATTATAGTTAAGAAATGTAAATCTCTCACCATTTACTTGAGGTCCTGGTGAGAAGTCGGATCTTAGATTCAAAGACTGCGAGTACTAGAGTCTTTTAACTCCTTCTTTTGTAAAAGGGAAGCCCAGACAAAGAAAATGACTTTCATAGGAAGCCATAGTGACAAGTGAAAAACTTGGTTTGGAATTCAGTCTCTGAACTCCCTGAATATTAGTGATTTTTTTTTTTTCTGTAGAAGAGATAGAGTCTACCATTTCATATCACATTTTATCAAGAACTCTATAAATTCACCAAGGGAGGAAGGTGAAGCAGCAGTATGAGGCCCCTGTATTTGGGTCCCACAGTCGGCCACTTTGATCCAGGATCTTAGATTTTACTTCCTTTGCTTCAGATGGAATGGTTGCTTCTGAATTTAGGTACCCTAAAGAGGAGGTTTTCTCATCTTACTTTTTAATGTAAGCTAAACACAAGGTCCTCTTAAATGTCAGGCCACAGTTAGGGTTGCAGTGCCTGAAGAGGAGGCTCATACGGGCTGATCCTGCCTGTTCTTGACCAGTTTTCACTTTCTGAACAGATGCCTTCCTTGTCATTGGAGGATGCGTTGCCAGGGTAATAAGAAACAGAGTAACATCTCTCCTTTACAACTGTTTCTGTCACCAGACTCTGTTCCTGAATCAGATAAGTACAATAACACGAAGAATAAATTCTAACTGAAATTTAAAGGAGAAGGGGACTAATAACTCCCCCACAAAACTTCCTGGCACACATGATACTACTTAAATCACAGACCGAAAGAGAAAATTCTAAAAAGAAGAAATGGGCAGAAATGTCTTCATATGTTTTTTCTTTCCCAGTGCACCTTAAAAATGAATTTGAAAATTCATTTGTCATGGAGAAGGGAGAAAGAACTGCAGCCAGGACTCCCAAACCTCACCTCACTAGACAGCTACCCACCCTGCTTCTTTATAAAGTTGTTTATAAGGTCCATAGGGAAGATCTGATCAGCAGTTGTTCAGGAAGACTGTCCTTCACAGAGTTTTGGGTCACTTCTGATTCAGGCTACTTATGCTCTGACATAGTGTGTCCTCCATAGACTGGACTCTACCAGCCCATTGGTAAGAGGCGAGTGTATAGATGAGCAGAAGATAAAGCAGAACAAATGGGCTTGCAAAGAGAATGGTACCTTCCTGATTCAAAGTTCTGGTCTCTTCTTTCATAAAGCCATACTGACTGGAATTTTAGTGGTTTGGGTGGAGGGAAATTGTACTGGTAGTAGAGGTAGGTTGATAATTTGAATTGGGTCATTAAAAAGAAATCTCGTTGTCATAGATCTTCAACCTAATCATTTTGAGAATTGATTAATCATTTAGACAGCACATATTTATTGAACCATTGAGCAGACTAGAAAAACGGTTGGTCCCTACACTCTTGGAGTTTTACAGCCTCACTGGAAGACAGATAAAAGACAAAAATGACTTAAAAAAATGATCCATTATGATGAGAGCTACAACAGAAAAATGCCATGGTTCTTAAGAGCACACATATATGAAGCCCTACTCCACCTGAGCAGGACCCGGGCAGGGCTTTCTGTCTCATGTTTTTTTACTATTCCCTCAAATGACTTGTTTATTTGGTTATCAACCCAAACTTTGAGTCTTAAAGATATTTTAGTTTTCCAGAATGTGCACCCCTGAGATGGGATCATTTTAGGCCCATGCTAGAGTCATAACTGAAGGGTTGGGAATTCATTCAGCCAGGGGAAGGCCTTGGAGATACAGGGCCCAAATTCTTCCCAGAGCAGAAGACTATAGTCAAATTTACTGACATTAAACCAAAATACCTGTATTAGTCAGAGTTCTCCAGAAAAACAGAACCAGTGGGATGTGTATAAATATACAATTACATATACAAATATATATAAAATAAAACAACAATATATTAATATTATAATAATAAACTATTACATAAATGGTAAGAAGTATTAATAATATAATATATTGATTAATAATATAAGATAGATAAATAGGGAGAGATTGATTGATTTTAAGGAATTGGCTCATACTATTATGAAGGTTGATAAATCCAAAATCTGCTGGTGGACTAACAGGCTGGATATCCAGGGAGGAGCTGATCTTGTAGTTCAAGTTTTAAGGCAATCTGCTTGAGAATTTCCTCTTGCTTGGGGGAGGTCAGTCTTTGTTTTGTTAAGACCTTCAACTGATTGGGTGAGGCCCACCTACATTAGGGAGAGCAATCTGTTTTTCAAAGTCAACTAATTTAAGTGTTAATTTCATCTAATAACACCTCAAAGAAACATCCAGAATAATGTTTAACCTCATATCTGGGCACCGTGGCCCAGCCTAGTTGACACATAAAATTAACAATCTCAACACCCTTTAAATAAGCTTAAATGTTATGTGAAGAGGGAAAAGTCAAGGGGCTCTATAGTATTTGGAGAAGACTTCTGGAGGAGAGAGGAGTGGAGTTGAGAATAATTAGGAGAGGAAGAGCTGAGAAGAAAATAATGAATACAGAATGTTAAGAAGGTGATGGCTCTATAAACTCCTTTTCCAACGTTTCTTAAATCAAGAACATTTAGCATTGTGACTAATAGATGATTGTCATTACTCTGACTCACCATGAACCATAACCCTGGGGCAGGAGTGGGTATCTGAGTGTATGAGTCCCTGGAACATTTCTGATTATATCAGTTTAGTCTCAGGAACCTTTGAAAGCTCTTTGTGAGTACAATAATAAATAGCGAGAAACACTACTCATGGCTCAGCACTTTCATAGCTACCAGTACTTTGTAGAAAATCATAGTACTTATCAGAATATATTCTAATTTTCTGTTTGCCTATCTCTTAACACACATTAGTGGGTTAATCCCTCAAGGGCAAAAACCTCACCTTATTCATCCCTGTGTCTTCAAAGCCCAGCGCAGTGATCTATATTTGTTATTTGATGAAATTAGCATGTTCCCTAAAGAAGAAAAGAGAGAACAAAAGGCAGGTGATAATTCCCCAACCCCCTACACTTTATTCCTTTGTGAGAATTAGGTCATTCCCCATTTCTGCAAGTCCAGTGCCGAAAGCACTCCTCCCTTTCCTCTTCCTCCTCAGCTCAATTCCCACCAGCTACCATGGTACCATGTAGATTAATATTGAATTTACTAGCACTTTATGGATCACTTTCTTTTCCTAGCCTTGTGGCAGCAGGGGAATTCTCCTTTATTTGATGCTATAAAACACAGTAACCCTGTGTTTCAGCTTGCCAACTGAAGGGACTTTGCAAATGGGTATATTTCCATAGATCTACACAATAGGCCTAATTGCATGGGTTTGCAGTGTAAGCAGAGGTCGTTTGATTACTAGCTGTTTTGTACCATGAAAGTGCACATTAATTATTTAAGAGATGGACTTATAATTATTGTAAGCCTTAAGTAATTACCTATAATTTTGGCAAGGGTTAGAAAAACTGATAGTCTAGCAAATTCAGGTTTTAGTCATTAGTAAGATCATAATTACATTTAAATTGCAAAATGAAAATTATGCAATTTATCTCCCCAATAATGCATAAACATTACAGTGATTGTAGGTTTTAATGGACTATAAAAACTAAAGCAGCAATGGGCAGTCAGGGGCAATTTCAGCCCCTTGCTATTATTTTATATTTTAACTGCTTCTTCTATATCATTGCTCTGTCCACTCCTCCTTAGGTTAGTGTTGGGGCTGTAGTTTTCCTTTCAACATGAAAGCAATGAGCTCTCTAAAGGAGAGGAATAAAGTGAGACTAAAGCAATAGATCATGATAAGCCTCTGATCATGGTAAAGTATTTGCACTAGAACGAAGGAAAGAAAACCTATGTAGGGGCTATATTAGAGTCTCAAAATCCTTTTCTACTTGAATTTTCATTTGAATGAGATTATCATACCTATTTCACAGGTGAGGAAACTAAGACTCAGAAAGGGGAGGAGATTTTCTTGAAGTTGTAATGCTTGAACTAGAACCCAGCACTCTGATGCTTTGTAGATGGCTGTCTTCACATCATCATGCTGTAAGCAAGGCTGAGACCCATGTAGTAGTATGTAAGGCACTTTATGGGTTAGTTTTGTCAGGCAAACACAGCCATGATGTTTTTAGGTATGAAATGATGACATTTCAAAGGCAATCATCAGCCTAAAGTTTTTCTCCTCTGGTTAGCCAATGTATTTACAAAATGAAGCTCAAATACCCACTCCTCTGTGAAGCAGTTCCTGGGGCAGAATTCCTTACTCCTTCCTTGTTTCCATCTTGGCCTGGTAAATGTCTCCATTGTGATTCAAATTCATAATCAACAAACTGTAGTAAATTGCAATGCCTCCCTTACTGGACTGATAACCCTTAAAGAAAATTGTTCTGGTTAATATATCTTTGGCAGTCAGTGAAAGCTGAGGAAATCTTTATTAACTGAGTCAGTGAATTAATCAATCATTTATTACTTTTCTACTCTGCTTATTATCTTCTGTTAGATACAGTGAAGGTTAAAAAATGGTAATAATAATATCTATCTGCTCAAGATACTGTAATCCAGCACAGCAAAACAAATAGCAGATCAAAGACAAAATGATAATACAAACATATTTATCATCACTGAACAAACTACACTGGTGTTCTAAGTGTTTGCTGAGATAAGTCATGAATTTTTTCCTCCATTGGAATGCTGTAGGAGTTGCCCAGACATCTATCTGACTTGCTTAATCAGGTTCAGTTTTACCTAAATGCAAGAGGATAAATATTTCCTGTTGTCATCATCTAATTACTGGCGATGTCAACAATAAATATTGACTGAGTACCTAATCTGTTCCAGGCTCCATGCTGGGAAATAGGCCACTGAAAAGAACAAACTCCAGCCTGTACTTTATTTGGGAAGACAAACTGGGCACTACAAATGGAAAGTAAAGTAGGATGTGCACTCTTAATCGGTTAGAGCTACAACAGAGGGGAAAGGAAGTGCTGAGGTAGGGCAGAGGGTGAAAGTGCCCCAATGGTGGGGGCAGAGAGAACACCTAAGGGAGACTTGGGTTTTGAGGGATATCCTAAAAGATAAAGACCTTAATAGTCAGGGAATAGGGGTTGGAATGGGCCATTCCAAGAGTAGCCCAACAACATGAGTAAAAGTACAGGATTTGTTTAATTTGCACTACTGATCTTTCAAGTGGTGGAATTTTAATGATTCCTTAGGGTAGCAGCTTCTGCAGATTGCTGGTTTTTTGTTATAATCCATGTCCTAGGTTGATTTTATCTTATGATCCTGGCCCCAAATTCAGTGAGGAGTACCAGTTGGCTTACCAGAGACATCATCCATGACCTCTTTAGTGGCTCACAGTGAAGGGAGGTCTCCATTGTACTGCTGCTCTGCAGAAAGAATATGTTTGCTTATCTGCTTTGAGCAAGAACTGAAAAGAGGGGTTGTTTGTTGAGAGGCCTTGCTGTGAGTGAAGTGCCTCTACCAGGGTCCTGAAACTCATGCTGAGAACACAGTGTTGTTAAGTGGGGTTTGTTTGGTTAGGAAACTTAACCACTTCCAGACTCTGCTCCCATGGTGTGGAGGAATCAGATGGCAATACAATTTAAGAGAAAGTTTAAGTATTATTTCTTCTCACATAACACTCCAGTGCTGGATATTATGGGAAATAGCAAACCAACGATCACACAATCTATGCCCTTAGGAAACTTTACAATTAATGGAGGATAAGAGATAGGATCAGGCAAGAACATATACTTTTATTATAGGGGAAATACAACTGCCATAAAGAAGTAGTGAGTACAATAGAGTAGAAGAGAGCTTGATCACTTCAGCTGTGAATGTTGGTTATCATTTTTAATTAAGGCTTTGGCATTTAAACTTGGTTTTGAAAGAAAGGTATGATTCTGTGAGTTAGAGATGAAGGAGTAAATTCTCAGAGAGGAAACGGCACCTACAGAGGCAGGCAAGTGGGTGGAAAATCATGTATCATATGTGTTAATTAGAATTACTCTGGTTGCATGTTACTGAAAAATTAGCATGCCATAGCTTAAGTAAAATGGAAATCAATAGTAAGGCTCGCACAATTGTGTGACAGGCAAAAGTTTAGCCAGTCATAATGACAAATGGGATAATAGGCTTGAAAATCATCAGGACTCACTGTTACCATCCCATCTCCAATTCTCTCAGATTTCCACTTTTATTCTAGTAGGCTGTCCTTCTCATCCTTGTGTGAAACATGACACCAGCTCTCCTGTTAGCATACCTCCCAAATTCTGATTCAAGATCTAAAATCCTGTGCTAGTTCCCAGTTCAGGTTGGGTGCCTGACCCTGTACCAACTACCAACTATTGTGAGCAGAAAGAGAGAGATCTTGTAAAAACATAAATCCTGTAAAAATGTGAATGTCACTTCTAAAACCACATCTTGGACTTGGGAAGGAGCATATGTGAAAAAAAAAAAAAGTGGTGGTAGGGAATAAATTATGAAGCATAAAATAAGAAGGGTGTGGACCAGTAAAATAATAGATGCCTCAAAATATAAGCAATGAAAGATGCAATTGGAGATATTAGTCAGAGTCAGATTATGGAACAAGTTGAATGCTGGCCTGTGAAATATAATCTTTGTGCTTGAGACAATATTTAGCACTTTTAAGTAGATGATTTTCATCATGTTGTTTTACCTAGCTTATCACTAGCTCTCCATTAAATCAAGTTACTATGGATTAGATTAAAGGAGACTTATTAGATAGGAATAAAGGTTGAGATTTTATCACAAAGACCAGGCAGATAAACTGGGTAGGATAGAGATAATAATATAAAGTATTCACTTTAAAGGCTTTTACCAGATAACGACCAGTTTTAATTGTGAGTGTGTGTGTGTGTGTGTGTGTGTGTGTGTGTGTGTGAGTGTGTGTGTATGTGTGTATGGAAGGCATAGCAGGCATTGGCTCTGCTCCC
The DNA here is from genome assembly GCF_000325575.1 of Pteropus alecto. Taxonomy (NCBI): domain Eukaryota; kingdom Metazoa; phylum Chordata; class Mammalia; order Chiroptera; family Pteropodidae; genus Pteropus; species Pteropus alecto. Next base: position 4,568,538 of record NW_006441386.1, read on the forward strand.
CTGAAATATATTCTGCTGGTCTCCTGACCCCACATGGCTGGCTCTTCAGACCCATCTTGGTGAATTGCAGCTTCTAAGCCTATATATTAACTCAACTGATAGCTAACTTCTAGTTCTCTTTTAATAAAATACACTTGCTGTGGAGAGTGTGAAAAATGTTGACTCCACAGAGACTTTAATTATTGTCTTCATTTGAAAATAAACAAAGCTTTATTCCTTCCCAAGGACATCATGCTTTCTCTAGCATTAGAGTTGGAGAAGGCTGTGGAATTTCCTGACACGTTGCCATCTAAGCTGCCTTGTAGAAAAAGAAAGCGTTATGTGAACCATTTCCCAGTGACTAAGGGTTTCCAAGCTCTGTCCTGTACTCATTCCATTCATTTTCTTTGAGCTGGACGTGCTTTCTAGGGGCCAAAGGACTCTGGTTATAAACTGAGGAGTAGCTTCATCTCTTGTATGGAATAGAGTTTCCCATGTACAGGGGAATGGTAACAAGCCCAGCACTGAAAAGCTGACTTGTCAAGAAATGATGCCAGGTAGGCTGAGTCAAAGTATGATAGCAACAAATGATCTAGAAAGAGTGCCAGATATCCTGGTCAAAGGTCTCAAACAACTGCTGGCTTTTGATGCTCTGGCTAGAAAGTGGATAGTTCCCATTCTGGTCACAGTGAAGGCTGTGTCTTATTCTTGAGCAGAGATTAGGTCTGGGATTGCTGAGAAATGAGCCTTGCACAAGATCTTCGAGTGATTGCTGCCTATGTATACATCCATGGAACATGAGATACATCGAATGCCAGCGTCTGGGGTCAAAATTAAACATTTGCTGACCAGGCTACATTGTATTTTATCTGCACATATCTGAGAAGCTTCATGTGTGTGAGGCACACTGAAAATAGTGGCCCCTCAAGGTCAGTAGGGAGGAGGAGCACACAAGATAGATCACTAGGCTACAGGGAGGTCACAGAGACTGAGCCAGTGTCTGAATTTTGCCCCAGAGGTTGAGATGTGGTGTTTAAAGGTGATCATAGGCTCAGGTGTGGTAGAGCAGAAACCTGTACCAGCAGCATCTGAACCATCTTCAATGAGAGGACCCATGACATGCTTGAGAGATGAGGTGGAGTTGATCTCAATTAGGCAAGTTCTCTCCATTCACAGCAAGGTCCAGCAAGCTTCCAGAAATGGAACAGGATTGAGCAATGCAAAGACTCTAAGAGAGAAGTAGGAATGGAGATTTCCTTTTGGTGGTTGGTATTCTGGGAAAGGCTCAGAGCCCAGGAAAAGACTGAAGCATGAGGCAGGGAAACTGAGGGAAAGTAAAGTAGGATTCAGGCAGAGGGGAGTGCTTTAGCTTGCTGATTCTGGGCAGGCCAGGTGTATAGGAAAAGCTGTGACTTCCTGGTTATACAGGTGACAGGGCTCACCCAATCCTAGGTCCAGGTCCCGGTTCTTTTGTCCCAGGTGCCACTGGGCACTGAAGCCAAGGCTATTTAGTGGCATTTCAGTTTGATCAGACCCTCAGTATACCAGGAAGTGGGGGTTAGGAAAGACCAACAGAGGGAAACACTTTTGGACCTAATTCTGTCTTGGGACATTTTCTAATTAGATTCAGAAGGCTGGTAATGGCAAATGAAAACTCTCGACTCTGATTATTAGAGTTTCTCTTGAAAGAATCCTCATCTGTCATGGATCTATGAAAATTTTCTTAATGAAATAAAATATCACGTCTAAGTCCAAGATGATGATAATACTAGTAATAATAATAATAATAATAATAATAATAATTTCTGCATAGCTGAGGCCTGTAGTGGGTAATCAAAATAGCTTGCTTTATTTTATTATAAATATAATACATGCTCATCATAGGACATATAGAAAAATGTTAATAAAAATAAGCAGTATTTTATTAGAATGACTACTGTCTGCAAAGGATAAATAGCTAAAATTGGTGAATGAAATAAGACTTAGAAATCTCAGAGTAATTTTTCCTTGGGATTTTGGTGCTTTGTTTGGCCATTTGCTTGTGGGTGTGCAGAGGTAATCTTTCCATAACAAATGTGAGGCAGGCAAGCAAGGGCATGGAGGATACAAAATACGGGACAACCAAGATATCTCTTCTTTTTTATTTTTACATGCATTTTCATACTTCCATTTGAGCATAGACTTGTCTGCAGTATTTGAAAATTCACTTCAAAGAAAATAATAAAATCTTGGTGCAAGAGAAATTGAGATACTTTCCAATTTCCCAACTTCAATAAAATGCTCCATGGCATGTCCCTGAAAGTCACTCTGGACAGGAAATTGATAGCAACGGTTCATTTCAAAGGCAGTGAGGGAGGGACAGTGAGGGTGGCACTGAACTAGGGCCACTATAGCACAGGGTTAGGTGAAAACTGGGTATCAAGATTCCAAAGTTCTTTGTGCAAAGAACATAGCTAATTGTGATCTAGATGTCCATTCTGAAAGATCTGAGCAGGGTGTGTGTAGTTAAAGCTTTTGGCTGTATAATATTTACTTTCTGAGGGCTGTCAAAATCATAGATCCAGGGGAGCCACTCAAGTTGAGACAATGGGTGTTTATTGTGTCTGCAGGAAGTTAAATGGATCCAGATTATCCATGTAACTCCATACAGCGGAGAGAAACAAAGTCAGCGAGGAGCCACATTCCCAGCTTCTGCCTCTGGCATCCTCATAGCCCTCCCATGAGCCCATTGTCCTGAATGTATAATTTATTCTTCCCAGATCTCTGAGCCCTTCCACCATTCTTTGACTCCTAATACCCACTTCACACTTTGCTTCCGTCATAGTCTGAATTTTACAGGTGTCAGGATATTTGTCTGCTCAACCTGACTCTGTCTTGGGAGATGCTTTTGCTTGTGCATCTCCATTCAACCTGATCCTTTGGGACATTTCCAAGAAGGTGAATTCCAATAAAGAACAGCAGTCAGGATTTAATCAACTATGTTGATTGGATGGAAAAACTCTGTTGGAACTAAGACAAAAGGACAGTCAACTGGACCAGGTTCGGGGCTGAGAGCTCTGTGTATTAGGGAAAAGAAGGATAAATCAGATCCAGAGGGAAAAGCAAGCCAGACCAATGCTCCACATATAGATCATGGTCGGTAAATCGAAGACTGAGTCTCATCCAAATGTCACAACCATTATTTTCAAGATGCAGGCTGAAGGCTGCTTCGAGGTCCCCCAAGCTGGAAGTTGCAGACCTGGGCTCATTTCAAAAGAGAGACCTGAGGTTCATAACTTGAAAAAGAAGCAGAGAGGTAGATGGAATGAGTGCTTTGAAGCCAGAATCTAACAATTGTCCACTGCAATGCAACATCTATAGCCACACTTCTTCTCCAACATACATTTATCAAAAAAACCCTTCATTCAACATAATTCAATATTCTAGTTACGACTGAAAACACTCCCACCTCTTTACCAAAAAAGAGCAAATTAAACTTCTATCAATCATGCCACCAGCTCCACATCCAGAATCTCTGCTTGATATTTACTTTGCCTCTACTTCTGCGTGAGCCTGTCTGGATATTTTGCAGTCTATGAAGTAGATAGCTAATTAAACTACCACCCACTCAGCCTACACACCATGTGAGGCAAAAAGAAAAGGAAAGAAAGTGGAAATTAATTAACAAAAATGTATATTTGACATTGGCCTCATACCTTATTTATATCCACCTGGCCCTCTCTATCTTCACTTGTATGTCTGTACGTCTACCTTTACTGTTCAAAGTAAGCTTTTGATCTGTCCCTAAAACCTGTACAATTTTCCCATCTCTGTGGCTTAGGCCAGAAACCTCAAGCATATCCCTAACTGCTGTCATACTATATCAAATCTGTCAGCAAGTCTCATTGGTTTTACTTTCAAAGTACATCTAGAATCCAACCACTCCACACCCCTTCCCTGTTATAAGCCTGATACACATACCTCCAGCTCTTGCTAGGATTGCTGCCAAGGCCTCCTAACTTGCCTGTCTGCTCCTCTTCTTAACCAGCTACAGTCTATTCTCAACACAGCAACCAGAATGAACCTGATAAAAGGTGGTGAGATCAATACATGCCATCTGCCCTAACCCCTCATGGCTTCCAGGCCCTAACCCCTCATGGCTTCCAGCACTTTGCAGCTAGAAAGTCAACTCCTCATCATGCCTACAGGGTATCTAAGTCTGGTGCCCTTGACTCCCTGAGCATAACCCTATCGCTCTCACTTACTCTACTTCAGCCACCTTGGCCTCTTCACTATTTCTCCAATGTGGCTGGTTTGTCCAGTATGTGTACACTGTTTATCCCTTCTGCTTGGGAATATCCACATAGTTGCTCCCTCAAAAGTGCTTCATGTCTTTATTCAAATGTCACCTCCTCAAGAAACCTGCCTTGACCATATGATTTAAATCCTCCTCCAACACCCAGTTCTCTCTCTGTCTTTGTTTTCCCTTGTACTCCTTATCTT
>NW_006441386.1:4573713-4581054 GCF_000325575.1 Pteropus alecto
TATATATTTACGTGGCTTATTGTCTGCATAAACTCCAAGAAAAAAAACAAAATTTTTGTCTGTTTTATTCATGGCTTTGTTCATTGTTCCCAGACAGTGCTTGGCACATAGCAGGTGCTCAATAAATATTTGTTGACTAAATGAATGCTTGAACTTCTCATAAGGTTGTAGCTAGTGTTCCATCTGTCTGTAATGGTTCCTTCTTCCCATACCCATTCCACTTTTCCTCATCTTTTCCCAGAACTTCAGTCAATGGGGGGCTTTCAGGTTAGGATGACCTGAATCTGCAGCCTGAGTGCTCTGAGCCCTTGGAGTACCCGCCTGTGCATCATCTCCCATTCACCTTTATCGCGGGTCAGAATGATATGGCTCTCCCAGAGATCCCCTGAGCACCATCTGTACTTTTCCTAATCCCTATTGTGTAATAGCCCAATTTCCCCTTGATACTTCAGGCAGTCATCCCAGCCAACAGGGTAATGAATAGCAGGAAATATCTAGGGAACTGTCTCAGCTACCAATTCCATTCTCTCTCTCCTAATGGGTCCAGGAAGTAAAATATTTATAAATCGCCATTAGGTATGTTCATGACAGATGCCCTTCTCACTTTCCCTTTTTGATACTGGACGCCCGTGCTTCAGCTGTGGGAGAAACAGCACCATATTCTGGACCCTGGCACACAGCCTTCAGAAAGACAGCACCCAAACTTGAAAGTATTGTCTTCCAGCTGGCACTGTAATTGAGCCATCAGTAAGCCATTTCACCAGTCTGTGAAGTCAGATGCTTCTGGGTGATAGGATTCATGATAAGAGTGGATTGCATGGGCATCAGCTCATTGCCTTTCTTCTCTGCCCGGGGAGTACATTCTTTGGTCAGAAGCAATGTTGTGTGAGACAGTGAATAATGTATTCAGTAACTTGACAGATGACAGTGCTGGCAGAGGCCTGACAGGCCAGGAAGCAGAAGCAAAATCAAACACACAATAATGGTCTGCTCCAGCAGGACAAACTGCAAAGTCCTACATTACAGAAGAGGCCCAGTGTCATTAAACTGCCACCAGGTAGCTGGATGACCTCCAAAGGTATGTTATCATACTGGTGCTCCCTCATGTCCAGGGTTGGTTACGGATGTCAGTATGCTGGTCACTGATGTCAGTATGCTGGTCAGTCTAGAGTGACCACAGCTCGTAGGAGGGCTTTGGTGAGAGGAAGTCCATGCTGCTGAGCCTGTTCTTAGCCTTCATCCTTAGGACCATATTGTTGCTTTGTTCACTGGATCCCGTTGTGGATACTTGGGTATTAGCAGAGGAAGGTGAATAATATTGAGAAAAGGATCAATCTGTCCCTGATGATTGTTAAGTGCATCCTCAATAGTGAGGTGAGCATTTACATTAGGTAAAAATATTCTCATACTTTGGCCCAAATTTATACATAAAATTTCTATCTTATGTATTCCTTCCCCACACTGCCTCATCATCAATGTTGTGATCTTGCTCCTTCCATGTCCCTGTCCATTGTAGCCACCCTAGCCTGCTGCCCTGGAATTCTTCGTTTGCTTTATGTTGTCTATATTAGCAGCAGCGAGGCTCATCTACAGTGATTACATGGTTCTAGGTGATCATCATCAATAACATAATTAGCTATTTTTATCATTGTTTACAATGATTTGGAGATAAAGGGGGAGCTCCAAGGAATGATAGAAATGCCAAAAAAAAAAAAAAGAAACCAAAAAGAACAAGGGTCAAGGAAACTCAAGAGTCTAGGTAGCATGAATTTTGATAGCCTCACCAGAGCAGAGCTGCAAGAATAAATGAGCATGTACCATCTTCATGCTCTGAAGTCACATTCTATTGCAGGGGATCTGACCTTTGTTTCTTGGCTATTCCAGACTATACCTCGTAGGAGAGAAGCAATTTCTCAAAAGGAAATCAAGATGCCAATATCAAAGGTGAAATGGAAAGTAAACAGCCATAAACTCTACAAATGCTCACTACCCTGGATTCCTTGGTCTACTGATCCTCAAAGGGTTCAGAGGTCTTTAGGTGAGATTGTTCTGGTGGTTGGGCAGGGATGGAGTGACCATTACCCATGAACTTACGTAGAGAGTTGACACATCATAAATATTAGATCCTTGCTACCACTTACCTCTCTCTACACCCCATTCATCTCCCTGTCTACAGTCTGAGCTGCTGATCCTAATGTTTGATAGGTGATTACCACTTACATGAGCTCAGATGTGACCTTATTCTCACTGACTTGTGCTCTGCCTTTTTAAGGACGATCCTGCCCTCAGGCATGCACAGTCTATTTTTGGCGTGAAAGGTATGACTGCAATTGTCCCAGGCTGCTGCCTCCAGCCCTCTCTCTGCCTCTGGTTAGGTTTACTATTGGCTTTCTAGACATGGAATGATATAAAAGGCTGCTTCAAAGGAAAGAAGAAAATAAAGCTCACAAGCGCCTGTGCTCAGCTTTGTGGCAAGTTTTTATTAGGTCTTAATGAAGCTTGGCCTGCAGTCCTAAGGCCCTTTTTAATTTCCATTTGATTTGACTTAGCCAGCTCCTTATCCCCGAGGAACCCCCAGGAAAGCTGAGTGATGTCTGGGCTCAAGTGTCATCCAGAACTAAGGATAGGGCTGGGGACAGGAAGGAGAGGGGAAGGAACTGGAAAGAGACTTTTTATTGTTTCCAAGAGCAGCAGCACTGTGTCTCATGCATTTTTCCTGTGTGGTTGTCTGCTGAACTCCAACCTCTTGAGAGGGGTCCAAAGAGGGAACATAGGCTGTGACGACAGGGAAGCTGGGCTTCAGCTCTGGCTCTGGCACCTTTCATATTTGCTCTCCAAACCTCAGTTTCCTCTTCTGTGGAGTATTGTAAATTACAGTATCTGAATAAGTGTGAGTGTGTACATGCATGCATATTTATCATCTATGCAAATACTTAAGCATTCTGCAAAACATTTTATCTACATTATTTTATTTAATAATCTTACCTAGCTTTGGGGCTTAAATATTACTAAACCTATTTTATTGATGAGAAAGATGAGAATCATGGAAGGAACCAGATAACAGATGGTTAGCTGGCCTCAGAATTCTGTCTATCTGATTCAGAAGCATGTGCTTGACAGTTGTATTCTGCTGCCTCTGTACCTACATTATGAATACCATGTCTGGGGCAGAGTGGCCACTCCATAATCATTGCTACTCTATTTGAACATATGCTTAGTTTCCATGCATATGAGTCTAGCTGACTCTGTGTACGTGGGCCTGGTTGCCATGAGCAATATTTCGGCAGTGCTTGTCACTGAGAACATTTTCATATGCTAATAAGAATTAATAATTCATGTTTAGTAATCTGCCTGATGTTTTTCTCATCCCCATTTTTCTCTTGGGGACAAAGTGGACGAGAGATGATGCTTCCCTGGAGGGAAGGCCAGGCCATCTGCATGCTGTCTCCATGGAGGGCTTGGTGGGCCTGAGTCTCTACTGCTGAAGATGGGGAGGATGACTGAGGGAGATTAGGAAGCAATATGAGCCTCTCCTTTAGGGAACCCTTCATGCCCTGTGCTGGCAGCTGGGCAGCTGCAGGGAGTTGATCTGTCTGCACAGAGAACGCACTCTGCTTCTCAGCATTTCTATTGCATCTGACTTTTCACAGCGATCGTTTGAAATTAGATGCCCTGTGATTTTTCTGGACTTTGTTGAGTCTGAACAAAACCTTCTTGGGAAATAGGCCTAGCAGGACACAAGGCTTTTCTTATTTAGGCTAATGTCTGTGTTACCCTCCAGATCAGAGAAATTTTCCAAGCCACTAGTTTGTACTTTGCCAGGAGACAAGAGTGATGAGTGGTATTATTTTAGGCTTTCTAAATTGGAGCACTGCTTTTGGGCACTAGATGTTCTCAATTTCTTATTACCTTCAACACAAAGATCTGGCAGTTTTTGTTGTTTTATTTAAAAGGGCAGTTGGGTTTTTCAGAGAAATACTTCTAGCCCCTCTCCTCAACTTGCCAAATAACTTTTGATTCCACAATTTAATTCAACAAATATATATCATGGCCTGTTAGATGTCAGGCCCTGAGCTGAGTTTTGCAGAGGGTATAAAGATCTGTGGTTCATTGATTCATTCATGCATCCATCTAATCATTCAATCAACGAGCATTTTTGAGCACTTGTTATTGACTAGCCAGAGTCAATTTGGATTGTATTCTGCTTCAAGTAACAGGAAACCTAACAATATTGCCTTAAATAAATAAGGATTTTATTCTTCTTATATATCAAGAAGCCTGGAGTCAGGTAATTACTGGTATTAGTTAATAGGTTCTATGACTTTTGAGATGATATTTCTGCTAGTCCCTGAGCCTCTTCATGATGATTTCACGATGGCTACCACAGCTCCAACTGTAATTTCCACTACAAGGCAGGAAGAAAGAAAGGTTGAGTCAATTGAGTTAGAATATTTTTACCAAGAAAATATAAACTTTTACCACATCACTTGCCCTCAGCCAGTTTCCCCTTATATCTCATTGGTCGAGACCAAGTCACTCCCTACCTGCAAAAGACTCTGGACAGGGGACAGGGCTATCATGATTAGCTTTAATAGGTTAGGCTCCTACTTCGGCTTCTGTTAGTAAGGAAGAAAGGAGGATGATATAGGATAAGCAAATAGTTGCAAAAATATTAAATGAAAGAGTCAGTGTACTGGCTTTATCACCTAGAGGGTAATGAATGGTAGGACAGGGAATTGGTGGAGGGAGAGACCACAATTACAGAGCACCTCACATACGTGAGTTCATATGATTCTCAATGTAAACCTGTGACATAGGCTTAGCAGATATCATTAATCAAATTGTATAGATGTCCTCATCTATTAAACTGAGACATGAAGAGGTTAAATGATGGTATCCTGGGGGTCACGTGGGTAATATATAATAAACCAAGGAACAAAATCAAGGTGTACTTGAAACTGAGCCCTAACACTGAAACCACACCCTAATAGTTTTTTCTCCTAGTTTTGTTTGTTTGTTTGTTTTGCCTTTTAGGAGATAACAGTAGACCTCCTCACAGGGCCCAGAGGCCATCAGACCAAGCCCAGAAGTTTACACAGGTGCAGAAAGCCAACAATTGAACTAATCCTGCTGGGTGGCTGGAAACTTTGTACATAGACCTGGTCCTTGCAGGCAGTATTGAGAAGCAAGGGGTGCTTAGTAATTTGCTCTTGGCCATTGAGACCCTGCCAACTTGGAATTCTTTTATACTTTTTCTCACTTTTCCCATTGCTTACCTTAGATAACTTAGTTTTAAGATTGTCCGATCAAAACTTCTGAACGAGGGTTAATAAATATGTACGATTTCTCTTTACCATTATCTTTTAAATTTGCTCTCAGTGTTGGGGAGACTGATTTGAGTCTTGTCTCCAGTATCCTACTTTGGCTGGCCTGGTGAATAAATCTCTCTCTGAGAAAGAGAGGCAACACCTGTTGCCTCAGACTTTGGCTTCTCTGTGCATGATGACATAGAGCTTAACGCCTTTGTTCAGGTAACATGCTGACTCTTCTCCAGTGTTCTCACCCTAAGCATCTAAAGTTGGACAGGTATGGCTTCTGTTATCTTACCTCCTTATACTGTAAATCAGCAAGTGGCCAAGCCTCCTGCATCATGACCTTAGCCAGTTGCTGAAACCCATCTGCTCATCTACCTAACAACCAAACCACTGTTCCACTCACCCACCCACCCACCTTTCCATTGCTCACCCCCACACACATTTCAAAAATACCACCAATATAAAGTGGGCATGTGATAAATGTTAAAGCAAACATTGAATAAATGAGTGGTTAATTAACCCTAAAAGTCAGATATTTTTAAAGGAACACCAACTCTACAGTTATAAGATAGTTTTAATAGCTTTTTTTTTTTTTCATAGTTTCTTAAATGTCCTTCAAAAATCCCAAGCTGCTGGCTCTGTTGCCAGCAGCATTTCTACCCAGATGATGATATTGCCAAGTTCCTGATCTCCTATTCTGTTTACCTTTCAGAAATGAAAGGTCTCAAATTGACTTGCCCAAGAAAGCCAGCCACATGGGAAATCTTACTCCTAAGTGCTTAATGCATTAAGTCCACCTTTCACTCTGCAAATCTCTCTGGCAATTCCTTTACTTTTGGCTTCTAGAATTTTCACCCAAGCAAAATGACCTGCTCTGCCTATCTCATAACGCACTTGAACTACTAAAAATAAAGGCTACAAGTGTTGAAGTCTGAGGTTAGCACTTTCTGTGTCACATCTCATTTAATTTTTACAATTTATCCTGTGAATGTCATTATTTCCATGTAACAGATGAGGACCTTGAAGCTCAGAGAAGGTAACAACTTGCCCAGGGTCACACAGCTGACGTGAACAAGACAGAGTTGTAATTTGAATCCAGGCCTGTCAGATCCCAAATCTGTGCCCTTAATCACGGGACAAACTGCCTATATTTAAATCTTTGCTGTGGCCCTCACTAGAGCTTCAGCACCATCCAGTGGACCTTTTTGTGATGATGAAATGTTATGTAACTGCTGTCCAATGTGGTAGCCACAAGCCACTTAAAATGTGACTGGTGCAACTGAGGAACTGGATCTCTAATTTCACTGAATTTTAAAAAATGTGATTTAAATAACTACATGAGGATATTGGACAGCACACCTCTAGAACATTCTTAACTGGGGAGACTGAGGCCAGATAAAATGACTGATTTCACTAAGGTGGCAGACCCTAAGGGCTCCTGATTCACACACAAAGGAACAAGTCCTGAGGAATAAAAAAAAATGGGAATTTTGACCCTAAATTTACTACTTTGAAGTAAATCTGCAAATTTAGTTTTCTATTTGTTGGTTTTCGTTGGGAAATCAGAAACTACTCCTGATATTTTAGCCAGGGTAGGTTTCAACTCAATAAATTAATTGGAAACCTGCCCAGCCTCATCCCCACGTGAAGAAATGCCAATAAATTTGATACTGACAGTGTGACTTCAACTTTTGCGAATGTAATGAGAATGGTGAGAAAGGAAAGTTTTGAGGGTTTAAAAAAAAGTCATCTGTCCTGGGGTCATCATTCTCCTTCATATTACATTATAGGGAAGAAGTAAATGTTCACTCAATCAGTGACTACTTAACAACAATTGACAAGACAAGGTGAGCATAAGAAAAGCGGTATGAAGCAGAGGGTGGCAGAGAGCCTTTAGAAGATACCTTTCTGTCATGGTGGCTTTTGACAAATAAAGGGGCCTCATTGCTGTTGTTTAGGTGAGTCAGTAGGTAAGGCAATCAGACCAACATGTTCTGCAGAAGGTCCAGCTGTTGCCTATGCAGAG
>NW_006441386.1:4581075-4628435 GCF_000325575.1 Pteropus alecto
AAAGGAAGCTGCATACTTGCCTGTCTTCCAGCTTAGCCAACCTTATCCACCGAGCTGAGGAAGTTAGACCTTTCCCTGTCTCAGGTATCCTAGTTACTTTCACCTATACTAGTTCTGTAGGGACTCTGAGTTGACCTTCTTAATAAAGTTCTCATCCCTCCATTCCCGGGAAACCCAGGGCAGGTGTTGCCATGGGAAAAGAGAAGAAAATGTCCTCCATGCTCCCTTGAAGCCAAGGAACAGGACACTAATCCAATCAAATCAGGGCCCCACTTAACCTTAATTATTCACTTAACCTTAATTACTTCCTTAGAGGACCCACCTCCACATACAGCCTCAAGGGCAGATTAGGACTTCAGCAAATAATTTTTGGAGGATCAGAAACATTCAGTCCATAACAATAAACTTTTCATTCATTGTAATTGAGTAAGAGGTCAAAGCATCATTCATATTCTCTCCCATAAAAGATTCTAAGAGTCTCAGAAAGGGGCAATAAGGTGGCATAAATGAGATGTTCATGTAAAAAGTCTTTTTCCCACTTCAAAAGCACTTCTAGTTACGAGCATCATGTCTGTCCCATAGTAGGTGCTCACAAATGTTTATTAAACAAATATGTGGCATTCGGCTTGTAATAAAGCTCAAGTGCAGTGGCGAATACTCTAAGAACTGTGTGGTGGCGTGACTTCAGAGCCTGGAGAGACTCGAGAGTCAGCAGGGAACTCAGCAAATTGTGCACCTTATGAAGGTTTATCCAGGGGAGACATTCTCCATACCCACCTGCACTCTGCAAGTTTGAAAAGGGGGCAATCAGTTTCTGACTAATCTGGGTGGGATGTACAAACCACGTAGTCATCTCTAGTACTCGTTGATTTCATGATTGCACCAGTGATTGAGAAAATGGATCCTGTGACATTATTAGTTTCAAATAATATGTAAAATACACAAACTATTCTTTCTTAGGATCAAAACCTGACTTGAACTTTCTCCCTTGAATTGTTAAAGGTTAATGAGAGATTGAGGTAGTGGGTGGGAATGAAGGAACATGGAATCGTTTGGAAGGATTTAGTTGTAGGAAGCAGCAGCGAGGTCATTGTGGGAAATGATATTGAATCGCTGTTCTACCATTTACTGTTTTCATGACCCCGGTCAAAGAATTAAACTTCTATGAGACTCATTTTGTAAAAGCTAATATCACCTTCCCCACAGGGCTGTGGTAAGGATCAAATCAGATAATTTTTCTACAGTACTTAGCATCATGCCTGGAACTTAATAAGCAACCTGTAAATGTTAGTTCTAACTGAATATGTAGTAACACAAATCATTTGACATACTTTTCAGAACATGACTGTCGAGGTGATATAAATTGGGATGCTGAGAGGGCAATTTGCTTCTCAGATGATCAGTGGGAACATTTGTCCCCAAATGTATTATTTTGAAATAAATCAGTAGGTTTCAATCTATCTGAGTGATACAGTTAGATACAGCTGTTGTGATTTTCGGCAGAGACCCAGAAACCACTCTAGAAGTTGTTGTCAGGAAGGGATTAAATGAAAGAAATTAGGTGCTGAATAGGAAAAACCTGTTTTTTCTCCTGTGTCTCTTCTTAACCCTTATACTACTAATGGACTCACAATGCTTTTGACACTGAATGTGTGGGAGTGTTTTCCCCACCAAGCAATTCTTTGCAACTCCAGCTGGATATCCTACAATTTAAATCAATTCTGACACTACCTGGTGATAGCATCAGATCCCACAGGTTAAGGGCTCAGTCCCATAGGATTTCCCTCTTCCCCCTTCAGATGTCAATTGCAAGTCCAGTTTGTTACCGTTGCTTCTGACCAATGGACTACAAATCACAGGTTCCTACTACCCTGTCCTTGATTTGATTAATTTGCTAGAATGGCTCACAGACCTCATGGAAACAGTTACCTATGTTTACCAGTTTATTAAAGGATATGATAAAGGATGCAGATAACAGGCAGAAGAGGAGGTACATAGGGAGAGGTCTGGGAGGGTCCTGAATGCAGGAGCTTCTGTTCCCATGGAGCTGGAGTGTATAACCCTCCTCGTATGTGGATGTGTTCACCAATCTGGAAGCTTTCTGGACCCCATACTATCAGGATTTTATGGAGGCTTCATCACAGAGGTGTGATCATTATTAACTCTGTCTCCAGCCCCACTCCCCTCTCTGGAGAATGGGGGTGGGTAAGGATGAAAATGTCAAGCTTCTAATCTTGGCATTGTTTTCCTGATGACCAGCCCCCATTGAAGAGCCATCCAGGAGCCCACCCAGAGTCATATCATTAGATCAAAAGATGCCTCTACTGCTCTTATCACAGGAATTTACAAGGATTTTAGGAAATCTATGCCAGGAACAGGGAAGAAGACCAAATATATATTTCTTATTATAAATCACAACATTGCAGGTGCTCCACAGAACTTTTGGCAAAGCTGGGGTGATCAGGAGAAATCATCAATGATCCCAGGAAATTTGGCAGTTGTAGTAATTACGGGAAACTGCCACCCAAATAGGTGATTCATGGAAAAATACTTGGAAAGCATCATAAAAAACTACACAGCCTTCTGCTGAAACCCATGTACTTGCCCACCTATGTCCGAAGATTATAATTGTTTCTACTTCTCTCCTATCTTTCACATCTGATGTGAGTTCCTGTCATTGGCAGAATCTAAATAAGAGTCCAAGCAGAAGGGGCCTGCAAAATGTAGTTTTCAGACTCCTAGAAGTGTCAGAAGTGTTAGAAGGAACAGTGCTGCTAAATACCAAGAGATATAGTGAATCCTCACTATTTGCAGATTCTGTGTTTGCAAAATTTACCCACTCGCTTACTAAAGTTTATTTGTAACCCCCAAATCAATATTCATAGTACTTTTGTGCTCATTCACAGTGATACTCAGAGCAGTGAAAAATTTGAGTTGCGTAACACACGTTTCCAACTGAGATGAATCAAGGAGACATTTTGCCTTCTTGTTTCAGCTCTCATATCTTAAAGAAGTGTACTTTTCTATTTAGCAAAATCCATGATTTTGCTATTTAAAATGTTCCCAAGCACAGCTGCTGATATACTGTCTAGTGTTCCTAAGTGCAAAGAAGCTGTAGTGTCTAGTAAGCTTGGTTCAGGCATGAGTTATAATGCTGTTCTATGACAATGAATCAATATATATTAACTAAGGGGTCTTTAAAAAGAAACACACATAAAACAGGTTATGTAATGGTTGCTTTATGGACATGTGACCTGAAGCTTGCAGGAACCTAACTCTGTATGTATCCTAGGAGCGGTGATTCAGTACTTGCTAATCCAGTACTTGCTGTGACGTTGTAGCCTGTAACTACCTCAAATAATAAGAATCAAGTATGTTTGGTGCCTGATCAGAGACACTACAAATGCATCTTTGATACATTTCTGAGCGTGTGGTCCTCTTTTCTGTGATGGTGAGGACAAGGAGCTCGTTCTTTGATATCTTAGGATCTTTTCGTGAGGAGATCCAGTTAAGAAGAGAAGTGGTTCAGCATGCTTTGACATACTTAAGGTCACCCTGAATTCACATGCAGGAACTGGCTTTGAAATTGAGACTTTAGAATTTCCAGCATGGTTTCTCCAAGTCTGCATATCTTCTCTCGCTGACTTTTTTTTCAACAATTTATAAGATTAAGCAACCTTTGTCTTGAATTTCCAATGTTCTTCAAACTTTAAAAGGAGAAAGATATAAGAATTTGTGCTGTCACCTAGGGGTATAGGGAGGTTCCAGGTTTAGCCCACAGTTCTCAGGCAGTAAGTTTGCACTTGTTTTACATATAAAAAACCTGAAGCCCACAAAAGTTAAGAGGTTTGCCTTAAGGTCGCCATAGGTCAAAACCCTGCCTCCTACTTCAGTGTCTTTCCTTTTAGCTTGGTTGCTTTAAAATAAAATTAAATTGCTTATAAAATAAGGAAGTTTAACTAGCTGATCTCTGAGGTCCCTTACAAATCTAAAATTCTATGACTTTGTGACTGTGGCAGTCACTGAAAGCTAAAACTGTTCAGAACTGTGCTGAGGGCTGGGGCTGAGCTGGAGAGGGAAGATTTAACACAAGAACATACTCAATCAGTCACAAAGAGTGTAGGTATGCAAACAGGTCACAGAGACATAAAAATTTAAATGACAGTGCATTGCATTTTTTGTTCAGTTGGCATCTCCTTCAGAAAGCCAGCCTTGATTTCTACCCTCTTCCCAGGTGGAAATTATTCTATGATCTTAACTGCTATAGCATTAGCCTGGATGTCTCATTAATACTAATAACTAACATTTATTGATTGTGTATTACAATCATTGCACTTTACATAGAGTTAAAATTAATCCTCACAACTCTTCTATGAGAGAGTTGTTCTTACTGGCTTCAATTTACACATGAAAACTTTACTTTTCCTCTTCTGACTCTAACCTCTTGTCAACATTCCAGCTTCTGACCACTCTCCTTCCTGAGATACAATCTTCCCTTCGCTTTTCATCACCCAGCATCTCCTGGTCTTTCCCTGCACTCCTTGACCACTACTTTTCCATTTTCAAAATTAAAAAAAATATATTTTGATCATCTCTATTGAGGTATAATTGATTGTGTAATAAACTGATGATATTTAAAATACACAATTTTTAAAGTTTGACATATGAATGTACTTGTGAAAGCATCACCACAATCAGGATGATGAATGTGCTCATCACACCAAGAGCTTTTTGTGTCTGTATGTCTCATTGAATCCTTGACTTTCCCACTGTCACTCTAGGAAACCACTAATCTGCTCCGAGTCACTGAATTGAGGCAATACTTTGAATTTTCAAGAATTTTATATAAATTGAAGTTCATACCATATGTACATTTTTGCTTGACTTCATTCAATCCACAGAACATTTTGAGATTCATTCTTACTGTATCTATCAGTAAAGTCCTTTATATTGCTAAGCCATATTCTATTGTATAAATATATCATAATTTGCTTATTCATTCACCTGTTCATGGATATTTGGGTTGTTTTCAGTTTTTAGCTATCACAAATAACACTGCTATGAACATTCAGAATGTACACGTCTTTGTATGAACATTTTTTATGTATCTTGAGTAGATACCTGTGAAGAGAAAGAAAGATGGGTGTAGTCAGGCTCCCTCCGGACAACCTTAGCAGCTAACTTCTGAGTGGAAGTGAGTCAGCACGTCTTCCCTTATGTAACCATGTGTCTGGTACGCATGCGCAGGCTTGTTACCTGGCAGTGCACCACTGTTGTTCAACCTGTGTATAAAAAAGTGCTGCCACCCTGTGAAGCAAGCTGTGCCCTTGCTGGAATAAAGAGCTATGTCGCAGTTGCCTAAGGCTCCCTGTATTTTCTTCCAACCTCCCGAGCCTGTACCCCTTCCTTCGGTACCTCGAATCTGCAGCAACACAATGCCTGTGAGTGGCATAGCTGAAACATATGGTGCACGTTTAATGTCTAATGAAACTGTCCCAAAAGTGATAATACCTTTTAAACTCTCCACCAGCAAGGATATTAGTTTCATTTCTACCATATCCTAGCCAACACTTGGTATAGTCTTCTTTTTAATTTTAGCCACTTTCTTAGGTGTGCAGTAGTATCACATTGTTCTTTTAGTTTTCCTTTCTCTGATGGTTAATAATGTTGAACCTACTTTCATGTGCTTATTTGCTAACTTTATATATTCTTTGATGAAGTGTCTATTCAGATATATTTTGCCAATTTTTGTTTTATTTTTCTTTTAATTGAATGTCGAGAGTCCTTTCTATAATCTGGATGCAAGCTTTTATCAGATGTATGTTTGAGACACATTTTCTCCCAGTCTGCGGCTTTCCTTAACAGTGACTTTTGAAGAGCAGAATTTTTTAAATTTTGATAAAAACTAATTTATTAATTTGTTCTTTTATAGGCAGTACTTTTGGTATTACAACTAAGAAGTCTTTGGGTAACCTAAGTTCACAAATAATTTCCCCTCTGTTTTCTTTTAGATGTTTTACAGTTTTAAGTTTGGCATTCAGTCATATGATTCATTTTTAGTTAATTTTTCTATATGCTGTGCAGTATGGATAGTCATTCATATGTATATGGTCATTCACCTTCTCTAGCATCATTAAAAAAAAAAAAATACTAGCGTTTCTCCACTGAACTGCCTTTGCGCTTTTGTTGAAAATCAGTTGTTCATATACACACGGGTCTATTACTGGACTCTCTTGTGTTCCATTGCTCTAGTTGCCTGTTTTAACATGAATATCATCCTGTATTACCTTTAAAGTAAGTCTTGAAATCAAGTAACTTTAGTTCTCCAGTTTTCTAGTGGTTTTTCATAGTTTGGCTATTCTATGTGCTTTGCATTTCCGTATGAATTTTAGAATCGGTTTGCCAATTTCTACAAAAAAAGCTCACAGAAATTTAAATTAGGATAACATTGAATGCATAGATCGATTTGTGGAGAACTGACATCTTAACAAGATTGAATCTTCTGACATTATCACAGTATGTTTCTCCATTTATTCAAATCTTCTTTAATATCTTTCAGTATTTTGTAGTCTTTTAGATTGCCAAAGGTGAGGATCTGGGTACCTTAGTACACAGCTCATAGTCATTGTCATTTTACTTATTTGTGGAAGAGAAAATGAAGCTAAAATTTGAGAGCTTCCTTACTATTACTAAGATTCCACTGGCTCTTGGTACATGGCACTTATCACCTCCTTTCAGTTCTTCCCTCAAACTGCTACTGAGTGATTAGCTTAAGATCCAAATATGGTCATGTTATTGTTCAACCTGTAAATCTACTGCCTATGAAATAGTGTCTATCCCTTTAACACAACTTACAAGATCCTTCACATTCTCTCTCTAACCTATCTGTCCAAGTCCTTCTTCCATTGTCTTCCAAGCATATCAAATGCAGAAGTACCAACATTTCTGATAGTCAGAAAACAATACACCTGATCTCTCAGCTTCCTTTCCTTTGTCATGCCTTTTCCCCATTTTCCATCTCTTTCTGTCTCTCTCCTTTTATAGTCCCAGGTTTAGAGTTATGCTAATCTTGTTTTAATTTATTGCAATCGGTTGCCTTTAATTCTCCAGAACCCCAAATTATGCTACAATGGAGTGGTATGAGAATTTCTCTGGGAAATAGGTGCTCAGAAGTTAAATTGCTGTCCAAAAAAGCATTGGTGTACCTAATTTGACTAAATATTGACAAATTGTCTTACAGAATGGCAGTATCAGTATCTATATCCTCTACTTCTCAAAAATAGTTGGCATTATCCAGCTTTCTAAATTTCTTAGTCTAATAGGAATTAATTACCATAATTTTGAACATATCAGCATGTGCTCCTTGGTTTTTAGAATTTCTTTTGTCAATTTTGTTAGGTCCAGGAGGGTCCTAATTGTACCCCTGTAGTGTGGGAACCAGACTCCTCCCTTACCTTTGTGTGGGAATGGACCTCGCATCCAGGTTGGAAACACTACATGCTCATCTTCCGCTTCACTGGACTTTCCTCCCTTGCCTTCCAATGCACCCGCCTGAAATATTCCCACCGAAAAAGCCTGCCTCAAGCCCCATATAAGTTTCAGATCCCCTCTCATTCAGGGCTGATGCCATCTGCGGCTCAGCCCGGTGGTCACTCTGCTACAATAAATCTTGCTTAACCCCTTCAGCCTTGTGCGTTCCTCCTTTGGCGAACCCAACAAATTTCCTGTTTATATCCTTTGCTCTCTCTTTTGATTTTGCCTTCTTCTTTACCTAATATTCCCTTTTGTATTCCTCACATGAGACCCAGTTCAAATCATTACCACTCTGAAACCATCCCTGATTACCTAGACAGCTTTAAAATCTCCCTCTTCTAAATGTCTACAACATTTTGCTTATAACCATATTATATATATTATAATGCAGAGTCATCATTCATTTACTTTTTTTTTGGTCTCATCTATTAGAAAATGAGACAGGCATAGATAATAACACAATTTCTTTATCAAAAGACATAACACAGGGTTTGCCACAAAACTAGATCTCAATTATGTTTAATAAATGGAGAGGGAAAGTTATACACATTTACTGTGGGAAAAGTTATTAAAAATATTCCTAGGATAAATTAATCTATGAAGTCAGAGAGAATGCCACGTAGAAATGTAGATTATCCAACAGCATTAGACATGCTGGAAATAGAAGACAATTATGTTTCGAGGACAACCCTATGCCCAATTCTTAATGAAAACATCTGTTTCTTTTGATCTATACCTAACAACACTGAACAAACTCCCTGCTCTAGAATCACACAAATTCACAGTGTTGGTTGACATTGGGCCAAAAGGTATCACACTTAATTCAGATAATTGAAAGGACAGGTTTGTTAACTCAGCATTTCAAGGCAATGCCAAGTACATTCACATCAATTTGCAAAGCCACCATTCCAGTTATAGGTGCCATCTTGAGGGGTTGTATTTGAAACTCCAGAATTGCTTAAAACAAAACAAACAAAACAAACACAAGGGTTTAAATGCAGACTGAAAAGTCAAATAGACCTTTGCTGGCAAATAAGAGGATGTCTCTATCTCGATGCCCAGTGAATATGGTCAGGGTTGGCCTTTGAGATGCATAATTAAGGATTAAAACTGGCCTCAGAGTTCCTATGATCACACAGGCCTGGCCAAAGGAATTGAAATCCAGTCCTCTGTTATGTAGTCCTGGTGGGTGCTCTACACTCTGAAATTGGCCAGGTCTTCCCAGAGTGAGTCAGAAATGGTCAGCAAACCAGGGCTGGATTATGCATTTGGGGGCATCCATACCTCAGCTGTTGCATGGGGTTTGGGGAGATGGCATTTGAATGAATGGGACATCACCACTGACTTGAGCAGGCAGTGTTTCTTTGTGAAAACTTGAAACTTCTGCTGATGTAACATTTGCTCAGGTTTGGCTATAAGATATGCCAAGATATTGGATGATGAACTAAGGGGAGGACATTGTGGTTGAAGGGAGTCAGGTTTTGAACTGATATTTAGGAACCACTCAGTTTTAATAATTCATCTTAAAATAGGCATGAAAACCTGGACCAGACACTGATTTCCATCTTGTCAGTTATGGATAAAAAGTTTGGGATGAGGATGGACACAAAGTCAGTCCAGTAGGTGTACTTTGGTGCTTGGGCTGAGGGAGTCAGTCATCTGGTGGAAGGATAATTGTAATAAAATATCCAATATACAGAAAGTGTAAAATGAGACCTAGAGAGGTACTCGTTCTTGCCAAACATCATTCATTCATTTACTCATCCAGTGAATGAGTAATCCCTTTGTAGTCTTTGGTGATACAGTGGAAAAAAGGACAGAATGGATCCTGCATTCATGAAGTGCATACACCTAGTTATCAGAGATCCCATGTAATTAAATGACAAAGGGATCTGAAGAAAAAAAACAGCAGGCCTGGAGGACATAAAACAAGGGACACCAACTGATCTTGGAGAGGCCAGCAGAAGTAGTGAGCTTGTCCTGTAGGTAACTGCGCCCCCTGGGGGAAAAACAGTTAAGCTGAGACGGGATGAGTAGGAATTTTCAAGAAGAGAGTTGGGAGAGGTTTCGAAGAGCACTCCAGGCAGAGAGAACAGTGCATGCCAAGGCCCTGAGGGAGGCAAGAACTCAGTGCATCTGAAAAACAGTGAGAAGGCTGGAATGGCTGCCAGTGAATGATGGGAATAAACAGAGATAAGGATCAGCCAGATTCTGCAAGGATTCAGAGACTGTATTAAATTTTTTTGCCATCGATTTTCCAAACAATGGGAAGCCATTAAAGACCTTCAAAGAGGAAATGTAATCTGATCTGTGTTTGTAAAAGCTCATTCTGGCTGTAGCTTGGAGAATGATCGTGAGGGCCAGAGGAGATCCATATGGACTAGTAGGGAGGCCATTGCAATGCTCCAATTGAGAGAAGATTGTAGCTTGAATTAGGGTGGAGCCAGGAGAGATGGACACAAATGGACATCTTCTAAATATATTATAGAGTAGATACATGGGGGAAGAGCTAAGGGGAAAATAAAGAAGGAAGGAAAGAGGAGTGGACACAAAAGAAGGTAGGAGCAAGTCTTTAGTTTTCTCAGCCTGCAAATCCAGTGCTCAGGAGTAAATGGTTGAGAGCAAGATTTACGGTGCAAGAGAGTTGGGCAGATTCTGACATATCAATCATATGACTGTCATCTCCCTGTGGCCTATCCTGCCACTCTTACAGCTGCTGCCATGGACACTGGTAGACAGCAAACTATGTTCCAGGGATAGCAGTGGAAGGAAACCAGCCAGAGAGACAGACAAGAGCAGAACGAACCTGATTGAAGAGTGCAGCTGCCCATCAGCTACCCTCCTGAGCAGTAGAACATCATTGCATGTCACTTGTAATGAACCAACAAAATGTCCACTTCACAGGCCTCTGTGAATAAGGTGATCCTCTCCTGAGCAAAGAAGGAGAGAAGCAAGGAGCATCTGAAGACCCCACATTCCAGGAGCAGCATCCACACTTTTTCTCCATGCTTCGATACTTCAGTTTATAAAATTAAAATGTAGAGAGTATTTCTTTTGCTTCTACCAAAATAACTATAGAAATGATCATCATCATCATCACTTTGAGTCAATCAAGGGTACCCATCTCAATCACATTCCTGGAAAGTTAACAAGAACACATCCATGCCTTTACTTAGCATTCACATATTTCTGGGATCCTATCTATTTATCTTCCCAATAATGGGAGGAATGGCATTTTGCAGATAAGAACCCTGAGACTCGAGGAGGTTTATATCATCTGCCTCAAAGTCATTTAAAAATAAATTGGCAGAACCAAGATTTATATAAGGTCTCCTAAATCAAGCAAGTTGACTCTCTGACTCTCCTCTGGACCTAAAAACCTTGAATCTCAGACATTTACCCCCGAGATCTTTTGATTGCAGGATCTGGGTTGGGGTGGGTCCTGAGCTAAGGGCAATGCTGGGAAGCTAGATGAGTGCCTGGTGCTCATGCCTCTGGCTCTTACCCTCTTATTCCAACAGGGAATAGGACTGGAAAGCATCCTCTTTTTATTTAGACCGAAGTGAAACACCTCCTCCTTCTTCTGCCCCACACAAGCTAACACACAGGAAAGAGGTTCTCTGAGGTGTTAATATATTCCGTCCAACTGGAGCTCTAATGAACCCAGCAGGGGAGAATGTGTGCTGGTCCCAGCTGAGCAGTTCTTGCTCCCAAGGTCATTGATGCTTCAGCAGTTCAGGAGTCTCTGTGGTCCCAGGTGAGCCCAAGCTGCTTCCCAGAGATGGGCAGAAGTTTTGGGCTGAACATCCATTTGTCCATGAAGGTAAAGAGTAATTACAAGGCGTTGTAGTCAATTCTCCATTACTCTGATGGAGGTAAATAAATATCTTCAAGAACAATTGTTTCGAACAGTGGCTCCTTGAAAAACAATGCTGTAGTCACTGTTCTTTGCAGGTTCAGCCCTTGGTTCACTGGAGCTGTGCAGGCTCCAGAGCTGCTGGGTCCACTCTGGGTCTCTGGGACTCTGAAGCCTGACTCATTTCCCCTGGTCTGCTCTGCGGGGCCTGGACGGCAGACTGCATTTTCCAGACTTCATCTGGGTTCAGTCAATGGAGGAATCACTGGGAAACTGAAGGCAGTAAATTGGGAGAAGCCAGAGTACTGCTCTGCTTTCACCCCACCTCTAGCAGCATCTATAGTATCAGCTGTACCTCCCTCAAGGCTTTCCCTCTATTTCTCAGCCCCTCCCCTTTATCTGTCTCTATCTCTCCCCTTCCTGCCTTCTCTCCCAGTCCCTTCCCTCATGTCTGTGGGAAACCTCACAGTTTGACCTATAGGACCAGCAGCAAAGTGCTGCCACTTCATAGGAGACTTCATTGTTTATTTTGCAAGTGAGCACATAACCCATTTTTGCAAGATAATCGTAGAAATCATGGAGCTGCTCAATACTCTGACCCATTTGGGGGATGGTGCTGGCCTACACTGGGCCTTTTTAGGCATGCTAAATCACATAGATTAATTAATAATGCATAACCTCAAATGAACTTAGAGCATTTGGTTGGTAACAATATGGTCCATTTCATAAACTCAGGACACTAGATACTTCATGTAACCCTCGGCTGTGAAATGTCCACAGATTTCGAACTCTTGGCTTGTCCTTAGGGCCCTGAAATTTTTGTGGATCCCAAATTTGATCCCTATGTATTCACAGGGAGTGGGAGTGTTTTTTGCTGTTGTTTGTGTGTTTATTTTCCTTTTAAGACCTAACAGTTGTAGACCTCTGCCCAAGGTTATTCTCTAATAATACAGACTATGGTGTGAGATCTACCTTAAACATAGGTGTACAACAGGAAGCTATTCAAAAAAAAAGGCACGTGTTAGTGTCAAAAAATACCAACAGGAAATCCATGTCCATTATTCAAAACCTGCAGAAAAAAATATAGTATTTACTCCTGAAAATGTCTTCAGTTTTGAAGAGTGGTATTTCATAGTTAAGGTGAGATTCTGAATAACACTTTCCCACTTCCTGTGCTTCTACTGTGCATCAGCCAGCATGCTGGTTGCTAAAAATTTAGACATTCATGAGGCTTAGTTGTTCCTCAGGGATCTTACAATGGAGAGGGAGAGTAAAAGCAGCAAACACATAATTATTAAAATAATGTGAAACGTGCTGTGGCCGAATCATTAACTCAGACTTAGCAAAGAGAGTGATGTGTGAGGCAGATCTGGCTCATAGGTGGTACTTGGCCATATTTGTTGACTAAATGCATGAAATATCAGACAAAGTTTATTTTTACCACCTAAAAAAGTAAGGGTCAATCCAAGGAAATAGCATATCCAAATGCATTAGGAGAAAACATGTCTTTTCTAAATCAGAACAACAGTGTGTCCTTTTGTAATCATTTTCCTGGCTGTCTTTGAATTAGAATTTGCAATTCTGGAATTTATGGGCTTAAGAGTAAGTGATGTGACAGCTGTGGGGAGAGAGAACTCTCTCATGGTACAGGTCCCAGGCTGCAGAGGGTCTCCCTGGGTGTGCCCCGGGAGGAAGATGAAGGAAGGGCTCTGTAGGTGATCGATGGCTGGCTGCTGCTGTCAGAGCTTAGGACTTGAGGTCAGAGCAGAGGGTTCCTTCACCAGTAAACCCATCTCCCAGGATCTGGATGGGCCTCACAAGACACTCTGCTGTCCTGTAAGTCTGTCAACATGGAAGGCGATAACGACCAGGGAGGGCAGGGCCTTTGCTGTTACAAATACTAGGAAAGAGAAGTCTCACTGATGGCAGCACTTTTTAATTCAGAGGCTGTTCGTTTACTGCCAGGAGTGCCTATTCATCCATCATTCATTCATTTAGGTCAGCAGGCATTTACTGAACACATAGGTGTGTCTCTTGCTGTCCTAGGCCCTGGATGTAAAATAGTTTGGGTCTCTGCACTAAAATAGATCTCATTCTCATGGGGAAGGCAGTAAAGGAAATCAACAATTACGATAGAGTATGCTAAGAGCTGCAGCATGTGTAAGGGCTGTGAGTACAGGCTTTGCCCAGGAAGTGAGAGATGAAGAAATTCCTCTGGGGAGGTGCTACAAAAGGTAAAATGCTATCTCTTGTTATGCTCTCAGTTGAGAATGAAATTTGTCTCTGTGCGTGTATTTTCTGCCAATAGGATACAGAATGAAAAAAAAAACAAAACCTGGATTTTAGTCTATGGCTATCACCCTTGATCCGTGCTATGCCTTCATCTAATCTGGAGATTCAAAAGATATAGAAAATAATAATATGTGGATTTCTTATGGGGATGCTGAGGGAGGAGGAGATGAAAGATTTTGAAAATGGGCAGTAGAAAAATTTAACATTTGACTAATAGGATAATGTAGTATGCATCGTGTGTATGCTTTTGTTCTAAGATATATCAAGTTTATTTCAGCAGAGGCCTTGGGGTCAAAAACAAGGAGTTGATTTTAAAATAAAGGTTATGAAAAATGGTAAGAGCCTGGGGACATTTTATATAAATTTTCAAAGCCAAGAGATTGTCAGTTAGGGCTATGTGTCAGTGCTGGGCTTCTAGGGACAAGCTTGCTTATTTTTTTCCAGGTAAAACTGGGAATTGCTTTTTTTCCTATTTCCTGAGCTAAAGTGGTTCAAATCACTGGTGAAATCCCATTTACCCATCAAGTCCTAGTGGCCAGCTGTGAAAATGTGAAAAATAGATTAAAGGCAGCTCTTTTGGCTGTGTCTCTGCAGTGCCAAAGAACTGAGTCCAGTTTTCTTGCCAACTAAATCAAAAAGTTTTCTAGGCTTCTATGGACTGAATGTTTTTGTTGTCTTAACATTCATTTGCTGAAACCTTAAATCTCATTGTGATAGTATATGGAGGTAGAGTTTTTGGGAGTTAATTATGAAGTCATTGGGGTAGAGTCTCATGATGAGATTACTATCCTTACCTGTAGAGACCAGAGAGCTTGTTCTCCCTCTCTGCCTCGTTCCCAGCCCTGTGTGCATGCACCAGGGAAAGTGAAGGTCATGTGAGGATGCAGTAAAAAGGCAACTGTCTGCAAGCTAGGAAGAGAGCCCTTACTGGGCAATGAATCGGCCAGCACCTTGATCTTGGAATTCCCATCCTCCAGAACTGTTGAGAAATAAATGTTTGTTGTCTAAACTGCCTAATCTGTGGCGTTTTTGTTACAGTAGCCCAAGCTAAGACACAAGCTAACTTACTTAAATGTTTTAAAACATGCCCCAAACCAAAATTACCAGCTTGACCCTTAATCAGCTCTTTCATAATTGGTAGAATTGTCCAGCCAAGAGACCATCGAATTACATGTGGCCTTTCCTCATCGGACACATTCAGTGACCAAGTCCAGGAGAAATCTATTCCCTGACCCGCCAAGACATCTATCTTCTCTTCCACAAACTGTTACTGCAGCTTCCTACCAGATTCATTCTAGCTTTAGTCTTTCTCTTCCAAGCCATTTTTCTGTACCACTTTATCACAGTGATCATTTAAAAACAATCCCAAAGATTGTCTATGATAATCAAAAATCCTCATAATAGCATATATGACCCTTCTCAATTTGGCTGTAGCCCACCCTTCTGTTCTCTTCTGCCTCCTACCCCCCACCCCTACCCCAGCATTCTTTGCTGTGGTTAAAAAGACTTGCTTCGTTCTCCTTCTCTGCCTGTACCTGCTTTTATGTCTCTGATCCTTGACACACATTGTTCCCCATCTATGCTTAGATAGCCTTCTCCATCTTTTTTTTTTTTTGCCTGAAATGCCCTACAGTCAGGGCCAGGACCAGGGCAATACAAGTGACACATCTATGGCACAACTGCACTGCTCACTCTCAGGGTCATGTAAGTGTTTGAGAACAATTGCCTCTTTCGTTTTGTTCCCTGGGCCGTCAATTCTCTCACCTTTGTCCCCACCTCCTCACTCCTCAATCTAGCTTAATGCTGCCTCCTAAGAAACCCTAGATAGTAATGCCCTCCTTTCAACTTCCTGAGCTATGGAAAGTAATTTCCTCACATGCATTCCTGTTATATTCTGTGTGCAAGTCTGTTCTAATATAGATGCAGTAAAATCCATCAGACATCTTACTGAGAATTTGCCATGTTGTATGAATAGACAAATAGCACTGTAGACATTTTACTGTTACTTACAGAACCTCCCAAGACAGCTTCTTACATTGAGTGCGGGGCAAGTGCTGGTCAATATATCATATCTACTTTGGGGTACGCTTATTTGTCCATTGGCTTCGAACTTGTTGTCTGTATCTGTGACAGTAGATGGTTCTAGAGGAAGATCCTAAAACACAGACAAACTGATTTTACAAGTCCCTTAAAACTCATTCTTTCATTACAGAGAGAAGAGATATGATAAATTCAACTATCTGGGAGCCAATTTATAAAGAGTAGGGGATAATTTTTTTATTTATATAAATTATTATGTCAAATTCCCCAAAATGTCAGTGATAGGTAAGTAGGGATCTACTTGAAATCCATTAAGCTTTTGTTTGTATGTATGTAAATAGTTGGTGTTTCCATGATGTGAGAAGAGGGGGTTAATACTCCTATATGTAAAGCCTCAGCCACAGACACTGAGTAAATAGCCTATAGAAGGGAAGGGTCTTTCTAAGAGGAACAGCCCAGGGGGAACTGCTGATGGTTGAGAGAACACCCTTGGGAGCCTACTAATATGTCATGTGGAAATGAGAGGGCACAATGTTTTCATGAATGATATCCATCAATTGTGAAGAGTTGAAGGCAGCTCTCTATATCATTTCCAGTTTGTGAGTTTGCAGAGGTTTCTCATGGTTGAAGAAAATGGGTCAGAAATTAGAAAGAAACCAATTTAATGGGTATGTCTTATTTCAACTAATATTGTAGATTATTTGGAAAGTAATTGGTTTGCTACTTGTGTTAGTCAGGTCTCTTTTGGCTTTAAGTGATAAAAATGCAAAGAAGTTTTTTTGTTTGTTTGTTTTATTTTGTTTTGTTTTGTTTTACTTGAATAACTGAAACTACAGAGTGTACATGGCTTCAGGCATGCCTGGATCCACGGCTAAATAATGACATCAGAAACATGTTTCTATTTTTTAGCTCTGCTTTTTCTGTGTTGTATTTATCGTCAAATAGGCCAAGATGGCCAGCAGAAGATCTAGGTTTACATTTTATCAGCTTAGAAACTTGTAAGAAAAGAGCTTCTTTTCCCAGTATTCCAGCAAAAGTGTTGGCTATGACTGACATTAATATAGATTGGATCATATGCCAGTTTCTTAATCAATCACTATAGATAGGGAGAAACTGTGCTCTGAATGTCCTGATCTGGCTTATATGCTCAGTGTTGGAACCAAAATTGGGGTTAGACCCACTGTTACATTGTTTGAACTGAGAATGGGAGATAATAGTTCCTTAAACGACTTCTAGGAATGGAAAAACATTCACTAACCCCACTTGATTTTTTCCAAGATAGTTTGTTCATTCATTTATTTATTCATTCAGCCTTTTTTTTTAAATCCAGTCTGACATCTTGCTCTTCATTCTAAGTGTTCTGATAATGTACATTTAATGTATTCATTGATTTTTGGTTGATTTAGGACACCATTTTTCTATTTGTTTTATATTTGCCCCATCTGTTTTTTCTTCCTCTGTTCCTTCTCTTCTAACTTCTTTGAATTAATCAAAATTTTTTTCATCTACAATCTTTCGTTTATTATTTTTGCATTCAATAAATGACATTTTATAGCAATACCCTTTACATTTTGTAAACTGCTTCTTTTTTACTTTTTCAAATGTGAATTTCGGATATACCATATAATGGCTAGACATTTATATAACTTATGAAGTTATCTCCCCGATTACTTTAGCACCCATCTGGCACTACACACAGCCATTGCAATGATATTGACTGTATTCCCTGTGCTGTACTCAATGTCACCTTGACTGTTTTGAAACTACTAATTTGTACTTCTTAATCCCTTCACCTTTTTCAGCTAGCCCCTCAATCCTCCTCCCCTCTGGCAATCATCAGTTTGTTCTCTGTATCTGTGAATCTGTGTTTGTTTAGTTTGTTGGTTTCTTTTGTTTCTTAGATTCTGCATGTAAGTGAAATCATATGGTATTTATCTTTGTCTGATTTATTTCACTCAGCATAATACCCTCTATGTCTGTCCATGTCTTTGTAAATGGTAAGATTTCATTTTTTATAGCTGAGTAATATTTAATTGTATATATGTACCACAATTTCTTTATTCAATTGTTTATTTATGGGCACTTAGGTTGCTACCATATGTTAGCTATTCTGAACAATATTGCCATGAACCTAGGGGTACATAGGTCTTTACGAACTAGTGTTTTGGTTTTCTTTGGATAAATATCCAGAGGCTCAATTGCTGGGTCAAAAAGAAGTTCTATTTTTATTTTTTTGAGGACTCTCCAAACTGTTTTCCATAGTGGCTGTACTAATTTGCAACCCCACTAACAATGTACGAGAATTCCTTATTCTTCTCATCCTCAACGACACTTGTTGTTTTTTGATTTATTGATGATAGTCGATCTGACAATGTTATCTCATTGTGGTTTTAATTTGCACTTCTCTGATGATTAGTGACCTCGAGCATCTTTTCATATGTCTGTTGGCCATCTGTATTTCCTCTTTGGAGAAATACCTATTTAGGTCATCTGCCCATTTTTAATTGGATTGTTTGTTGTTGTTGTGTTATACGAGTTTTTTAAAAATAAATTTTGAATATTAACCCCTTATCATGTGTATCACAGGCAATTATCATCTCTTATTCAGTAGGTTGTCTTTTTGTTTCATTGATGGTTTCCTTTGCTGTGTAAAAACTTTTACTTTGATGTAGTCCATTTGTTTATTTTTTCTTTTGTTTCCCTTGCCCAAAGAGTTATATCAGAAAAAGATGACTAATAGCAATATCATAGAGTTTACTGCCTATGTTTTCTTTTAGAATTTTTATGATTCTGGGTCTTACATTTAAGTCTTTAATCCATTTTGAGTTTATTCTTGTATGTGGTTTAAGAAGGTGGTCCAGTTTTATTTATTTTTTGCATCTATCTGTCCAGATTTCCCAATATCATTTGTTGAAGAGACTGTATTTACCTCATTGTATATTCTTGCCTCCTTTGTCATAGATTAAATAACCGTATAAGTATGGATTTATTTCTGGGCTTTCTATTGTGTTCTGTTGATCAGTGTGTATGTTTTGATACCAGTACCATGCTGTTTTAATTACTACATCCTTGTAGTATAGTTTGATATCACATAGTTCTTTTTTCTCAAGATTGCCATTGCTATCTGAGATCTTTTATGGTTCTATATAAATTTTTGTCAAATGCTTTTCTGCATCTATTGACATGATCATGCGATTTTTATCTTTCAGTTTGTTAATGTGATATATCAAATTAATTGATTTGCAGATATTAAACCAACCTTGCATCCCAGGAATAAAGCCAACTTGATCATGGTGTATATGATATATTTAATGTGTTGTTGAATTCAGATTGCTAATATTTTGTTAAGGATTTTTGCATCAATGTTATCAGGGATATGGGTCTATCGTTTTATTTTTTTGTACTGTCTCTGTCTGGTTTTGAAATCAGAGTAATGGTGGCCTCATATAAAGAGTTAGGGAGACTTCCCTTTTCTTGAATTTTTTTGAATTAGTTTGAGAAGAATAGACGTTCATTCCTTTTTGAATGGTTGGTAAAATTCACCTATAAAGCTATCCGGTCCAGGACTTCTGTTTTTTGATTACTGATTCAATTTCATTGGTGGTAATCAGTCGGTTCAGATTTTCTGTTTCTTCTTGACAGAATATTTGGAGATTATATGTTTCTAAGAATGTATCCATTTCTTCCAGTTAGTCCAATTTGTTGGCATATAATTGCTCATAGTATTTTCTTATAATCATTTGTATTTCTGTGGAGTCCATAATGCTCCTCTTTCATTTCTGATTTTATTTATTTGGGTCTTTATTTTCTTTTGATAAGTCTGGTTAAAGGTTTATTAATTGTGTTTATCCTTTCAAAGAACCAGGTCTTGGTTTCATTGATCTTTTATATTTTTTTCTAGACTCTATTTCATTTATTTCCATTCTGACCTTTATTAGTTCCTTCCTTCTACTCACTTTGGGTTTTGTTTGCTGTTTTATTTTTTTCTAGTTCTTTTAAGTGTAAAGTTAGATTGTTTATTTGAGATTTTTCTTGTTTTTTTGAGGTAGGCTTATATTACTATGAATTTCCCTCTCACGATTGTTTTCTCTATGTCCCATAGATTTTGAGCTGTTCTATTTTCATTTTCATTTGTCTCTAGGTATCTTTTGAGTTCTTCCTTGACCTCATTGTTAACCTACTCATTGTTTGATAGCATGTTGTTTAGCCTCCATGTGTTTGTGTATTTTCCAGTTTTTTTTTTCTTGTAGTTGATTTTTAGTTTTATACCATTGTGGTCGGAGAAGATACTTGATATGATTTCAATGTTATTAAATTTACTGAGACTTGTTTTGTGGCCTAATGTCATCTGTACGGAAAATGTACCATGTGCCGTTAAGAAGAATGCATATTCTGCTGCTTTGTGAAATGCTCTAAAAATGGCAATTAAATCCATCTGGTCCAGTGTGTCATTAAGGCAGCTGGATTCTTATTGATTTTTTATCTGGAACATCCGTCCGTTAGTGTCAATGGGGTGTTAAAGTCTCCTACTATGAATATATTATTGTCAATCTCTCTCTTTATGTCAATCAATATTTGCTTTATGTATGGAGGTGCTCCTATGTTGTGTGCATATATGTTTATGAGGGTTATGTCCTCCTCTTGTATTGATCCCTTTATCATCATGTAATGCTTTTGTTTCTTACTATAACCTTTGTTTTATCTACCATATATCTATCTAACCATCTATCTATCTATCTATCTATCTATCTATCTATCTATCTATCTAATCTATTTATCTTTTGGGGGTGGTTAATTTCTTTCTTTCTTTATTTTTATGGTGACTTTGGTTAACGAAATCCAGTTAAGTTTCAGCTGTATATTTTAACAGTAAGGCATATAGATATTTACATTGTGTGTCCACCTCCCATAGTTAGATTTCTTTCTATCACCACATATTTGACCCCATTTACTCCATCTACCTCCCCTCTCCCTGCTTCCTTCTCCCCTCTGGTAACCACTAGTCTATTGTTCATGTTCATGAGTCTCTGTTTCTTTGTCTTGTTCTTTTGTTGTTTTTAGGTTTATATCACACATATAAGTGATATCATGTGGTTTTCAACTTTTTCTGTCTGGTTTATTTTGCTTAGCATGATTATCTCGAGGTCTATACATGTCACAAATGGCAGTATTTCATCTCTTCTTATGGCCGAGTATATTCCATTGTATACATGTATCACAGCTTTTTTAGACAATCATCTATTGTAGTACATTTTGGTTGCTTCCATGTCCTGGACACTGTGAATAATGCTGCTATGAACATAAGTGTGCAAATATCTTTTTGGATATGAGTTTTCAAGTCTTTGGGGTAAATACCCAGTAGAGAGATTGCTGGATCATATGGTAGATCAATTCTTAGTTTTGAGGAACCTCCATACTGTTTTCCATAGTGGTTACGTTTTAAGAGTTCTTTGTATACTTTAAGTCACAGGTTTTTATCAGATATGTCTTTTGAAAATATTTTCTCCAAGTATGTGGCTTTTCATTCTCTTGACTATCTTTTTAAAATCGAATTGATGCCTCTTCAACTCTTTCTCTTTCAGCGGCAAAGTTTTCATCCGTAACTTCTCGCAGTCACTAAATTCCCAATACCTTGCCTATTGTAAATAATGCTGTGATGAACGCATGGATTCACATGTCCCTTCAAAGTTATATTTTGGTTTCTTCAGATAAATATCCAGAAGTGGGATTACTGGGTCCTTTTTTTGTCTCTTGTTATAGCTTTCATTTTAAAGTCTATTTTGACTGGTATAAACATTGTTACCCTAGCTTTTTTTTTTTTAGTTTCCATTTTCATAAAATATCTTTTTTCTCTTGTATGCAGCGTATATAAGGGTCTTATTTTCTTATCCATTCAGTACCCTGTTTCTTTTGATTTGGAGTATTTAATCCATTTACATTTAAAGTGATTATTGATGTACATATTTATTGCCATTTTATTCATATTTATGCTTTTGTTTCTGTTTGTTTTCCCCCTTCTTCTTTTTAAAGAAGTCCCTTTAACATCCCTTGTAATATTGGTTTGTTGGCAATAAATCTTTTAGCTTTTTCCTGTATGGGAAATTCTTTATCTCACCTTCAATTATAATTGATAGCCTTGCTGGGTAGCATAGTCTTGGTTGTAGGTTCTTGCTTTTCATTACTTTAAATATATTGTGCCAAGCCCTTCTGGCCCACAAAGTTTCTGTTGAGAAATTAGCTGACAATTTTATGGGAGTACTCTTGTAAGCAACTAGCTGCCTTTCTCTTGCTGCTTTTAGGATTCTCTCTTTGTCTTTACTTGGCATTTTAATTATGATGTGTCTTAATATAGGCCTGTCTGGGACTCTTTGCACTTCCTAGATTTGTATGTATATTTCCTTCACCAGGTTAGGGAATTTTTCTGTCATTATTTCTTCAGATAGATTCTTAATCCCTTGTTCTCCCTCTTCTCCTTCTGGTATCCTTATGATGCTGATGTTTGTACATTTGATGTTGTCCCAGAGGTCTCTTAAACTTTTCTAATTTTTTTAGATTCTTTTTCCTTGTTGCTGTTCCAATTAGGTGTTTTCTGCTACATTGTCTTCCAACTCACTGATTTGATCCTTTGCTTTATCTAATCTGTTGTGATTTCCTCTAATGGAATCTCCATTTCCGTTATTATAGTCTTTATTTTGACTTGCCCTTTTTATGGTTTCTATGTGACCCAGGGAAGATGCAGGGTGAGGCTGGCTGCCTGGCAATGGGCCCACAGTGAGCAATTAGTGGGTTTGGTGGGGCGGGGTCCCAGGGAGACTTGGGGTTGAGTGAGATGTTCTCACAGGGCCAAAGCAGATTCAGAATTGGCCATGCGAGGGGAGGGTTCAACATAGGCAAGATGTAGCCTATTTGTAGACTGCCCCAGAGCGGGGTTCAACATAGGAACAATGGCATCTGTCCCTCTAACTTTTGCTCTGGCACCACACAACTCTGGCCCTCTTTGTATATCTTGCACCTCTCGAGCTGTTGACCTTCCACCGGAGCCCAGGGTGAGTATCTGCAAGTGGGTGATTCTGTGTGTGGGCCCTTTAAGGGGGATTTCTGGGGTTTCAGGTCCCTTCTGTCTTGCTCGGATAGCCAGAATCTCCACTGATTTTTAGTCAGATTTTGTGGGAATTCCTCTTCCTGGGACTGGAAACCTGAGCTGGGAGCCCTGTGTGGGGCTGGGGCCCCTCATTCCTTCAGAGGGGAGGGGCTCTGCTGTTACATTCTCCCTCCCAGTGCTCGACCGCCACGGATGGAGACCATACCACTTCTCATTTCCACCCCTCCTACCGGTCTCTACGTAGCTTTTTAAAATATCCTCAGATGTATGTGTTATGATCAGCTAGACTTTCAGGTGGTTTTCCAAGTTGTTTGTTTTATAATTTGGTTATAATTTTAATGTGGTCATGGAAAGAGCAAATCCTGCTTTTACCTAGATCGTCATCTTAACCGGAACTTTAAATATTTTTAATATGCCATTTTAATTCATTAAATAGCTTTTAAAGCTATATTTTTATATTAATTTTGTAATGGTTGCTCAAAGGATTATAATACACATCCTTATTATACTTGGATTTAATATTGTACCACTTTACATAAAATGTAAGAATCTTGCCACAGTACAATATAACCCCATTTACTATGTCCCCAATGTTTTGTATTGCTGTCGTATATAGTTTATGTCTACTTAAACCCACAAAACAGCATTAACATTTGTGAAGTAAATAGCCATGTGCCTTTAAAGAACTTAAGAAGAAACAATTGACTTCTCTATTTACCCATATACAGTTGATACTCCATTATTCATGGTAATGTTCTATAAATTGCTGCGAACACTGAGTTGGTAAATACTAAACTGTTGTTCTTTGGGGAAATACAGGGTTAGGTCCCTGTGAGACCTTGGGCACAACATTTTCATCTAATGATCAATATCCAGACTGTTTTATGTGTGTTTATGGTTAAACACACCTTAGTTAACATATATGTTGATTTATTAACATTAAACTGAGGACTAACATTGTTGTAACTCATGTCTGTAAAAAGCTTACCTACATACATATCTTTTTCATAAGGCTATTTTAAACAGTAAAATCATCAACAAAAAGCACAAAAAACATGAAAAATGTGACACAAAAAATGTAAAACATAAAAAGGTCACTTGTTTATAGTGTGAGAACTGAAATAGGTTTTATTTACTTTCATCCTGAAGAAATTTTATTAGCATTTCTTAAAGCTCTGATATGCTAACAATGTATTCTCTCAAATATTGTTTATGTGAAATGTCTATTTTGCTTTCATATTTGAAGAATATTTCCTAGATATAGAATTCTAGGTAGATAGTTCCATAATCTCCTAATCTCCATTGTTCCAAAAGGGAAATCATTTAATGTAGCATCATTGTTCCCTTGTATATAATACCTCATTTCTCTCTGGCTACTTTGAAGACATTTTCTCTATCTTTGGTTTCCAGCCATGTAACTACGATGTACTTAGGTCATCTTTTTATTTATCCTGCCTGCTGAAGGTTCTCTGCATTTCTTAGATGTGTAAGTTAATGATTTCACCAAATTTTAGGAAGTCAACAATTACCTCTTTATCTATATTTTCTGGCTTTTTCCTCCCATTCAGGACCTCCAATTACACATATATTAGAATATTAGATATTGTCCCACATGTTTCTGAGAATTTCAATTTTTTTCCAATCTTTTGTTATCTTTCAAATTAACAGTGACTTTCTTTTACTGTAGCTAATCTTCTGTCAAGCCTATCCAGTGAAATTTTTATTTCTAATGTTATATTTTAAAGTTCTAGAATTTAATTTCAGTTCTTTTTTCTATAGCTCCTATTTCTCTATTGGTAGTCCTCTTCCATTTACTAATTATAACCACCTTTTACTTTATGTCCTGGATTATACATTTAATTATTGCTTAAATGTCCTTATTCATTAATTATAACATTGAATTATCTATGGTTCTAGTTTTTGGCTGATTTTTTTTTTCTTGACTATGGTTCACATTTCAGTCTTCTTTCTATGTCCATTAATTAATTATTTATTGTGTACTGGACATTGTGGATGCAGTGGAAACTGTGGATTCTATAATCTTCTTTGGAAGGGTTGGTTTTTGCTCTAAAGAGTGATATAATTAATAGCTAATTACCCTGAACTTGTGGTTGTTTCATTTTATCTCTTGTGAGGGTGGATCTGTTTCAGTGTTTCGTTTAGTCTTGGGATAAATCCTCAGTCCTCGGAACTAGTCTATATATGTAAGGCATGGCCCTTCTTAGAAATGAGAAGAAAGTCCAAGGCGTTTACCAATATTCCATAACTTGGTAGAATTCAAGCTCTGAACTCTATCTCTTCTGAAGTAGGTCACATCTTAAATCTCTGTTTAAGTTTTTCAACTTTCCAGCTGTTGCTCTCTGCTGGATGTCTTGGCATCTTTCCCACATTGACAATAATTCAGATGTCAGTCAAGAATTTGAGAGGAGTTTACATGCAGATTCAGGGACTTCTCTTTCTGTGGATCCTTCCTTTTAAACATTTTTTTCCTCCCTAAATTTTCAGCTACTTTGGAAGCCCAAAATCTTCTCTCTGAATCCATTCCAATTTTGATTGTTTTCCAGTGGCATCTGAAAGGTTGTTCTTTGTTTGTTTTGTTTGTCTCAATTTATCATCATTATCTGCATGAAGTTTAATCAGATATAAACTATTTCACAATTACTGGAATTGTAACTTTCATTTATTCTGTCATTAATCTATTTATACAATGGGAGACTTCCAACCTATGATTTAAATTTGTCAGTGGGGTATGAGCAATCCAGGGATAAATGAGGGAGTGAAATATTTGAAGACATCCTCTCTAGGTGGCTGATAAAAACATTTCCCTGGCAGGAAAGCAAATTAAGTAGAAAATACTGGGGGAAGAGAACAGATTTCCTCTTGGTAAAGTGGGCAAAGGCTACATGGTATGTGAACAGTTTTCCTCAGAACAAAATGATTCTGCATAACTTTGAGGTGACCAGTAAGTGCTGGCTAGGCTTAAATTTAATAAACTTTTATAGATTTGTTTCCTCTGGTTTTGTTTGTATGTTTGTTTGTTTGTTTTGTTTTGTTTTTGAGCAGCTTTAATGTGAAGAAAATTAGGGGTCTAGGATAACAAAATCAAGCTTAGTTTAGTGATCTGATTTCCCTGAAAATCTTTTCGTTGTTTTTTGTTTTCCTTTTTTTCCATTCAAACTAATAATCTTGAGGTTTATATATATGTCACTGAAGGTAAAAAACAAAAACAAAAACAAAACCTATACTTTGGCTCAAGGAAATAGTATATTTCTTATTCACATAATACTTTAATTAAATTCCAAGGCTGCTGGGAAAGGGGGAGTTCCATACAGTCACTCAGGCACCCAGGCTGACAAGTCTCTTTATCATGTAGTTTCTAATGTCTCATTGGGTATTGTCATTGCAGGTAACACAAAGGGAAATAGAGCACAGGAGGTGTTTTTTGTAGTGTTTTGTTTTTCTGAAAAGAAAATGAGCATGTGACATCACGTTACCATGTGATTTGAGTTGTATGTCATGGCCTTAGTTCACCAAGGAGCATACCTTGAGACAGGATTTGAGTATGTGTGGTTTATTTGAAAGATGATCCCAGAAAGAACTGGCAAAGAAATGAAGATGTGAGGTAGAGAAGAGAAAGAAGTTAATATGGGTACATTAATGAATTTTGACTTTGAACAACCCGTAGTGGTTAATTCCACTGGAGCTCTTTAGGAGATAGAGTAGAACATCTTATTTAAGGGATGAGGAAGCTGCTATACTTACTCTCTAACTCCCAATTGTCATTGCCTGCAGGCTATTCCTAGAGGTGTTAACTCCTCTGCACTCTGGCCTTCCATGTATACAGGCCCACGGAAAGCCCTCAAATGAAGAATCACTGGTGACTGCAGCACAACACTGTTGGAAGGTAGCAAAATGGTGAGTGTTGAGGAGATCTGGGCAGAGCACCAAAGCATCTCCTATTCTACCAACTAGAAACTGGCTGTTAACTGATCTACCAGATTCATACTTGATCTATTCTTGGAAACTATTTCGCCTCAACCCACATCTCTGGCCTCAGAGGTGGCTGGTTTACTGAAAAAGAAATAGCCTGGGACTGGTTTACAATTGCTCTGTACAGTGTGCACTCACCCGTCTGAAATGAACTGCCATGGTGTTACAGCCCTGATCAGAAGTATTCTTGAAAGATACCAATAAAGCAAAATCTTCCCCAAAGGCAAATATTTGGGCAGTCATTTGATTTTCCATCTTGATTGGACAGAAAGATCAGCAGTTTGGATGTACCCTGATTCATGTGCAGTGGCTAAGTGTCTGGCTAGACAGTCAGGAATTGGAAAGCACAGAATTGGAAAAGTGCCAACAATAAATCTGGGGACAAGATTTGGATATACAGTGTGTCAACATACTTATATTCTATGTTAATGCTAAGCAACAGTCTCCCCTGACAAGTAGGCTCTCAATAATCACATGGACAAGATGACACGTGTCAGTGTCATGACACATGATACATATCAGTCTTTCCCAGCCATTTCATGCTTTAACAATGGGCTCATATTCAAAGTTCCCACAAGGGCAAAATAAAGGCCATGAATTAGCTCACCAATATAGTCTGAGGACCTAAGTTTCCAACAACAATCCTGCTTTGGTACCTTTCTTCACAGGGAACAGCCAGCTGCTTGGTGATAAATTGATTGCACTGGTACCCTTCCAACATGAAGAAGGCCACGATTTGTTCTTACTAGAATAGATCTATACTTCCCTTCTTTTCTTTCAATGCTTCTGGCAGCACCAAAACCCATGAATACCTTATTCTCAGTCATTATATCCTATACAAAATCGCTTCTGACGAAGGAACCTATATTTCACAGCAAAATAAGTGTGACAATGGACTTTACTAGTATCACATTACACAGAAGCAGCTGGTCAGATGTATAGGTATATGGCTTACTTAAGAATTCATTATAGTGCCAGTTGGGGGAAAGTACTCTGAAAACCTGATGTTAAATATACTTTCAATAAGAAACTGATATATGGTGCTCTTTCTTAGTTAAATATACCCAATAATCAACTTGCAGATATTTTGCTTCCCATTCTTGCCATTTTAGGCTAATTTCCATAGGAGGAATGCTTCCAACAGAGTATACAGCTAGAGTTCCATTAAACAGGAACTTAAACTTTAGGTTACTACTTGGCCACTTTAGAGCTGTTTAAGCCATTGGACCAACAGGTACGGAGATCGCTTATTTTGGTGGCTAAAGTGTAGATATTGATTATTTAGGGTAAATGGGGTTACCCATTGCTACATAGTGGTGTCATTCCAGATAATGCTTCAAACTTGGGGTTCTCTGGAGTTCTTTGTTGAATGTAAAACTATACCAATCAAATGAAGGCAAAGCCACTTAATATTCAGTCCTTTCAGGAATGAAGGTTCACATCACCACACAAGGTCAATACCTTATCCAGCCTGGGGCTTGATTGAAAACAAAGGGAGCATGAAATGGTAATGGAAGAACACTGTAAATATCGGAAGTGACCAATTACATAAATGTAACTATTTTCCTGCATGAGCACTGAACAATATATCCAAGAGAGAAGAGATACTGATTTTGGTAAACTTCTAGCAGTCTCTACCACACTGTAACATGGACAATTGATCTTGCATAATTAATGGTCATGGTAGAAGTGAATTTGGACATGGCTCCTTCCAAAATCAGAGACACTTAGCTTTAAACATGTTTTGGTTCCTACCATGGACCTAGGAATGTGGGATGTTCTAGAATTCTTTTCCCATAGCAAGGAGACAAGTCTGGAGATCTGACTTAGTGAAGCTAGAAATGTGTCCAGTCTTACATTCTGTTCCATGCTAAATATTCGTGTCTCCTCTGAAACCAGATTTTAAACAATTTCTATGATTGTAAGTCTCCAAAATGGTAGAGAACATAATATGTACAGCATACAGACGTGCCCTCTCCCATTGTCTCATAACAACAACAACAAAAAGTTAAAAATTTAGGATTTACTGTTTTTCAACTGGAATGCAGATAGCTTGAAAATTAAGTGCCATTGAAGGAAGAGAGCAAAGTCGGGCAGCAGGTAATAAAGCAGAGTAGATGACGACTGTCAATAAGCTTAAAAACATGGTTTACTGAATTGATGCATAGTAGAAAATGAAATTTGCTGATCGAGGGCCAGCTACTGATCCATCAAACCCGTGCCACTGGCTGTGTGTGTGTGTGTGTGGTTTTTTTTTTTTCTTTTTTTCTTGAGGGGTGGCAGTTATTATCTCTCTGTAAGGGGATTCCACTAAACGTGAACAAAAGACTAAGACATGTATGCCATCCATTTGCTGGAGCCTCTGAAAGTTGTAGCTGGACAAGAGTCATAGCTAAATCTCTGGGCCTAAAATGGCAAGTGGTGGCCTTTTCTTTTACTCCCTCTGAATGACCACCTTGAAGGCAAATCAATTGGAGTGACAGGAGAAGAGTGAACCATGGGACTGAGCTGTCTGCCAGCCGGAAGGGGGAATTCAATAGCTCTCTCTAAACTGAGTCCCTAGTCAGCCTTTCCGAGATCTAGTGACATTTCTGCCTATTAGTGAATGGAAACACATGCTTTCATTCCTGAGTGGAGCAGTGGTGTTTTGTCTGCAGCGTCCTTGTTCTCTCAGTCTGATTGTTTGCTAAGAAAAAACAATTAAAGCTTCCATTCAATTATGGCCTGTTTGGGTCTGAAGAGCTATTTAAAACCAGAGAGTCTTATCATATTAATGAGCGCTGCTCCCAAGATTAATACCTGAAAAAGAAATTCCCTAGAGAATTGAGGAGCAGAGCCGAGAATATTAGGATGTTATGATCTTCACATGATAGAAAACTACTGATAAAATGGCACATTACCCCCAAAGATAGGGACTTTTGTGTTAAATAGTCATGAAAATGAACATACATATTTCACACGACCTGATAGAAAATACAAACTTAGATGGAATGTGCAAACACTTATAACTCTAATTACCTGCCTAATATCCTTTCTGCAGGAGGACCAATGCTGCCTTTCTCTGGATGTTAGGTGTCAGAACCAGGAAACTAGTAATGAGGCAGGGAGGGAAGCCAACTCACAGTGGTTGAAGACTGTTTACATCAAATGTCAGGAGAAACCAAGGACAAACCCAAGTTTAAGAGCCAGAGCAGGAATAAAGACAGGGCTATAAACTAGGAGCACGGAGTAGAGCTGGTAACAATAGGGTTTGAGGGAGAGTGGGTCAGCAGAAAGGAAGGCCTAGTATAAGCAATAGCAATAAAAGGCTTCACAGCTTTAGGTACTCAGATTTGTCACCTGGAAGGACATGTGATGTATGGACTCATTTGGTTAAAAGGGCCAGAGTGGGATGTCTTTTCAAGATTCATACAAACTTAGCCTTTTTTTTTTTTTTAAATACATTCATGGTAGCTAAAAATGGAATGTGGTCAATCCTTCCAAGTGTTGAATGATTGTGGAGAATGCAAGTTGATTGATATGAGGTTTTAATTATTGGGTATTTTTAGAGAAACACATATTTGCAAGTACTCACTCTCATGCCAAGAATAAAAAGTATGAAAATATGAAAGTTCTTTTTGGTCCGCTTGAAGGGCTTCAGGTCACTGATAATTTCTTTATTAAATACCAGCAGAGCTCATTGGCCTTTAGTGGTTTAGTTTTGTTTAGTCAGTAATGCTTTTCACCTCTGAGTAAAGCTCTGAGTTGAATAATGACCCCAGGCCCCACATTCTTGTGCCTCTAAATCTCAGGAAGGCCCGGGCAGTAGGAAAGCCAACTGAAGAAGTCCCACAGACTAAGTTCAGATATTAGTGAATTGGGAATTGGGAATGGGAGTCACAATAATGATAGAAATCTCCCCCATTAAAAGATCTTTAAGAATCAAGGCATTATGGTATCAAGGGAGGAGAAGAAAAACTGGAGCTAAAGTCACTTGGTCACTGGTCACTTGTTAGCTCTGTAGCTTTG
This sequence comes from Pteropus alecto, assembly GCF_000325575.1. NCBI lineage: Eukaryota > Metazoa > Chordata > Mammalia > Chiroptera > Pteropodidae > Pteropus > Pteropus alecto. The sequence goes on from NW_006441386.1 coordinate 4,611,897, forward strand.
GGCAGATTTGTTAACCTCCATGGACACAGGCACTATACACAGGAAGAATACAATAACTACTATGAAAGGCAGTTTTGAGAATTAAAGGAGATTTAAGGAGGTATGTCATGCAAAGAACTCAGTACAATGCCCAGAATGTGGTAAATTCATATTAAATGGAAGTAGTTGTGGAAAAATTGATTACCTTGAAACCAGGTGGCAGGGGATAGAAAGTAATTATATTTTTATGTTTCTCACTGACCTAAAAAAAAAGAGTTGGGAAAGCTTCAGACTCCTTTAAAAAGAACTGGCTTCAATAACCAGTTGAAATTAGCATCCCTCTCTGCTCAAATCAGAGAAAGATGGGGATCTATTCTGAATCCCATGAGCCATGAGTGAGACAGTTGGGAAGGCAGGACAAAGGTGGCAAGAAAAATGGGTTCAGAACAGCAGTAATACGCCACGTTTTTTTGGGAGGAGTGGGTCAGGGGTAGCCATGTCCCTGATACTTTGCTTTTGAGAAACCAGTAGAAGGGCACCATGCAAGAAGCCGACATAGCAGCTTTTATTTTGCAAGAGAACATTCTACCTCTGGTGATGTCTGTTTGAACTTCGCATTATGACAACAAAAAGGAAGAGCCTGATGGACCTGAGTCCAGACAGCTGATGACACAAGTTGAGGCTAGGCCTGTACCCTCTTTATCTCAGTGACTACAGGGAAGGAGGTGGAGCCTCAGAGAGCCCAATTTTGATGGAGAGAGAGAGAGAAGTAACTCCTTAGGAGGAGCTGGGTGGAAATGCTGACAACTCAGAGATGGTAATTTGGCTGATCAGAGAGGATGACATGCTTCCTCAATGTTCCTCACTAGGACATTTACCAGGAATTTGACAATTAGGAGATCAAGTTGATCAAAGCCGGGCACACTGGTTGATTGAGGTCTCCACTCATGATCCTCTTAGAGCAAAATGAGGGCCATTTCTGGGCAGAGAAACCTTAGAGTAACTAGTACTTACAGCAAGGTTAGCAAGCACCCACGGGTTAATTCATAAAAGGAAATTGGGAGGGAGTCATAGTGGCACTGGATATCTTTTTATTTTGAGTTCTAAACTCAGGTTACTTTTGCTACACCTGTACTTCAAACCTGTATATAGAGCAATATGTCCAACGCAAATTTGCATGCACTGATAACTCAGCTAATACCTCTCTTCCAGAAAGGTAAACTTCAGTTTTTGACTGAGATGAATAATCATAAAATTTAGATTATTAAACTTAATCGGGCATTGCCATTCTGTTGAACATCATATTTAGAACATGAATTTAATTTATTGACTCAAATACCAGCTCTATGCTGGCATTTTGACACATTATGAATTTTCTAGGACATTTTCAGCTTTACATATTCTGTCTGATAAAACAGCTTCATGATATATAATTGACATGTAATAGAGTAGACATATTTAAATGTAAAATTTGGTGTTTTGATACCCATAGAATCATCATCTCAACCAAAGTAATGAACATATCCATCATCTCCTAAAGTTTGCTTATGTAACCCTTGGTAATCTATCTCTCACCTCCCTACCCTCATCCCCTTCCCAGGCAACTGCTTTATCTGCTCTCTATTACTATGAGTTAGTGTGCATTTTCTATAGTTTTATATAAATGAAATTGTATGATATTGTTTCATCTACCATCATTCACTAAACATAGTTATTTTGAGATTCGTCCATGATATTGTTTGTATGCATAGTTCATTCTTATTTCTTGATGAGTAGTAAATCATTATAAGGATACACTACATTCTGTTTATCTATTCACCTCTGAATTGGCATTTGGGTTGTTTCCAGTGTTTAACTATTAGAAATATAGCTGCAAATTCAAGTGTAAGTCTTTGAGTAGACATGTACTTTTATTACTCTTGGGTAATTATCCAGGAGTGGAGTAATTGGTGAAATTAGGAGTGATTGATATATACTGATTCTGAGCTGGATTTCCATTGACGTGACTTAATGAGAAAGTTGTGATGTAAAAATAGACAATGTGATTCTGTGTGCATTTTTATAAACCTTCAAATCATTGTAGCCAAACTACCCAGGGGGGAGGAAAACATAATCTGCGAATGCTTTTGGTTTGAGTGACTAGATTTGGATTTAATCACTCAGCAGAATTTAAGAAATATAAATGTCTCTCCTGGGAACATGGTGATATCATATATTCTGCTCCCTTGGTTTAAGATAGGCAACATCTCCCAATAACATATTGCTAATGCAACCCTTGGTAAACAAAGGCATGCCTGCTCCTTTTGTTGGTGCTTTCAGCTCTCTATCCTAGCTCTTAGGAGGTAAAGAACATGATAACAAGAATGCATCCACATTTTGTGTAGCTGCCAGCAAGAGGGGATTTCATACAGGTGCTATCAGTTTAAGTTCACTGGACATCTAATTTCAGTATCTTTGGATTTTTCCCATAGTTCCTTACTTTCTAATTAGTTATGACTCTTACCAAAAAGAACTCCTCTGAGATTCTCAGAGACGAAGAGATCCATAAATCATACACAATGGAATTTCACAATTTTTTTTTCTTTTTTCTTCTTATGTCTGCACTTGTCCATTGGCTTGGAAAAGAGGTGAGATATACAATGCTGAGGCTGGTACAAAACACTTGTTTGAGAACATTTCTAGCTAATATTATGGAGAAGCATTGAGACGAGAGAACTATACCCCATCAGTGCAATCTGTTATCTCATTTATCTTAGAACTTCTCTGGGCTATTTTATCAACAAGACCTTTGGCTACACCATAAAGACAGGCATCAGAGGCCAGTTACATAGACTGGATGTAAAAGATATGGAACATAGGATTTCTGAATCAGATACAGCCAGTCTCCTTTCATTAACATCCCTATTTCTAAATAAAATCTATTGGCCTACAGAAACAAAAATGTGTTTCTAAGCAAATTAATTGTATAAACATAAGCCCCAGGAGAATAATTAAACTACTTAAGAGACAAACAACTCTTCAAGCTTTGCAGAAGTACCCCTTCTTTAAAAAAAAAGTCATGCTTATCACAGATGTCTTATTTATTCATTAAAGCAGGTCCCCTAAGGATCTTTGTTAGACAATGTTTTGTTGACCCAATTCTAATTACTCTGTACATTTGGAAGAAACTAAATTACATTTATTTTAAAATATTCTGTAATCTATAATCCTAGCATAATTATTTTATTGAGTTGATTTTGACATTATAGCCCCAACTTTTATTGAGAGATGCTGTAAGAAATAGTTTATTATTGTCAGGATTTTTTACAGAACATCATTCACTTATTTCTCATTGTCATAGGGATGACAAATTTAATTTAGAGTTAATTGAAGGCAAAAATTTAGTTTTCCTGAGGGATTTATATGGTACTTTCTTCACTCTTCTTAAGGGAAATAATTTGGCAATTCAAATCTAATGCACTTGTGCCATTATCTTCTAATGCTACATGTTATGGACTGAATGTTTGTGACAATCTCTCCCCGCTGTCGCCCCCCCGCCCCACCACTTCATACACTGAAGCCCTAACCCTCTCCAGCTATCTTTGGAGAACTTTCTCTTCTCTCTGTCTCTCTCTCTTCTCCCACCCCACCCCTGCACACAAAGAAGAGGTCATGTGAGCACACAGCAAGCTTTCTACAAGCTAAGAAAACAGGTGTCAGAATGAAACCTACCTTGCTGGAAACTTGATACCCTAATCTTGGATTTCCTAATCTCCAAAACCGTGAGAAATAAAATTGTTGATAAAGCCACTCAGTCTGTGGTATTTTGCTATGGCAACTCAAACAAACTAATACACTATAGTACATTAAATCCATTCTATGACAAGTAGTAACAAGTTAAGTATTATAATATGTGCATTTTATTTTTAGTTCAATTATTATCTTACTGTTTAACTTTAAATCCACTTTTCCACCTCATTCACCTCAGTGATTTGCAGGATATCTGAATAAGAGAATAGCTTTAATGAGCTTTATTTCTTTCAAATAGATTCTTCAGTGTTGGAAGAGAGCTTAATAATTACCCAGTGAAAACATTTTATTTTATAAATGAGAAAACTCAAGTCCAGAGAGCTAATTGGTCATAGGACCAGATCAAAGCCAATACCCTTTTGATTATTCCTTGACTCCAACATATAGCAGTAGCTCTAAGTTTTTGGTTGCATGCAAGCTAGCTGGTTAGAATGCAACTATATTCAACATCATTTTGTTATCCACTGTAACCTGTCTTATGTAAAAAGCTAGCCACAATGTAATTACATTGTGATTTAAATTTTAAGAAGACACAGGAAGTCAGATAGATCTAAGTTTAAATTTGACACTGTGTCATAATCACAGTGTGACCAGGACAGGTGCCTAACTTTTATGAAGGTTTTTTTTTTTTTTTTGTCTATAATAGAGAGGAAGACTAGGGAGTGGAACGGGTGTGTCCCTATTTTTTTTGAGGTTTTTTTTTTTTTTTTTTTTTGTCTATAATAGAGAGGAAGCAATACCTGTGTTATGAGCTGCTTGTGAGAATTTAGTGGGTCATTCATATGAGGCACCCATCTCAATATATGTTGGCTCTCTGGATCATGTATCTTCTTTTCCCATGCAATCAACAACTAGGCAGGTGTAAACTTTTTCTTTAGTTACCTTTTTTGCCATTACTGTGATTTTCAAGGATGTTGCATGATTGGCCTTGGAAGAAGTAAGAGAAGGACAGATAATCCAAGATGGATCTGCCAATGACTGCAGCAGGTGAGAGTGGGCAGTTGGGGATAATTGCTGGGAGCAGGAAGGAGGGGAATTAAAAATCAGATTGAGAAGCTTCTGTATGAGATGAACTCATATACTATCTAAAGGTCAGTAGCTTACATGGAAAAAGAATGGAGCGGGAAAATGAATTTCTCTTAAGTGATGGGGCTCTAGATGTGACTTATGAGGGAAATCAAGCTGAGGGTTATTTAATAAGCCGACTGCATGGTGCCTTGGAACTTTGATGAGGAGGTTTCATAAAAACACATGATTCATACATACAGTGAGACAGAAGTTAAAAGAAAAACATTAGAATCACTGCTGCAGTTTTATTAATTTACGAAAATCAAGTTGTTCAAAATTTAAGATTCTCAGATTTGTTCTGAAGCAAATAAATCTCTTATCTTGAGATGAGTCACAATTTCCCAGGAGAGAGTGTAACTTGAATTATTTTTTTTTCATTTGCTTGAATGATGGTTTTTTTATTTAAATTTTAATCAAAACACTACATGCATATATAAAAAAAGAAATAGTTCAAAAGTTCTTTAACAAAAAAGAAAGACTTCTCCTTCTCATTCTTAACCAGTTAATGTCTTTAAATCCTCCTGTTTTTGCTTCTCTTCCAGATAATATGCTTGTAACAATATTTCATAATGTATCAGTTATAAAGCATAAACTGACTTCCTAATATATAAAGTAAAAATGACAGTCACTCACTCTATCTCCTTCCAGGGCTGCTGTATTTTTTGTTGTATCCACATAAACTACAACAGGAACTCCTCCAGTCTTATTTTTTTATATTTTTAATTTATATTTTTTTCATGGTTATGCTTATAATTTTAAATAACAGATTTAAGCCTCTGTTTCTTCTTGCATTAGCGATAGCAGATTCCTGACTCATAACTATTGAAGCTGAGCCTTTCAGCAATTGCATCCTTTTCTCTTCTTCCTTTCCATCCCTCCCCCCATTGTCAAACCTTTATAAGTTGTAACATCACTTTTATTTGATCAAGATTAAAAACAAAGTCATGGTGTCCAGTAACCAAAACTAAGGCTTCTTTACTTTCTCTATGGATTAATTCTAAAGCCTGAAAAGAAAACAAAACAAAACCATTCGCTTTATCATGACTATGTACAAACTTCAGTCTTCAGAGACAGATAGTATACTAGGATTACATTTCTATCTTGGGAATCACACTACTCAAGAGAAAAATTTCCTAGAATATAGATTAAATAGTTTTCTCTCTTCTTTTTCTGAATACTCTATTAATGGTTCAGAAACACTCCTGTCTTATTTTACTTTATATTTGGATCCTGAGTTTCTTCCTCCAACTTGGAGTTCCTTCCTTCCTTCCTTTATTCCTCTCTTCCTCCCTTCCTCCCTTCCTTCCTTCCCTCTTTCTTCTTTCCTCCTGCCCACCTTCCCTCCTTCCCTCTCTCCCTCCTTCCCTCCCTCCCTCCCTTTTCCTGTTAATAAAACAATAATATATCTTTACTGTATCCTCAGAATTATCCAACCTGTCAATGATTCCATCTATTAGAGCATTCAGTTTTTTTTGTTTTTGTTTTTCTTTTACTGGAAACACACTTCCTGTATCCCCCCCAAACCCCCTTTTCATTCTCAGTCTATCTGCTTCTAGGTTTGCATCTGGAACTTCTCTTGTTTCGAGTCTAAAAGGACAAGTGTAGATTGGAATGTTAAATGGCATATCTGTTCTGAGGAAAACACACATTCAATTAAGTTTTCTGTAACTGCTCCTCCTCTCATTACCAACCTCTATTCTTTTAGACCTCTGGTCTAGAGTCTGCCCTGAGTTATTCTCAGAAAACCAGCTTCTTCACCACTGTGTCTCTTCTTCAGCATATTCCGGGCTGAAGCCTTTTTTGTTTTGTCTGTAATGTACTTTTACCTGATTTTCATCTTTTTGCAATGTGTTGAAATATCTCAACCACTAATGACAGCACTGCAGTTCCGTACCCTTTCCCCAGTTTCAGTGGGTATTCTTTTTATTTTATTTGGATTACTCTGGCAAAGTTGGTGGTGATCATTTTGTTTCTTTGTCAGGGAGAAAGCAGAAGCCAAGCCAGTGACAAGTGTTGAATAGAGGTGCATGAGCTTGGCCGGCGAGGAGCTCTTTGGGCCCTGCTTGCTTCATGGATTCTGAACCCTTCTTGCTGTTTTTAACCTGTCTCCAACACTCTGCTGGCCACTTTTCTAGTCACTTGTTCACAGAGCAGATGGGACATGAAGTGAACAAAAGTTGGGGAATCTTTCTTGCGTGATTGTTATTATATTGTTCTGTCATCGAAGTTAACATTCTACTGATAATAAAAATCTAATGATTAATAAAAATCATGCCTGCCTCCTGAAATGACAGTTCAATATTTGTATTAATTTAAATGGTTACTCAGAGACACTTCAAAAAATGGGTGATTTTGTTGCTTTGCATGGCAATGAGTAGAGCATGGGTTTATAAACTTTTCAAACACAAATATAAATGTTTATGAATATTGTCCTCTTGAAGTATAGGAAGGGAAGGGTGGCAGGTTGGCTAGGGCTGCTTCACTGTGCAGAATCCTGAGAATCAAAGTAGAGATTCACCTCTGGTGGAGACACCAAGAGAGCCATGAAGATGTACCTGGTGATAAATGCAGGCATCTCAGATGGCAGTTTGTGTGGTCCCTCTGATGGGCATGTTAGGAAAATATGAAAAAGTCAAGATATAATAATAAGTTCCAAGTTCCTGGAGTAACTGACTGTGTTTTCTTCTTTTGTACCTTTCTGCTCTTATTGTGCCTAGTATTCCATGTTGAGTACACAAGGAGGGAGAATCTTACAGTGAACAGAATTTAGGCCTTGGACTCTGGATTTTCCTTAGTTACCTTCTTTGGCATCTTGGATAACTTATGTAAATTCTCTGCATCATAGGTCCCTCATCTGCAAAACAGGACATGTGGATAAAATAATAAGAAATGAGGGGAAATACTGGCCATTAAAAATGGCAACACTCAAATATTTTGTTAGAGTGGGGGAAAAATAATAAGAAAAGAAAAAGCATGGTTTATATTTGAAGGGAAAAGACACTCAGAAAAGCATCCACACCTCAATTTTTAAGTTTTCTGAAAAATGCCTGTGTTTGGATTGGCTTAGGTACTGCAAAGGTCAATGTTTAGTTGTATCTTCAAGACAATGAGGTTACATAGTTTTGAACTCTTAGTATCTCTCCCTCATGTAGCTGTGAATAGTATGAGATGAGTAGGGTGTGTAGGAAGCAAATGTAGGGAGGCACTCAATTTCAGAGTTGTACCCTAGTCCAGGCCCTATATCCCTCTACTAGGATGTCCAAGTCCCCCTTTTTCTCAGCACACGCAGGTTTTTGTTCTTGTCATTTGTTAGAAGATTCTTATGGAAAGGTTTTTGCACAAATATAATGCACAATACTGATATCCAACATTTATGAAGCCTTTTCTATTTATTCAACTTTTAAGGCAATTTAAATACAAATTCTATGTTTAACATTGACTAATGCTATGATGACTTTGGTAAGTTATTTAATTCCTTTGTACCTTGGTTGCCTCACCTGTAAAATGGGAGTATCAGTGGTAAGGCTTACCTGAGTTAATACATGTGAAGTGCTTGGATTGGCATCTGGTGCTTGCAAACACTCAGAACTGTCAGCTGCCTTCACGACAATTCAAACTTTTTTTTTATAGACTATACTTCCAACTCTGATATTTTGAATTACCGGATGATTCACTGTAGTCATAGAAAATTACACTTCAGCGTCAGGAAGGAGCTGATATTTATTGTTCAAATACTATGTGATGGGCAGTATTTAGTAGCTTTACTTGTGCCATACTGTTTCCTTCTCATAAGAGTTAAGGCTAATTTTTCTGATGAGAAGTTCAGGTTTGGAAAGTTAACCAAACCTTCCAGATCTCAGTTTATAGAACCAGAGACACAGAAGTGTAAGGAACCATCCAGAGTCACAAGTATCTGCCCACGTATTTGCTGATTAGACCGGTTTCCTAGGTCACATTTTGGAAAATGAACCTATTGAAAGAGATTGGGGAATGGGAAGGCTGGTTGGTTGGCAAAATGTAAGGGAATATTTCCTATTTTCACCATTAAATGACATCCCCTTTCAGAGACTTCTCCAGTCCAGGATGAATGGCCTGTCTTTCCTATAGGACCTAAGCAAGATCTCCAGCCTAAGTGAAAATCAGATGTTTGTGTGCACAACACTGTGTGTGTGTGTATGTGTGTGTGTGTGTGTGTGTGTGAGAGAGAGAGAGAGAGAGAGAGAGAGAAGAGAGAGAGAGAGAGAGAGAGAGAGGTAAGTCATTAAAGAACTGGTTCAGCTAAATAAAGGATCTCATTATGTGTGCTATTTTTAGTCTTCAAATGTCTGCCTTCCTCTCCTCCCTTGAGGTTCCTACTGAAATCTGACAATCAGGGTTGAACTTCACTGTCAGCTTCCATTAGGCAAATCAAGCAGGAAAAATGGGAGTGTGAGTCTGGCCTTGGCAGGGAGCTGATTCAGCAGTGATAATCTGCTTGAGCTGGTGGGGGCCAGCTACCAAAGGGTTTAATTAGTCAGTGGAGGTGCTGTCTCTGCCCCCGCCTCCTCTTCCTTTTTCCTTCACCCACCAGCCTCTGAGATGAGTCTCTCCCTGCCTTCTCTGCCTCTGATTCCTGAGAACCAGCTGGAATAACACATACCAAGGGCCAGCCCCTGTCAAGGGCATTTCCTCCAAGGCAGACTGATGCACTTGCATCTGCTGTCTCCCTCCCTCTGCCTCTTGGCTCACCACTGTAAGGACGAATTGACCCCTCCTGGGAAAATGAGGCTGCAGTGGAGACAAAGTTGCCAAGATTTCCTTCTCAGAGGACTAAAAAGCACCCATCTTCCTCCCTGATAGGGTCTCTGTCTTGTCTTTTTCATTAGTCATGCAGTCATTCAATCAAAAATAAAATCATCACGTCAATAGTATGTGAAGCATTTTGGCTGGGTTGTGGGGGAGGACTCAGAGATGAGGTCTTTTACCCCTATGAGTGTAGCATCTAGAAGCAGATGTCAGATGTAAGAAGGAGAGAGGAAGAGGAAGCAGGTTGTGGACTAGAAAAATTAATTGGGACAAATGGACCACGGACAGCTCAAGTACAAGATGGAAAATAATATGTGCAATAAGGTTAAGAGCACTGGAAGCTATGGGAGTTTGGAGAAGGATGACTCACTTCTAGAAAAAAAAAAGAACACTTTAAGAAGCGTCCTTGGAACTGGGTTTTAAAGGTTGAATGAGATATAATTAGGTCGAGAGGGGAAGCTGCTGATGTCCCAAGGCGGGGTTCCCTCTGGTATCATCTCAGAGCATCTCACACTCCATCTTGGAGGTCACTGAAGTTCTCCAGCTGTAACTGCTCCCCTGAGCTCTGCCCTACCTCCTAGCCACAAACACCCCTGCCTCTTAAATGCTCCGGTGTCACAGTTAGACACTGCCACTGTGCCCCTTCTTCTCTCCCCATCCTCACTAATGCTGGGTCATATGAGGACTCCCACCAAGGAGGCTGAGTTGATGTCATTTCCACATGTTACTTGCAGCATCACCACAGCAATTACTCACACTGGGGATGGGGATGGCCCTCTCCATTGCTATGCTGCACATCTCCTTTTAGTCCTCTGCATTGCATGGCTCTGCTCACGCAGTGTCTTGTGGCACCTTGAGTTTCCTAGAGTTTTACAGTCACTCTCTTTAGAATTTGGGATCAATTCCCTTAAGATGAGATTCAAAGATGATAAATGTGACACCAGCTTGAAAATGCTTCTGCCTTGCTACCAACCAACCATCATCTCAGGTCTGTGTTCCATACCTGGTAGCTTTATTATGTGTTCTATGGGAAGAGGTTGATTTGAGGAAGGTGATATGATCCCCAACTGGTTTGAGAATCTTAGTCTTGGACGATCATTAGTCTCAGGCACTCTTATCACTCTCTTCATGTAAAAGTTATAAAATCTTCAGGCAATTAGTGCCCTTGGTGGATGGTTTGTTGGTCAGGCACAACCAGTTCTCATGATATACCCTGCTCAGGGCTTCTATTTCTGAATTTAATTGAATCTGAGCTATGGGGTTGCTAGGATTCATCAGGGACCTAGTTAGAGGCTGGATTCTCTCACTTCTCATATGCCTTCTGGAAAACACACACACACACACACACACACACCACTAAGGTTGTTGCTTCTTCCTCATGGCAATGTTCAAGTTTTCAAAGGCAACAATTATTTATTTCTAGTTCTGTCTCATCAGCTCTAGGCCACACATTCCAATATCTGCTTGGTAAAGTTATGAGTCAGTGCACACAGGCAGGAAAGCAAGGCAGCTCAGCACCCCTTGATTCCTCCAGGTCTCTTCCCTCCCCACCATGCTGCTGCTTATCTTGTTGGTTTGATGCCTTTCTCCCAACAATTGGGAATACTAACCTAGCTCTGCAGGTCTTATGATATATCCTTATAGCATTAAATGAGATGAGATGTGATAGAGTACAAAAAATATAAAGCTGTAACAAACACGAAGTATCAGTGTTATTATTACAACTCAGCATTCTTTGTGGGGGTGGAGATGGTTATTCCAGAGAATAGAATTTCAAGGATCCTGGATAGTGGCTCCTAAAGGATTTTGACCTTGACTTAATATTGTCACTAATAATGCAGAGGAAAGAGCAGAGTCTTGGATAGGATCCAAGTCTGCTCCCAGCTAGCTGCTAGTCTCAATTTTCCTGGCTGTAAGCTGGGGACAAGTGGTTCATCTTACAGTGTGCTCATGAGGGGTTTCAAGAAAAACGATATGTGAACATGCTTGGCACAGAGCAGATGAGTGGCTGCAAGCCTTCATTGGAGAATGAGCTCAGTTCTCAGCAACCCAGTGATAAAGGGGAGGGAGAGAACAAAACCCCAAATAAATCTCTGTCTGTATTCTCTGAATAACCACTGAACTTAGTGCACTAATCAGACATGCCAGGCTCTGCTATGGTCTTTCATCTCAAATAAAAGTCTCAGAAACAGGGATATTATTATCACGTGCAGCTCATCAAAGTAAATGCAGCATTTATGGGTAAATAGAAAAGATCACAATGAGTGTCCCTTGGAGGAAGATGCCCCAGCAGCATAGACGATATAGATGAGATGGTGGAAGTGGGTCACTTGTCTGCAAAGGCTGCCTCAGCAGCCTGAGCCTGTGCAGACTGGGACATTTCCATTTTCTTTCCCTGCTTGAATCCAGATTTTGGCTGCCCTGGGCAAGCATGCAGAGAGAGACAGAGGGGTGGGATGGGCCTCCACACAGCAGCGTGCTAGCGAGAGCCGGGACATTTTTACCCTGCCATCCCATCATCTTCTCTAGCTACACAAAATGAGTGTGAATTATTGGAGCCTGCTGAGCCTTTGATTTCCCTCAGCTGCCATCCCAACAGCCACTTTCCTGGAAATTAAATGCATGTTTCATCTGCTTGCAGAGGGAATAAGAGTTCCGTGTCTGGCTGTTGCTCTGCCGCCATTGGCTATTGCAGCTACCCCTTCCTCCCCAATTCCAAAGTAGCACTTTCAAAAGACACAAGTTCCTTCTCTGGAGACTGGCTGGGATCCTGGTTTTGGCAGTCTTACAATTACAGATGCTTCTTTCACAAGACAGGACTTAAGTGGAAGAAAGCAGTTAGGGAGGTTGTTTATTCATTTCATTTATGTGAGTCATTGTTTTTCCTTCTCTCTCCTTCCTTCTCTCCTTCCTCTTTTCCTTTCTCTTTTCTACTCTCCCTCCTACCTTTCTTTTATAGTGGGAACTAAAAAAAAAAAAAAAGACTACTTTTTTCTCTGCCACCACAGAGAGCTTTCTAAAGCAGCCCATCTGAAACTTAAACATGCGTACGATTCACCTGGGGATCTTTATGAAATGCAGGTTCTGATTCAGTGTGTCTGGGGTCTGACCTCAGATTCTCTCATTCTTATTAAGCACTCAGGTGATACTGATGCTGCCTGAATAACACTTGGAGTAGCAAGAGTCTAATCACTGCCATGCCATCTTATTTCCCCTCTCAAAAATCAAAGGTGGCTCCCTTGTGCCTATAGAATAAAGTCTAGACTCTAGAAATCATGTAGGGCCTTTCGGCTTTTGGTTGTTCATTCGTTCATTCATTCATTCATTCAGCAAATGTTATGCCTCCATAAGGATGGAGTGCTAATATTCCTTTCCAGCTGCATCTCCTACCACTTTCAACCACAGATTCAATGTCCTACCCAACAGCACCTCCCAAATATCGTGACTTTCTGCCTCTGGGTCTTGGCCTTGAGCTCTGCTCTCCTGCCATTTCCCCCTCAATTTCAAATTGCTCCTCACCCTATAACCTCTATTAAAGTGGAATTGTCTTAAGAGCAGGGCTAGCATTTTTCTTTCTTTAAATCTTCCCCTAACACCAAGCCAGAAACAGTCATATGTTCAGTAAATATTTGATAGATAAGTAAATAAACATTAGAAAAGGATAAGTACCAACATTCTCCCTTTTTGTTTTCCATGGTAGCACACACACTTAAAGTACAAAAAACTCAGGAGAACTAAAATTTATAGGTTGTTCTTAAAGTTGATTTTATAAACTTTTATTTTTGAAAAGTTTTAGATTTACTGCAGTTATAACATAGTACAGAATTCCCATACATTTCATATCCAGTTTTCCCTATAATTAACATCATACATGAATATAGTACATTTGTCACAATTAATGAACCAACATTGCCATATTATTATTAACTAAATTCTATGCTTTGTTCAGATTTCCTTAGTTTTTACCTAATGCCCTTTTCTGTTTCAGGATCCCATTGTAATAATCAACGTTGATAGCCTGCAATTGGTGATTTGACATCTTAAAATCATGGGCCAAAATTGTTTATGTTCCTACCATTCTTGTGGTCTTTCAGGTACATAGAAATTATATTACTAACTTTCCAACTACAAACTCCAACATCTGTATTTTGCTTCTTGCACAGTAAGAGACGTCCCACCTAACAACTTCCGGCCATTATAGGAATAAAGACTTGGCTACACTTTCCCCTCACTCTTCTTGCCTCCTGACTGACCCTGTCTCTTCCCTGTGTAGCCCTGCCTGACATGGCACATCTTCTCCTTTTGGCAATTGTAAGTAACAGACTCTTTTTTCAAGGCAGTTGTCTCTGTATCTGTCATCTTATCATACCTGATTAAAACAAATCCCAGGTACATTTCAAAAACAATTGGCACAGTGAGCTGGGTGGTTCAGTGATAGACAGTAATGACATGCCTCTAAATTGCTATTGGCTTACTAATTGAATTCATAGAATGGCATGCACTGCCTGGAAAGGCACCAAGGGCTATTGACATGCTTGCATGTTAGCCACCACTGCCTTCTGCTGTGTCTGCTGAATTCTACCTTGGTTTACCAATATTATTTTTTCTGGGACTGGAAGGGAGAAATCTCAGGACTCCTGTGTAACTTAGGGTAGCTGTAGACTGGACAACTGTTCCTAGTTGGCACCTCTATGAGACTTAAGATGTGCCTAGTGTCTGGGTGAAGGATCATGGAGACAGCTAGGGTAATTGGCTGACAAGGCAAAGGCTCCTCTCAAGGCAGCAGGAAAGGCTTCTGCAAAGTGTTAGAGGTAGGTCTGATCCATAGACTGAATAGTACCAGGAAGGCCAGCGCCTCCCACAGGATTGTTGTAGGCTGGGCATTGTGCCCTCTCTTTTTCAAATTTACTTAGGTAAGCACTTTTTCCATCACACTCTATCAAGGTTGTTTCACATATTTGTAATTTTGTTCAATTTTTTTTGTCATATTCCGTATTATATCTTGGGATCCCTTGACCTCCTAAATGATACTTTTTATTGGCATGTATTAAGGTTTACTCTTTGTATTGTAAAATTCTATGGGTTAAAATAAATAAATAGTGAGTGTCATGTATATACCGTTACAGAATCACACAGATTATTTTTGCCACCCTAGAAAAGTTCATGTACTTCATCTATTCAGCTCTCTTTCTTTTCTCTAAACCCCAGCAAATACTGATCTGTTTATAATTTCTATAGTTTTGCCTTTTCTAGAACATCATATAAATGGAATCATACAGTATGTAGCCTTCTCAGACTGGCTTCTTTCACCTAGCAATGTATATTTAAAATGTATCCATATCCTTGTGTGGCTTGCTAGCTTATTTCTCTTTATTACTGAATAATATTCTGTGGTATAGATGGACCACAGTTAGTTTATCCATTCACCTATTGAAGAACCTATTGGTTATCTCCAGTTTTTGGAGATTATGGGTAAAGTTGATATGAACATTCTCATGCAGGTTTTGTGTGGACATAAGTTTTCAAATTAGTTGTCTATCAAATTTAATTTTAACCAATAAACACTGTGGGGGGTGGGTAAATATTTAAACACTTTGCTTGAAGCTGCTTGATTGGCCTACTAGAGATTGGTCTTAAATGCCCAGATAAACACAATAACTTAATTTATTGATCACCTGATTATTTTGAAAGCAGGTGATCAATAAGCAGATTTTGGGGGGTAGGGGTTGAAATCTAGTAATCAATTCTTAAAATCAATTATTTCTATACACGCAAACTGGTTCGGAAGTTGACAGCTGACATCATTCACTGTCAAAGGATATGGCTTGTCTCTACCTAATTTCTTCCACAGCCATGCTGGTCTCCTTCATATCTTAGGAATACATTCTTCCCTTTCAATCATTTGTCAACCTGCTCTTCCCACCACACGGGCCTTCTTCTCTCCCCTTACTAATCTAGATCTGACTAAATCCTTCAGGATTTGGTTCCATCCTACCTTCTTTCATTAAATTATCTTAGACTTTTATTATCAATATCTCTTTCACTTTAATTACATACCATGCAGGTTAGCCCTTATGTTAAATAATTGATGAATTAATTAAACATTGTGGATCCCAGGCCTGGCGGGTCCCAGGTCTGACATTATATGGAACTGGAAAAGGCCGGTGTTATTCATCCTGCTCATAGCCCGTACAAATCTCCTGTGTGGCCAATGAAGAAGCCTGATGGCTCCTGGATCATGACAATTGACTATCGGGAGCTGAATAAAGTTATGCCGCTCCTGCATGCTGCCGTGCCAAATGTCAGGGACATTATGGACCGGTTGTCATATGAACTTGGACGATACCATTATGTGGTGGACTTGGCAAATGCCTTTTTCTCTATTGCCATAGCTCCAGAAAGTCAAGAACAGTTTGCCTTCACTTGGGAAGGGTGACAGTGGACATTCCTTGTCCTTCCCCAGGGCTATCTGCACAGACCTACCCTATGCCATGGTCTCGTGGCTCAAGATTTAGCCATGTAGAAATGACTGCCTGCAGTGCATTTGTATCATTGCATTGATGATATAATGCTAACTTCTGATTCTCTTACAGAACTAGAAGCAGCGGTGACCAGCCTGTGAGAAGCGCTTGCCGACTAGGTTTAGGCAGTCAATGAAGACAAGGTCCAGGGACCTGGGTTCTCTATCAGATTCTTGGGCGTTGTTTGGTCGGTGAGACAAAAGTAATGCCAGAGGTGATTAATAAAATACGGGCATACCCCTGACCTAAGACTACTGGGGTTTTGACCCCTGCACCATCTAGTGTGATGGGATGCACAGTGGGATTGGACTCTTGAAATAGAGGAGGCCTTTAAAGCTACAGAGCAAGCTGTAGCACAAGCCCAAACTCTACGTGTAGTAGATCTAGCCCTCCCATT
>NW_006441386.1:4628460-4634026 GCF_000325575.1 Pteropus alecto
CAGGGTTTGGATGGGAATTGTGGCAGAAGCATGGGTCCTGGAAGGTACGAATAGGCTTCTGGTCCTAGTTTTGGAAAGGCACGGAAGAGTGGTATTCTCTGATAGAGAAGCAACTGGTTGCCAATAGCAGCCCTGTTGGCCAATGAGGCCATCACTGGCCCTAAATCTTGTAATTGTGCAGTCCATGTACCCTGTGGAGGTGTGGCTGTGGTTTTAAGGAAGACTCCTTGTATGAGAATTGCACAGACCCCTATGCTGTCCAAGTGGAGGGATGTACCTGGAGCAGTGGGTGCAGTTCTCTGAGAACCTCTTGTCAGGTCAACTGCAACCTCTACTGGGACGACTGCAGTTCCAAGTAGAGGTCTTGGTGGAGCCTGCGGAGATGGGAGACATACTGAGTCCCAATAAAGAGGGTCGGACTCCCATCCCTGAGGATGCCTGGCACACAGATGTTTCGTACCATGGAACAAGTAGCCAAATAATGAGGACTCTCGTTGACGCGGCCACAAGCACAAGTTGCCATGTCATAATGCCCCTGGTATGCTGAGTAGCACCCAGAGAGACGGTGGGTAAAGAGTACCTTGGGGTTGATGTCCCATGGGGCTAAGCCACTCCAGGAATAGTAAGTGGATTGTGGGCCCAAGGTAGTGCCCTCTGGGCCAGATCCTGCACCATGACCCTGTAGGGGTGGAGTGTGGGTCCCAGGCCTGGTGGGTCCCACGTCTGGCTGTAATCCAGGCTCACGGCTAGGAATAGGAATCCCAAATTTAGAATGTTACATCTGTGTAGTAGGGTGCCTGTACCTAAAATATGTAAACATACTTCAGCTTTCTGTATCATGCATGTATGGCTGAATGCCACTATTGTACTCTGCTATGTGTGGAGCCATGTGGTCCCCTGGAGAGCAGAAAGGGAGCAGAAGGGGAGCAGAAGAAGGGGAGCAGAAGAAATGTGCACAATATCGCACTCCTCCCTCCAACAGAAGTGCGCTCTGCACAATGAAGTTAGTGCCTGCAGTTTCATTCTCGTAGGCCTTTAATGCATTCTTCTAACTGGGCGTCTCACATCGAACTTTCCCTTCTTGATCAGCTCAGTGCTGACAAACATGTATTCAGGGTCCACTGTATTCCAAACTTTTGCTTAATTTTAGAAGACAAAATGTTTGCATAAATGGCCTATACTCACTTTACTTTTCACTTCTGAATCTTGCATTTTAAACTTCTTTTGCAATAAAATGACATGATTTCTATGGGTAGAAATGTCTTTTCCTCTTGCATCTTCAAAAATACCCATATGAGGTTGGGTATTTCAAATTAGTTGCATTATAATAATGACTAACCTTTATTGAGTGCTTCTAAGTGTTGGCACTGTTATAAATGTTGTACATATGTCCATATATATACATCTTCATAGCCCCTCAACATCCTATATAATTGTCTCCATTTTACAGGCCAGGAGCCTGAGCCAGAGAAGGTTAAGTAGTTTGTCCCAAATTGCACAGCAATTAAGTGGTGTAACCAGGATTTGAGCTCAAATAGCCTGACACAGAGCAATTGGTGGCTCCCATTCCCATTCCCAGCTGCATATACACAAACTCTCTTAACCACTATGCCCTACAGTCTCTCTAGAAAAAAGTGCTCAAAGACTTGATGATTTTTTAATTTGTAATTCTTCATGGAATAAGTCATATACAAACCCCACTGTGACTTGTATCCATAAACTCATTAAAAAAAAATGCTGAAGAGAATGAGAAGACAAGCCACAGACTGGGAGAAAATATTTGCAAGAGTCACATTTGATAAAGGACTGGTACCCAAATTTACAAAAAACTCTTAAAATTCAATAATAAGAGCATGGCTTTATTAAAAATGGATCAAAGACCTGAACAGTCACCTCACCAAAAAAGATATGCAAATGCCAAATAAGCGTATGAAAATATGCTCCACATCATGTCACCAGGGAAATACAAATTGAAACAACAATGAGATACCACTATGTATCCATTAGAATGGCCAAAATCTAAAATAATGATACCACCAAACATTAGTGAGGACGTGGAACAACAGGAATTCATTCATTGATAGTGGGAATGCAAAATGGAACCCAAAGGAGTCAAAAACTTATGTTCACACAAAAGCCTGCATGTGGATGTCTATAGTCGCTTTATTCATAATTGCCAAAACTTGGAAGCAACTAAAATGTCCTTCAATAGGTGAACTGATAAATAAACTCTGGTATATTCAGACAATGGAATACTATTCCGTACTAGAAAGAAATGATCTATCAAGCCATAAAAAGACATGAAGGAAACTTAAATGCATATCACTAAGTGAAAGAAGCCAGCCAGTATGAAAAAGCTACATGCTGTATGATTCCAACTATTTCACATTCTGGAAAAGAGAAAACTATGGAGATAGTAAAATAATCGGTGGCTGCCAGTGGGTAGGAGGGGAGGAAAGGATGAACAGGTGGAGTACAGAGTATCTTAAGGGCAGTGACTACGCTAAATGACACTATAATTGTGGATATACGTCATTTGTACTTTTGTCTAAGCCCATAGAATATACAAAACTAAGAGCCAACCCTGTGTAAACTATAGACTTTGGATGATTATGTTGTGTCAATGTAGGTTCACTGATTTTAAGAAATGTACCACTCTGATTGGGGATGTTGATAATAGAGTAAGCTGTGCATATGTGGGGCCAGGGAGCATATGGAAAATCTCTGGACTTTCAATTTTGCTGTAAACCTAGAACTGTTCTAAAAATAATAGTCGTTAAAAATTAAATAACTCACCATTGTATTATAAAGTCTCCCAGAAATACTCCTGCTTGCATCTTTGAGGTGTGTTTGACTTGTCTCACAAGAAGCTGGGTGTCCCACTTTACTTTGTCCCTGGAAGGACTTTTCCTGCTGCTTTGTGGTAATTCTCAAGCTTTTCTTAGGCATTTCCTCAGAGTTTAGTTCATGTATTTGGTGCTGGAGTGGGTGGAGACATAGGCCTTTTTTTTTTTTTAATTGATTCAAACATGTCCAATTTATTTAAGCTGTACTGACTGCCCTGTGGCCTCTGGGAATGTGTATAATTCTCCGAAGCAGTGATTAAACTAAAACTGAAAAAATTTATTTTAAAGTAACAACTTATAGATCTAATAACCAAGAAAGGCTGCACTGAACAAAGATGTTATAAATCTATTATTCTAAGTATCTTCTGTCCTGACAAAATTTTCCCTAAAGCTGTTGTAATGTTCAACTTTTGCCAGACAAGCATACATGATGAATTCCAACAATTGGCTTGATGGATTTTTCTCAGTTTTTCCATGAGTCATATTGCATGTTAGAAATAACCTGCAAGGAGAAGGCCATGAATTGGGTGAGCCTAATAAGCCAGATAGTGTGAATCACAAGATGTGGGGATATAGTGAGTTTCAGCCTGCTGTGCGATAGCCAAGTTTTGGAGGAGTCGGGGGTGGGAGAGTCTAATACAAGTGTAGTGATAGAAAGTTGGATAGGTTATCAGAGTCTTTTTAGAAGTACCTACTTATAGTGCAGAAACATCTTTTCTGGGTCTATGTTGGAAATAGCCAACAATATTTGGGCTGTATCAGAAGCAATGTCCAATCCTGGGGCCCTGGGTATGTGGGACTAAGCAAAATTGTTAAGAATTCCGCTGAGCATACTAAAATTTAAAGTTAAACCTCTATCCTGTCAGGAAAAACCAGGAACCAAGGGCAAAGACATCATGGTGGGGTTGGGTAAAGAGGTCATCATGTTACTTATCTTTGTCCAAGACTAACACTAGGTAGAAAGGGCTGATCTAATTCCAGAAGCCAGCCAGGTAGAGAGAGGCTGCCAGTATCTTTGTTCATTGTTCCAGTGCTGAACCTGCAGGTGGAGTGGAAGAGAAGGGCCACAGCTTTCAGAGGAGCAGCCAGAACCAGCTAAGTGAGCCATTGCTTTGGTGTCAAGTAGAGTCAGTCTCATTCTCTCAAGGAAAGAAAAGCACATTACAGTGATCTCTTGGAAAATTCTATATGAGTACTCAGCATCAGAAGATTCAAATGAAGAGCTGTTATTCCTAGAAAGTCAGATGCTTCTTTGTATGGTTTGTTACTGGGATTTACCAAACCCCTAGTTTGAGCTGGCAAAGAAAAATTGTGAGGGCTGTTCTTTTTCCCAATAATTTAGCATATGAGGTAGCAGACCCTTGTTTTTAAGTCTGACTAGACAATAAGAGCCAAAACTAGTCTCACTGCCACATCCACCCTCACCTTTCTCTCCCTTCTTTACCATACCTCATGGGAATTTTTCCAGGGGTTGTACCAAACTACTCTCACAGTAAACTATGAACATAGATATATATACACAGGCATATATATGTCTGTGTATATATATCTATATTCATATATATATATATATGTATATATAGATAGATAGATATAAATTTATAATCAATTGTCTTAATAAACACAATTTTATAATAAATTTGATATCTCAGTGTCCTTTCAAAATTTTTCTTCTTCAGAATTACCTTGGCTATTCTTGGCTCTTTGAATTTCTATCTAAATTATAAATTTACATTTTAAAAACATTTATTCAGTTTTCTGACATAATCGCCCTTTCCAATTTCTTAAAAATTTTTTGCTACATAATTATGCTTCTATATGAGGTATATTAATATCTGCTTAAACAATTCTCTCTAGAATTTCCTTTGCTAAGCATTCATGGGGTACACATTTTCTCAATTTTTGCTTGTCTAAAAATGTCTTTATTTCACTATCTGTCTTAAAGGGTATTCTCATTGGATATAAAATTCTAGGTTAGAAATAATATTTTGGAACTCTAAAAGGCAAATTTCATTATCTTCTGATTTACATAATTTTTGTTAAAAAATACCTCCCAGGTATTTATTATTATTATTATTATTATTATTATGCCTTTGAAAGTAATGTGTCTATTTTTCTGTGGTTTCTTTTAAGAGTTTCATTTTGCCTATCAAGAGTTTTATTTTGATGTGCCTAGGTATAGCATTCTTTGTAATTATGCTTGTAAGGGGTTATAAAGCTTTTGAATGTATGGTTTAATGTCTTTTGTCAGTTTGGGGATTTTTCAACCAGGTATGCTAAAAATAGTGCTTTTGTTCCATTCTTTTTTTTCCTCTTCCAGGAATCTAATTATATTAGAATACTTACTGTGTTGTATACGTCCTGCATGCTCTTTTCCATAATTTTTAGGGTTATTTCCCCCTGTGCTCAGTCCATTTTTCTACTAAACTATTTTCCAATATACTAATTCCTTCCTCTGTTTTGTCTAATCTACTATTAAATCATTGATTTTTAATTTGAGCCATTATATCATTTTCTGTTCTAGAATTTCTACGTGGTTATTTTTATAGATTTCAATCCTCTGTTGATATTGTCCATCTTGTAATCTACTTTTAAAAATATACAAATCATAGCTATTTCAAAGTCCTTGCCTTAATTTCTTATCACTGATAGACCTGTTTCTTTTGTTTTGTTTTCTTTTCTCTTGGCATTCAGTCACTTATTCCTGTCTCCTCTCGTGG
>NW_006441386.1:4634091-4687630 GCF_000325575.1 Pteropus alecto
TTGAATGCCAAACATTTTGTATGAAAATTTGTAGGGTTCTAGATCATTTTATATTTTTTTAGGGAGAAATTAAAATTATTTTAGCTATTAGGTACAAATGCCTTTATTCAATCAGGGACTGAGATGACTTGAGGCTAGATTTAATGATCCATGTGGGCTTGTATAATTTTGGTCCATAGAGAAACCCCTTATCTGTGGTTTCACTTTCCCTGGTTTTAGTTCCCACAGGCAACCACAGTCTGAAAATATTAAATTTCCCTAACCATCATCATCATCTGCTGTTGACACCCAACCATCAATTGTCATCACCCAATGATCCAGAATCACTTGAAGCAGATGATCCACCTTTTGATGTATTGTCAGAAGGTCAATAGTAGCCTAAAGCTATGTTACAATGCCTATGTCATTCACTTCACTTCGTGTTATCACATAGGCATTGTATCTCCTCACATTATCACAAGAAGGGTGAGTACAGTCCAATAACACATATTGAGAGGGAGAGAAAGAGCACATTCATATAACTTTTATTACAGTATAATTTTCTCATTATTCTATTTTATTATTGTTGTTGTTAATCACTTACTGTGCCTAACTTATAAATTGAATTTTATTATAGGTATGTTTGTAGAGAGAAAAACATAATGTATATAAGGTTCGGTAATATCAACGGTTTCAGGCATCCACTGGGGGTCTTGGAATATATCTCCCATGAATAAGGGAGACTACTGAACTTACTCCTGGAGCATAGCCCTTTAGGAGTCTCAATTAAAACTCACCCATAAATGTTCAGCCAACTTCTTGGCTCTTTTTGAAGTCCAATTTTGTTTTCCTAGCACCACAATACTGCTGAAAGTTCTCTCTCTCTCTCTCTCTCTCTCTCTCTCTCTCTCTCTCTCGCCGTAGAGAAAACAATATTATATACTTTGAGGTTTGAAAGAAAAGCATTGTTCTTATACCCAGGTAAAAGCACTCTCTCTCTCTCATATATATAATACAGTTGTAGGTTTGTGCTTTTTTTCCCCCCATACGGCCTCCATTAGTTCCTTATCTGGAGGCTTGCAAATGCTTGATCCTCAAGTATGGAATCCCATACAACAGAACATCCAACCAGGGACCCACTTCATAGTGAAGAAAATTTGGGTATGGCCACATTGTCTACCACTGTCATATGATATATGATACCATCCAGAAAGAAATGGCCTTATAGTATGCTGAAATAACTTTCTAAAAGCACAGCTGAAGTACAACTTTGGAGGCAATATTCTGCAAAGATAAAATGACATTCTTGGGATACAGCATATACATCAAATCAGAGACCTTTATATGGTATTGTGCCCCAAATAGGAAGGCTATATGGGTCTGGGAACAAAGGGGTAGAGGTAGGCTCGCTCCTACTTATCTTCACAACAGATGACCTACTGATAGGCTTTGTCTTTTCTATTCCTGAAATTCTGGGTTTTGCAGGCTGGTCCCCAAAGGGGATATACTTGCCAGAGGACATAGTAAGGGTCTCACTGAATTTACATAGGTGCCAAGGTATTTTGAACTTCTCATGTCCCAGGAATCAGCAGATAAGGAGTCACTAACTTGGCACCAAACATATCATTGTATTCTGTACATGATGATAAATAGCTGGTGGTACTCAGCTTTTCATTGGTGAGCAAGTAAACATTAGGGGAGTGTGGCAAATATGAGAGGACAGATATGTCCTGTCTCCGGGGCACAGAGGCTACTTAGGATCATCTGATTGTGTTTGTCCCAGTACTCAGAGGCCTTTTAGTTTTTCCAAATAAATCTGCAGGTTGGCATAATGTCTTCTCCTTTTCAGTGTTGGCTACTGAAACTTGGTCTGGGGTCCACACCGTATGGTGGAATGAAAGATATCAAAACTCTGTCTCCTGGAGGAAACACATTTTGTTGTGCTGCAGACACTGAGATAGATGATGAAAGAAGTTCACTAGAGAGTACTCTTGGAAGGAAAGAAGGAGGAAGTGCCAAGAGAAAGGCTGGGGTTGAGGGGTGGTGAGAAGCGACATTGTGCAGAGAGTCATTGAACTATCTAAACGGAAGCCTCAGCTAACATTATGAAGAGTTCTCAAGATGGACTGACCCTTCAGAGTTGTCCCAAGTTGGAGTGAGAGGACCCAGCTTACACACTCCACATTTATCTGTTACTAGATGTAGGGTGTTCCAGGAAGAGTGGTCTTAGGTTAGGTGGCTCTCTGCTGCTAAAGCCATCCCCAAAGGGAGCTAAGAGCTGATGACTGGTGGTGGCACTCCCAGCAGCAGGGTAATAAGTCCTTTATTCCTGGATTACAACATCCACTATAAATCAAGAGCTCAGAGAGGACCTGAGAAAGAGGAGTTTACCTTCCTCTCTGGATTCAAGAAAGTGAATGTTGCATTTAGTTAAAAACACTGATTACTTTGAAAGTATCCAGAATGATGTCTGAGATCTGTGATGATCTTTTTAGTCTTGTTGAAATAGAATGTCAGTATTCTCCTGAGGGTGGAGACTTGAACACAAGTTTGATGCCATTCTGGGGAGTATACGCAGAGCTACCACACACATAATATGTTGATTATCCCTTAAACCAACCCACTTATTTTACAAATGAGGACCCTTGGGCTCGGAGAAGCTGGATGAATTGCCTGATGTCACATATGGCTAATCCTTGGTAGGTTGAGAATCAAAATCAGAATTCCTTACTCAATCTAGGGGTCTCTTACTCTCTGTGATATTATGTCACCTCTACTCTGTCCTATTCACCATTTTAGCCTTGCAAACTGGAAGCCTAAATTTTAATACAAACTACAACTGTGACTTACACAGATAATGATGGTCATACATTGTACACCTCCTAATTAGTGTGAACCAATTAAACTATTATGTTGAAATAATTTATGGGCTGTGTCAAGGCAAAAATGAGAGATTCGATTTGCATGGAGCACTATTGATTCGCATGCTATATCATCACTCTGAACACTATTTAGGATGACGTTCAAGGAACTCTGAGGTGAGAGGGAGATAGATGCACAGTGCACAGAACGTCTCTATTTGTGAGCCAGCTAAAACATATCACCAACCCCAGCTGCCTCTGTCACCCCTCCCCGTTCCCCCAGCACTATGGCACTGACAGATCTAAATATGAAGAAGAAAAATGTCTCCGGCAGGCTGTTATTTTGCTGTCTGAATGGTGTCAGGGAAGTGTAAATATAATCACATTTTATCCGCCAATCTGAAATGGATTTCAGAGGAAGGGATCACAATGTTAGGAGAAATCTTTTTCATTGTAGCATGCCTTGATTGAAAATAACTCCCTTGTTACCATCAGTAATGTGTTCAAGGGAGAAAAAAGCAGTGCAGTTCATGACAGAATTACCAGGCAATTCAATCAAAACCCCTTGCCTTGCTTTTTGAGTTATAAGGGAGACAGGTAAGTCCAAGATTTGCCTCAAGAGTATGTGGATTGTTCTGAAAATCTTCATCTAAACATCTGCATTTCCAGTGGTGAAACTTAATACTATTGCAGAAATATTGGCCTATCCCAATGCAGCCATTGAATCTTTTTACTTGGCCAGTCCTATACCCTTTCAGGAGAGCATTTTAATTCCAGAGCAGGATGAACAAGCCCTTCTTGTTCCCCCTGAGTCCTAAACACATGCATTTATAGCCTAATCATTAATTACTTTGATCGTACTTTTTTATTAAATACATATACAATTGTCAATCAGATCTTCTATTCAACACTTGATAAACAGGATGAGTTGAAATAATTTGATCTCAAAACAGAGGAATTTGATATTTAATTGGACTGTGGAGACTTGTGTGTGTCTGTGTGTGTGTGTCTGTGTGTGTGTGTCTGTGTGTGTGTCTGTGTGTGTGTATATGTCTGTGTGTGTCTGTCTCTGTGTGTGTGTCTGTGTCTGTCTCTGTGTGTGTGTGTGTGTGTCTGTGTGTGTGTGTCTGTGTGTGTGTGTCTGTGTGTGTGTGTCTGTGTGTGTGTGTCTGTGTGTGTGTGTCTGTGTGTGTGTGTCTGTGTGTGTGTGTCTGTGTGTGTGTGTCTGTGTGTGTGTGTCTGTGTGTGTGTGTCTGTGTGTGTGTGTCTGTGTGTGTGTGTCTGTGTGTGTGTGTCTGTGTGTGTGTGTCTGTGTGTGTGTGTCTGTGTGTGTGTGTCTGTGTGTGTGTGTCTGTGTGTGTGTGTCTGTGTGTGTGTGTCTGTGTGTGTGTGTCTGTGTGTGTGTGTCTGTGTGTGTGTGTCTGTGTGTGTGTGTCTGTGTGTGTGTGTCTGTGTGTGTGTGTCTGTGTGTGTGTGTCTGTGTGTGTGTGTCTGTGTGTGTGTGTCTGTGTGTGTGTGTCTGTGTGTGTGTGTCTGTGTGTGTGTGTCTGTGTGTGTGTGTCTGTGTGTGTGTGTCTGTGTGTGTGTGTCTGTGTGTGTGTGTCTGTGTGTGTGTGTCTGTGTGTGTGTGTCTGTGTGTGTGTGTCTGTGTGTGTGTGTCTGTGTGTGTGTGTCTGTGTGTGTGTGTCTGTGTGTGTGTGTCTGTGTGTGTGTGTCTGTGTGTGTGTGTCTGTGTGTGTGTCTGTGTGTGTGTATACAAATGTTTGCATATATTCATTCAACTTTTAAAAACATTTAAAATCAGTCCTAAATACATCAAGAGTCTTTCACTCTTTCTGTACTGCTGTATTTCTTAGAGCTTATCAACTGACCCCCAGAGAATAAGTATCCCTTTAAGGATGATAAAATGCGTGAAGAACCATTCATATTGTCCTTGTGGCAGCCAGCTCCCAGAGATCAAGCAGTCTGCCTCAAACTGCTTACTGTTGTCATAGCACATGTAATGTTGCTTGAATTAAGAGCCGGAGAAAGCAGCAAAGATCACCTTAGGTGTCTGCCAATAATGTGACTTGACATTTTAAGCTGGTCTCTTATTACTTTTGCTCTTTTCACCAAGAAATATCCACATGACACCTCCTCAAAATTGTCAAGGCACAAATGTAGCCCTAATCCTCCCTGTTCTGGTATCAAAAGAGAAAGAAAGCCGGAAGTATGCACTACACAGTTGCATTCTTGGATAAAATTACTGATCTAAATATAGAACTAGGCCAGGCTTTGAGGCCTGCCCTTCATTCGAGGTCTAATGCATGAAAGTCTTCAGGTTGGAGAATTTTCAGGCTCGCTTGGAAGGGGGCATTTAACCCAGTTTGCTCTCCAGACAAGGCATCAGGAGCTGACTCTGCTGCGGGGAGAACCATGCTGCCCGCCCTGCGGTTTCTCAGCACTTTGAGAAAGATTCTTTTTGATGTCAGTGGGAGCTCTAGTTCCGAAAAGAAGCTAGGACACAAGAACCTGCATAGAGAAATGGAGAGCTGGGTCTCTGTTTTAGAAAATGTCTCCCCTGGTTTCTGAGCCAGTAACTCCCACTGTGCTGAGGGCAGTGCTTGGAGAGTGCTGGGTGGGGGTTGATGGGATGATACTTTTTTAGAATTGGAATGGGGACATTCAGCTTATATATTTTAAGGCCAACCCTTTTCAGTAGTGAACAACTGGTAAAGTCATCACTTGAGGCCATGTGCACTTTTCTATTATCTCAGCTACTGCTCTAAATTCCCGGAAGGCACACGAAGTCATTGCTGTCCACCAATAAAAGTGAATTTGAATTTCAAACATCTTCTCATTCACCTTTGGCCTACCCTCAGTCAGCACAGCTTTCCCAGCCCCCTATAAAAACCCATAATCAAGGCCGTAGGTAGGGCTTAAATTAACGAGTGATTATCCTTGGCAGTATCATGGTCTACAGAACTCCAGTATGTCTAGGTTTCCCCTCAGTTGTAGCAAGTTATATCAATTAGCTTTTGCTGCATAAAAACTAGCCCCTTTATGTATTTTTAACAATTGGGCTCACCTAATTTTTAACTTTGGGCTCACTTAGCTGGTCCTGTGTAATCCCCTTATCTCAAGGTCAACTGATTAGAAAACTTAATTCCATTTGCAACATTAGTTCCCATTTTGTCATGTAATCTAACATATTTAGAGGTTCTGGGGACTACAATGTGGACATCATTGGGAGGCCATTATTTTATCTACCACAGGGGTCTGCTTAAGTTCATGCTAGACTGTAGGGTATCTAATTTCTGATTGATGCTCTTTGTCCACTTCCAATATTTCCCTGGGAATGGAGAACAAGATAATTCATAAATATCTAGAGGCTCTCTCCTTCCTGAAGCTAAGGTGCATTCACATCTGAATTTCAAAAGGTTGGGGCCTATAAGAGCTAAGACTAAAATTTTTTCCACTGAAATCATCATTTGGCATAAATGTTAATATATCTAAAGGGAAACAAGTCACAGAATCACATAAAATGAAGTAGGGTTTTAGGTGGGGATATCAATCTGTATGTGGATGAAGGAAGGAAGGAAGGCAGGAAGAAAGGAAACAAATATATGTTAAATACCTACGCTATTCCATGTAATGGGACAAATCTACACATTTATTCGTTCAATAAATGTCTACAGAACGTTTTGATTAATAGTATGCGTCAGGGTCTAGGTTCTGGGGAGGTAAAAAGAGTTCTTGCCCACAGAAGTAGCAGAAGAGCTAGGAAAAAAAAACAAAAAACAAATACACAAACAAATAATGTCATATGACAACAAGTGCCATAAACATATTAAG
Organism: Pteropus alecto; assembly: GCF_000325575.1. NCBI lineage: Eukaryota > Metazoa > Chordata > Mammalia > Chiroptera > Pteropodidae > Pteropus > Pteropus alecto. The sequence continues at coordinate 4,640,766 of NW_006441386.1, forward strand.
AAGGGCGGAGAGGAAAACAGGTGATGGAAGACAGACGGCATTGCATTATTGTCCCCATGACTCTGGAGGCAGATGTCCTTTTCACCAAGGCTCAGTGTGCTAGACAGAAAGATGTGTAGGGAGAAGAGCTGTGAACTTCTAGCAATGACAGTGTCAAATGTTACATGGTCTTTATATGTAAAAATTCCTACATACAGTACTTCTCCTGCCCCCATTGCTAGCCCACAGACACATGATGGCATCCAAAACAGGACAGTTTCACCTTGCATGTGCTGCCATCTCCAGTGAGCTCATGGGAGCCCACCTCTCTGGTCTTCTAGTATGAACTGAAGTCATTCTTAAATGCAAGGTCAGAGGTATGCAAATAAAGGGGCTCAAAATCTTAAATTACTCTCTGTTCATCCATCCTATTTGTAATTCTGGACTTCCCAAATCTATTAAAACCCTCTCATGAGTCAGTTTGATAAATTCAACAGCATCAGGCAGCCTACTCTGTGGAAAGAAGGCAGAAAATCAGTTTTCACAAAAGAGTAGAGATGGTTTAAGGCCATTCCAAAGGGAGAAGTTAGGCCATCTGTCATAGTCCTGACTCCTCCCTGGAGGGTAAAGGATAATGAGCAGCCACAGGGGAAAGACCACATTTTTCTGCTGTCCCACTATACAGCATTCTTTCTCAGGTGCTCCGCAGCCCAGGTGTAATAGAACTGCCATGTGAGCTTGCAGTTCCTCCCTCCCCTCTAGGGGTAGAGTATATTTCCTGTCTCATTGATACTGGGTTTGTCCATGTGAACTGCTTTGGCCAGTATGATCCTAGCAGACATGTACAAACAAAGGTTGAAACATTCGTGTGTAGTAGGACTTTTCCTCTTGTGTTTCTACCATTGCCATGAGAATGTGCTCTGAATAGCCTGCTGGTCCAATGTGAGTAAGAGCTAGGTGGAGCCACAGTAGCAAATCCACAACTGGAAGCCAAGATCAACCAGACTGAGTCCAGATCAGCTGACCCCCAGCCAGGTCCAGGCACATGAAAGAATAAATGATTGTTGCTTTAAGCCACTGAGTTCTGAGGTGGTTTCTTACATAGCATTATTGTTGCAATTAGCTGACTGACACACAGGGAAGCAGAGTTTCCTCTGGTACAAATCTTGGAGCAGTAGCAAATATTCAAACGAGAGCTTTGAAGTCATCAGAGGGAGATTTTTGAGAGTAGCAGCTGAACATGGGGCCAAGTCAGGCCTGAAATAGCAGCATAGAAACTGCACTGAGGAAGTCTTATTAACTAGAAAACACCAGAGCTGACTCACTTGGTGACTCCACAGATCAGGGGTCACGCTTTTTCTAAAGCCAGCAGCTCTGCTCTGCATTTGACCCCTGCTGGACTGAGTTATTTTAGATCTGTTCTTGTGACTCTGGGGCTTAAAATAGGCACTGCTGAGCCATCTGTCTTGGGATCCATCTCACTTCTGAAACGTGTAGCAGCTGTGGCTGAATTGAAAGCAGCTCCTGTTAAGAAAGTGAACAATCTCTCGGCTTTTCTCCATCCTATGAGTGTGCCCTAGGGAGAAAATAAAATAGAGGGCATTTGGCTGCCAAAGAAGGATAAGAGTTTCAGTGGGGAACCCGGGAGATGCTGGGTAGATAGAAAACAAGCTCTGGGACAGCTGCCAGAGGGCCTGGAAAGGAGCCAGGTTACATAAAGTTCAGGCAAAGATGCTGCCCGCTGGAAGTGCAGGAAGAAAGGAGAACAGTGCAGACCAGGCTCTGGGATAGCAGAGCGGCAAGGTGTGGTGGAAATGGCGCTGAGTCAGGGGTCAGCGTTCCTGAGTCGAAGACTCAGCTTCACCATCAGAGCTGTCACTATTAAAGCGTGTGACTTTCTGCAAGTCTCTGCAACTTGCAGCCTGAGATTTTGCATCCTTAAAATGGGGTTAATGACATCTAGCTTGGGTTGTAAGGGTCGATCAGAATACACATATATAAGGACTAAACTGTATAGACCTCAGCAAAATGTAGCCAGTCACACACGGGTCTAGATGGTGATTTCAACAAGGCGAGGACAGGGTCTAACCTTTGTATAGCATTTCCAGGACTTAGATCAAAGCCTGGCATATACATGCACACACACATGCATACACACACATGTGTGCACACACTCATTTAATTATTAAATTACTAAATTCCATTAATATATATGAAAAAAAACATTACTCAAATTCCTGGCAAAGTAAGAAATAGTTGTTGTCTTTACCCAGAAGCCCGTGGGAAGTTGCATCCTAATACAGAATAGTTAGCAATAGTCAACTTGCCCATCTGACTCTCATCAGAGGAATAAGATGAACTGCCACTCTGAGCAGTTAGTTGCTGGTGTGGAGCTGATGGGAACCTAGGGGAGGCTTTTTATAAGGAAGATGGGGTGGGCCACTGGGAAAGCATCTGTCTTCCATCTCTCTCTCTCTAAGGGCACGTCTTCATTGTTTGTAAGCATTTCCACCGTGGTGACACAGGTACTGAGATTGAACATAGCCTGGGTTGTCACTTACAACTTATACAATCTTTGGAAAGTTGCTTAGTCTTTTCTCTATGCTTTATTTTCTCCATTCTAAAATGAATACTAATACCATACTTACTTCAAAGTGTCATTTAGAGCAGGGGTGTGTAAACTACAGCCTGTAGGCCAAGACTACCCCCACCATCTCTTTGTCTAAATAGAGATTTATTGGAACACAACCAGGTTCATTTGTTTACTTATTGTCTATGGTTGTTTTTATGCTATAGTGGCGGAGTTGAGTAGCTGAGACAGAGCTACTAAAACCTAAATGAGTTATTATCTGGACCTTTATAGAAAGTTTGCTAACTCCCAGTTTAAGAATTAAATGAGGTAACCAATATAAAACCTTTAATACAGAGTCTGGGATGTGGCTACAGTCATGAAATGTTGTTGGCATAATGGGAATAAATAGGAATACTTGCTCTGAGTTTTTGAAGAGAAGGGTTGTTGTCAAAAACGAGTCGAGGTAAAGTGTGAGGACCACGGGCTCAAGAAGAATCAACAGAGGTGCCATAGGCATCCATGAAAATCCAGCCACCTGGACACAACCACATCAGAGGCCAAGGAAGAGGGACGTGGAAAAGCTTATGAGGCTCCAGGAGAGAGAAACCAGGGCAAGAAGCACTCAAAAGCATGGCACTGAATCTGGAGATAGGAATAGGCAGGCGTTTCAGTGAGTATTTGCTCTTAGAGAGAGTTCTTGGCAGAGAAGCAGTTAACATATTGCATAAGGAGAATTTTCAGGGAACTGCAAGGGAAAAAACGTGCTTTCCCAATTGGAAAGCTTGTGAGGTGTGTGAGGTGCTTGAGCTATCCTAAAAAGCTACAGGATCCACTGGCATTGGCCACTCTCCTTCACGCTCACAAATAATTTTTATCTTTTTTGTGTCCACAACGACTTATCTTTTTAATGCCCTCTGTTAGTCAAGCTGTGCTTTGCCCACTCTGCTGTTTCCAGTATTGCTTTAAAATTTTCAGTGGCTCACTCAACAAACCTTTCAACAGGAAAAAGAAAACCAGAAGTAGGTGAATAAGTAAGTAGTCTGACTGCCAGGCAAAGGGGAGTGAAATGGTGGAGACAGAACTTTTAAAACTTTCTTCGAATAAAAGAAAAACAAAAATATGATCATGTGAGCATTCTGAAATGGGCCAGATATTCAGTTTTCTTACTGCAATTTCACTAAACGCTACCAGTTTTATACTTCCTGACTTAAAGTAATTTGAGAATTGACTGTCCTTCATCTGAAAACCACTGCATCCTATTCAAAAATTATTTATTTACTTTGTGAGCTAGGATAGAATTTCCAGAATTGTTTTATTATAAAAATAGACTTAAAAGATCAACCATTGTCTATCAAGGGCCTGCTGTGTGCCAAGCATTGTGCAAAAGGTTTTCCTATACATAGCTTTATTTAATCCTCAGAAGAAGCCTTTAAGGTTTTAGAGGACCCATGTAGAGAATCAGCACCATTAGGTGATATGACCAGGTAGGTCACAGAGCCAGTGGTGGAGTCAAAATTTGAACCAAGTCTATTGGATTCTAATCTCCCTATTCTTTCAAGTTCACAAAGCCACTTTATGGAAGATGGCATCCAGAGTTGCCCAGAACACAACAGGGGCAAATGCCTCGCATAATGAGGAAGAGCTTCTAAGAAGCACAAAATCCTGGGGCATTGTGCCACACCAGAACTGCCTGCTCACCCACCGTGCAATTCTGACCAGCAGCCCCCAAGAATGAGTCTGACCATACACTGCTTATCAGTAAATCCAGGCTTTGTTGCTAAGTTTCCAACCAACACTGTTGACCGGTTTTCCAACTTAAGTCCAATCATATTCCAAAAAAGACTGTAGGTTGACATTGTTTCATATGTTATCTCTGAGTGAATAGTAGAAGAGGACACCTTTTAAAGGAAAACAAACCAAAAGTACATTTTAATTTTCCTATACTAAGCAGAGACTCTTGAAGTCAATCTCCTTTGGCAATGTTTTCTACTCGACTAGATTTAATAGTGTTTACGTATTTTCAACCAGCCAAACTTAACAGCATATAATAAATACCCCTATGATGCTATGTAGCCACATTAAAAGATTTTGTGACAAACTTCACCTGGGTCTTTAAGTAACCAAAGTAAAACTCTAGCTAAGTGTTACCTCTACAAGGTTCAACTTATGTACTTTCTGTATGACTCCTGGTACCTCCCAGGAAAGTTTGATGGAGGTGGTAATTTGATTCTTTCCTGGAAGGCCAGATGTGAAAAGTCCAGGTTTTCAGCACAAGAAAGAAGGGCATCTCTATATGAGACAAGGGCACTGAATTTCATCTCATTCTTGGGACACTCTCATTCCAACTACGCCTAAAATCATGACCTTGTCTCCCTCCAGGCCTCCACCACGATCCTTCTTTTCCAAAATACAGTCCAAGTGTGGACTCAATTCTCTTTCCTTGGTTTCCCTTTTTTATGTAACGCAGAGAACAATATGGACTTCAAAGAAGGCAAGTATAGTCATAACGTATAGATTTCTGCTATTTTCTCCTTCCCAGTTCCTCTTATACCGTAAGTCCTCACTTAACATTGTTGATAGGTTTTGTGAATTGAAGCAAATCGATGTATAACTAAACCAGTTTTACCAAAGGCTAATTAATTAAAACAAGGGTTAAGTTCCTATAGAATCTCATAAATGTTATAATGGAACATTGAGCAAAATGACATATTCAGGATCTGTTATAACTTGTTTGTGGATGTATGGATTGTGATCACATGACAACTTTGTTCCATCTCTTGCTGTCCCTTTAAACTTTATTTCATGAGGTTAATCTTATCCTCTGTGAGGATTCTCCCTGGAAAGTCCTTGTTTTCTCTGCTCACTCTTAGACAATAGAACAACTACAAGTTACTTTAAATCACAAACGCATATTAACTCAGAAAGGAGAATGTTCACACTGTTATTTAAACAGAGACTCTGAACCTGACTGGAAGCTTACAGTAAGAAAGAAGGTAGACAAGTCAGTTTTCTCAAATTTCTCTTCCTGCAGAGTCTCCTCTTTACCACCCTTCACCCCTGCAAGGCCCCTCTTAACTCCCCCAATTCAGCCTCTAGGGTCTGCCACATGGAGGAGGAAGGAACAGGAAGGATGTTTCTTATACTATTTCTGTCGTAATCTGGCCTTTTCTTCTCTAGGGCTGTTCGGATGTTTAAAGTTGTCACTTTCTTTTTGGGGTGCTTTAGGAGACTATGCGGCTCCCTTGACCTAAGGACTGGAGTGGATGTATCTACTCTAGATTGTGACTTAAAAGTCTTTCTTCAGCCCCTGGGCATCGAGCTGTGGTGCTCCAGCCTCTTCTGATTTCTCCTTGCTCTCTGGGCACCCTGGTTGAAAATGACCCAAGATGACCCCAAACTGCTCCCTCTGCAACATTGTCCATGTCTCCCCCATGGGAACACTCACATTCTCCATGCTCCTGCAGACCCCTTGCTGGCCAGTTCTAATGCCATCCTTCCCAGATGCCCCCATCAACGCAGGAGGCAAGCCCTCCTCACACCTTTCACCTGGGATGTCTTGGGTCCAGGGTCTGACACAGTTCATGTCTCACTTTTGTGTTCTCAGGCTTCAGATTTCCACATCTCCTGAAAGCAGGGAACACATTTGGAAGCTCTGAATGGCATTTTAAAGCCCTTTTTTTCTCACCTGCTCTGGGGAAGTTTCCCAGCATGACAGCTGCCCCTTGTAACAATATTTCCCCATCACACCTCACTCTGTACAGCTTAATCTGTTAAGACATAAAACAGGTTTTCTTTGTTTCCTTTAAGTAGCTGTATATGCAAATTTACCCCTCCTTAATTTAGAATGGAAAGCTATCAGCTGACACAAAGTGGAAACTAAGGCGAGAAGCCTCATTCTACTTTCTTGCTTCACTATTTTTTCCTTTTCCTGGGAAGGGTGACATTTTACTTTGCATGATGAAAAGTTCTCCAGACTCTGCATCTGCTGGGAGAGTCCAAAAGGAAGATTCTGATCTAAGTCCCCAGGCAGACCTCTCCACATCAATCCAGTTCCCTCTCTGAGCTGCAAGCCTCTCCTCGTGAATCTGGGGTTGACTCTGTGGAAGCCCTATCTTTAGTGCAGATCCTGCCTACTTACCTCCACTAGAAGCAAGTCATAGAGTGGGAATGAAATGCAAAACATGCATTTAGGAGAGGTCCTAAGCAATCTACAGATGGGAAAGCAACAGAAGCTAGTTTGCCAAAAGGAAAAGGAAGTTCCTGAGAGATAAAATGCCACAGATGAAAAAGTCTGGCATGATAGTCCAACCTGATCAGCAAGGCCTAAGTTACTTGGGAAAAAGAGCCAGAAAGTGATACATTATGTTTCTCACAGTCAGCACAACTCAGCCATAGGGCCTCATCTAGTTCCTTTTTCTACCCCAACATCAAAATAAACAATAAGAAAGAGGGACTATTTCTCTGCAAGCTGATGAGAAAGGTCAATGTCAGAGATCTAAAGGCAAGTAGAGGCAGAAGGACAGGCAGCCAGAAGGACAGGCAGCCAGAAAATTCAGTTTAAGGGCAGATTGGCACCCACTTGTAGATGGCCCAAGCATAGGCAGTGAACCAGCCAGAGGTACAGGCTGCAGGAGTTATATGTGAGACAATTGTCCCCTCCTCTCTGGTGTGCACCAGGAAGATATAAGAAAGCAGATGGTAAGGCCACACTGCTTGACAAGTGGGGGTTATTGTTCCAGCAGAATTAGGGATAAACATTGAATGTGACCTTAATTAGCATCCAAAAGCTTGTAAGTCCTAGTAAAATAAATATGCCTTAACCTTAGCATAGCATCTACAAATGTACCATTCATTTGATGAGAATTATACGTGTAGAGTGATAAAGGCGGGGAGTTGTCATGAGTGGACACCAGCTCAGCTACTCAAGGGCTGAGAATCTCACTCAATGAGTCTCAAACCTAAAGTGACATCCTGGGAGTTTTAAAAAATAAATTTGTTCTGGGCCTCATATCTGGAGGTCTGATTCAATGGCTTGGGATGCATCCTGGACAGGCAGATTATAAAAAGCTATGCAAATGATGATGATTCACATCCCTGGTTGAGAACCACTAAATTAAGTCCTGGACAGGTTTATATTTCTTTTCTACCTTTTCCATCTGCTTCTACCTGACTTGTAACCATTTGATTTTTCTTCAACCCTTTCCATGTGCTTCTACCTAACTTGTAACCAATTGATTTTCCCTTAACATGTCAATAAAAGAATGCTGAAGAACAAAATCATCTAAAAATACCAGCTGATGCTGAGATTTTTGTAAGTGGTTCAGGTAAGGTTTCATGGTTTAGGACTCTGAAACCAATGATTCAAGACCTGTGTATTGTGAGTACATTTTCATAGTTCATTTACCACATATAATCTTCACTCTACAAGTGAAGTGATTGGTAAAATTAAAAAGGGTTGAATTCAAACAACTGATATTTTGAAATTGATAAGCAATGGGTTATTAAGTGATTATTTCCAAAAGAAAAGAAAGTATACACTTTTCTCTTCTGTCACATTTATATAAGATTGAAATATTCTAGGCGTTTTCTGGAATTGGAGCATGGGTAACAAAATTTGCATTTTGTTTTTGAAAGGCGGTAACTGCTCAGAAAGCTGGGGTAGTAAGCCATTTTGGAAAAGCAGGCCTGTATTTGGATTACCAGTATAATATCTGCCCAGATTGCAAGGACATCTCCACAACAAATCCTGATATCATTTGGCACTTGGATTTTGATGGCCTAGAAATCTGTGCCACATCAGAGTGACAATTGCCAATCTCTTGGTGTCACGTGGGATTCTGCCAACTATCTATTTCTGTGGTTCTGGAGAGTGTCCTTCTGCCTAGGAGTCAGTTCACTAGGATTTGATATTTATATGAAATGACAACCTGGTTATATTTACTCAGTTTATTCAAACCCAGGAGAAAGTAGATCTACAAAGACCAAATATTTGGCTCAATGAAGACATGAGAAATAAGCAGGCCAAAAAGACAAATGGGATGCAATGTGCTCTAGAGACAGACTGTGATTCACTTCCTTAGCATCTGGCTAAGTTACTTAACCAAGAGTCTCAGTTTTCCTCATGAGGATACAAGGACTTATTCACAAGATTCCATGTGTTTTCTCAGGTACTTGACATGGTAGCATTACTCCCTGCCCTTTCCCTTGGATATTAGGCAGGCCCAGGTGACATGCTTGGCCAATGGCATGTGAGCACAAGAGACCCATATCCTTTCTGGAAGGAAGTTAACAGCCAGTTTGCAAATCACCCTGCACTTGCTCTGTGTACCTGAGACTGGCAGCAGTGGCTGCACCTGGATCCCAGAGTGAGGAAACATGAGAGCAAAGCTGCCGGCTGAACAACAGTTAGCTATATAGTGCTAGTGAGTAAGAAATTATTGTTTAATAAGCCACTATGATTGGAGGTATGTTTGTTATCATAGCATAACCTAGCCAATCCTGAGTGATACAAGGGTCGATTAGTTTTTAAGGGTGTAGAAAAGAATTTTAAAAAGAAAGTCTGCAAAGCTCCTCACATGATGTTTGACATAGAGCAGGTGATTAATTTATTCAATCTAAAAATGTATATTAAGCTCCTATGAAGTACTAGATGCTGGGGACACATTGATGTGTACAATAAAAAAAAGTGGCCTCTTTATCTTCTGCTTGCCATCTAGAGCTGGTTCATAACTGGTTTGTATGTTAACAATGGGCTCTGTTTGCATAAATGCTGGAGCAGGGAGTTTATCTGCACTGTTGTACAGAGGATCTAAGAAGACATTAAAATGCACCATGGCTGCCATATCCATTTTTAAGAACTAAAAATCACATTGTATACAGGACACAATATTTTTGTGGGGAATTGTGTAAATTTTGTGTTTTGCAAAAGAATTTTGATAATAGCTGCAATTTATTTTGCACTTGCTATGTCCCAAACTCTGTGATAAATGTTTTCCACACCTTATCTCTTTTAATAGAATCCCCATAAGGATGCTATGAGATTGGTTTTATTATGCCCATTTTACTATGAGAAAAGTGAGATTTAGAGACTAAATTACTTATCCAAAGGCATGGAACCAACAAGTGGCAGAGTCTGAATTTGAATTCAAATCTGATACAAAAACAGAAAAAAAATTTACAGGACACAGGCTTATGATCCTATCTCAACCAGAAATAAAGAAGTATACTACCATTGTTTTCTTCACAGGCACACTTTAAAAATAGGCTTGAAATTCAACAATTGCCTCTTTTGCAAAAGGTTTATCACACACAGGTTGTGTTAGTTTGGCTGACATACTTCTGTTGTTGGAACCCTCAGCATTAGTCTTGGCAAACTGGTCTATGCATAAAGGCAGGGAATGGTTCTGGATGCTGTGTTTGTCAGTTTAAGGAGGAAACCTGGCCTTGGTAAAATTCTCCCGAGGACCACAATGGGAAGGTGAATCCATGAAATTCCAGGATTGTTCATTTCAGCTGTCGCTGCTCCCCCACCCGATTTCACCCTCAAGGTGTCCAGAATGCTCCATCCAGGAGCCCAGAGGAGGACAGATGCTGAGAAATAATTCTGATGCCAAGATGTGATTCTGATACTATTTGGCCCATGGATGACTCAGAGCAGGTACTGTCAGAGCCGCATCTCCTTGAGATCCCAGTGTCATCTGTACTATGTGCTTTCATTCTGGGAGAAAGACAGCCACCAGTAGGGTTCTAGAAACATTATTTTCTTTCCTCCTTTGACTGACAAGAGTGAAGTGACAAGAGCAGTGGGCTTTTGCATAAAATGATGCTTCTGCCTCCATGTTATTCCAACAGTGGAGCTGTGAGTACTACACTCACAATAACTCATCATGTCCAAAACAGAGCTCATTATCTCTCCCTGCAAGCCGCCTCCTCTTTCCTCCCCGGCAGCCCCTCTCTTGGCTAATAGCATCACCATGCACTGAGTCACCCAGCTGGAGAGCTAATAAGTAGGCAGGAAGGAGAAGAAAGGCCTTGGGAGGTGGAATTGGAAAAGCAGGAATTAATCGGCCCAGTGGAAAGACTCTGGGCAATTTACCTAACTTCTCAGAGTTTCAGTTTCCTCTTACATAAGAACTGTAATGATTATCATATAATTGGAATGTATAGGATTTTCCCTCTGTCCAGCCTGGCTTCAGGTATTTCTTTTTTCCTGCTTAACCTGATGATTTGTTTAACTGTAGTAGCCTATTTTGCCTTGCCAGGTCTGAGCCCTATGGCCCCCTCAATTGACCTGTTATTAGTTATTAGTCTGGGACACTTTAGAGGTACCAGCTTATAAATTTAGCTTTCCCACTCACCCAAGTCTGCCTTTCACTCTACTGGAACCATGTGAGCCTCCCACTTTTTAATAAAATGCATTGATTTATGATTATAGAAATAATACACATTTTTGTTAAAAATGAAACTATAGAAAAGTATAAAGAATAAAATAAAAGCATCACATGGTACATCTCAGAAAGAGCCACAGATACTATTTCGTTAGACTCCCTTCCTGTATATGCTTGTGAACACTTAAAAGTTAACAGCACTGGAACAGGTGCATCCTAGCTGTAGGAAGCAATCAGTAGACAGAGTGAGTGAGAGGGTTTGCAGTGGGAGCATGTTTCTGTTGGCCTGCTCACATGGACACCAAAGAGTCCTGGGCAACTTCACAGGACAGCAAGGGGAACTACTTCTGACCCCAATAATTCTGCCCTTCCCAACACAGAATTCTTATACACATTGTATGCTCAGAAAAAAATCTCTTTAGTCAAAGACAAAGTATAATATAAAAGGGACCAAGATGAGAATTATATTGAACCTATACAACAAAGAAGGAGGGAAAAAGTAGGAGAAAATGGAAATGAGAAATGCATAGAGGAAATGATGGTCTTTGAACAGAAGAATAGTGTCATCATAGTTTCATTCATTAAAGAACTTTTAATGAAGAATTTTGAAAAATAAAGATTAAGGCAGAAATATAAGCACAGATAAATGACACAACAAAATGAAATGAAACATAAACTGGCAGAAAAAAAGCATACAAGAAGAAAGTAGAAAAGAAATGCAAAGCTTCTGAGAAATATAAGCTATATTAAAAAGAAGACAAAGAAGAATTAATATAGTTGAAAGCACAGTAATTATTATGAAGGAAAGGGTTAAAAATAGCAACTTTTTATTTCCTCTTTTATGTTCATTTCTGCAATAGAGTACATAAAGTATATACATATATTCTATAAATGCATATATATAATATCTATATTTGTCTATCATCTATCTTTCTATCATCTTTCTCTCTAGCTATCTATCTTCTATTATCTACATATCTATAAAGAGAATAAAATTTTAAAAGCTCCAACTTGTCATAATTGTTATGCCCCCAAAATAGACTAAAATAATAAAATAAAAAATTACGTTTTAAGAGTTAGTCAAAAATGCTTTCCATAAAATAAAAATCAAATCCACATAGTGAAAACACATCATAGCCTCAAGAAAAACTGATATGGAACTGACATTAGCACCAAGATATACTCTAAGAAACAATGAGCATTATACATAAAGAAACAATCCTTTGGGAATATTAAGTTGGCTTGAAGGATAAAAATCACTGGATGTTTCTCAACCTTCTCCATTATTTTGTGCTGGAGATAGTGAAGCTAAACTCCTCAAATCTTCAAAGTGAGAAATGGTGACCCAATCACTTTATACCCAGCATAACTTTTGTTAAGGTATAAAGGGGGAAAAATTATTTTAGTCCTGGCATTAGGATAGACATATAAAGCAATGGAAAATAATTGAGAATCTAGAAATATACCTCCACATTTACATTCCATTGATTTTTGACAAGGGTATCAAAACAATTTAATAGCAGAAAGAGTAGTCTTTTGAACAAATGATTCTGGGGAAATAGGATATCAACATGGAAAAAAAATGATGTTGGACTTCTAATTCATAGTATGTACAAATATTAACTCCAAATGGATCAAAACCTTAAATATAATAGTTAAAATTATAAAACTCTTAAAAGAAAACATAAAATTAAATCTTAGTGGACTTAGATCGGGCAATAATTTCTTAATATGATGCAAAAACACAAGCAACAAAAAGAAAAATAAATTGGACTTCATCCAAATTAAAATTATTTGTGTTTCAAATGACACCATAAAGAGAGTAAAAGGACAGCCTACAAGTGGAAGAAAAGTTTTCTAAATCATATATCTAACAAAGGAATTATATCTAGAATCCATAAAGAACTCTCACAACACAATAATAAAAGATGAATAACTCAATTTAAAAGGATTTGAATAGATATTCTTTACAGAAAATAAAGAAATAGACAATGAGCACAAAAAATGCCACTCAACATCATTAGCTATCAGGGAAATACAAATTAGAACCCCAGTGAGATATCACTTCATAGCCACTAAGATAGCTATACTAAAAAATGATAGATAGTAAGTGTTGGTGAGGATGTGGAGAAATAGAAATTCTTGTGCTTGCTGGTGGGAATGTAACTGGGGCAGCTGCTGTGGAAAACAGCTTGGTATTTCCTCAGAATGTTAAACATGGAATTACCGTATGACCCAGCAATTCCACTCCTAGGTATATGTCAAAGAGAAATGAAAATGTATGTCCATGCAAAAATTTGTACAAGAATGTTCACAGCAGCATTATTCTTAACAGCCCAAAGTGGAACAAGTCAAAAGTCCATCGACTGATGAATGGATAAAAAAATGTGGTATATACATACAATGGAATGTTATTCAACATTAAAAAGGAATGAAGTACTGATACATGCTACAACATGGATAAATCTTGAAAACATTATACTAAGTGAAAGAAATCATCACAAAGGACCACATATTGTATGATTTCATTTATGTGAAATGTCCAGATTAGGCAACTCTGTATAGATAGAAAGGACATTAGTTGTCACCTCAGGCTAGGGGGGAAGGTGAGGAAAATGGAGAGTGACTACTAATGGGTACCAGATTCCTTTTCAGAGTGATAAAATTGTTCTAAAATTGTGGTAATAGTTGCACAACTCTGAATATACTAAAAACTATTGAATTGCACAACTTAAATTAGTGAATTGTATGGTATGTGAATTATAACTCAATAAAGCTGTTAAAGGGGAAAAAACATTTTAAAGTGTGTAAAAACTTAGAGAATATAATCCCATAGAGCCTTGTTAATAAACACTAGATGATAAACTTCAGCCAACCAAGAAATGAACAGTAACACTATAGTAAACAGATTGGCTGTAAGCACTGAATTAATCTAACTGTGAGACTAAGCTTAAAAAAAATGTGATTTCAAACAGTGTGTATTACAAATTATAATAATAAAATAAGAGTTTCTCGGTCCATACTGAGATACAAAAACAAATGAACAAAAAAAAGTTCTACCTTATAGTAAAATTCAAATGAATAAGTATAAAAGGGATAAGGGAAGCAGAAAACCACCATTGGACAGCCATCACAGGGGTTATTGGATATAGAGGATCTCTGGTTATTGATTCAAGCAGGCATTGATTGATTCAGGCATGCTAGAGTGGGTGGGTGGTAGTTTGATGAAGTACATAATATTGGAATGATCTCACAATATACCCTCACAAAATAATAACCAGTTACAAAAGGGAAAATGTCATTATAGTGAAGAAACCTGGCATAAATTAGCAAGACCAGGTGATCAAGGTCACTATCACCAGTGGTGGGTAGTATGGGTTGACATCTTGTACCCCTAATGTGATGTGCTGAGAAATGAGCATGATTCCTGTGATATCCCTACTAGGAATGCATGACCTGGATCTGGTCCTGGAGAGACATCAGATAGACCCACACTGAAGGTCATCCAATAGCATGTGAGGCTTATACTCTTTTAAGTTGTTGAGGACTGAGAGACAGGGCAGATAACAAGCTGTTCCAGGTTGAAGGGGACTAGCAGAGACCACAGCTAAATACAATGTATGTTCCTGGATGGCTTCTTTGACCATAAAGGAAAAAGAGACACAGTAGAGACAGCAAAATTTGAATGGCATCTATGGATTGGATTGTAGGTAGCACTGTAAAAATGTTGACTCAGAGAATCGTATGGTGGTTATGTAAAGGAGTATCTTTGTTTTAGATAATATGTACTAAAATATTTGTAAATAAAGGATGTCATGCTACAGCTTGCTCTCAAATGGTGAAAGAAAAGAGGTGTACATGCAAGTGTGTGGCGGGGGAGGGAGGGAGGGAAGGAAGGAGCAAGCGAGAGCAAAGGAGGGCAATATGGAACAATACAATTCAGTGTTAACAGCTGGGAAATATATGAGTGAAGGGGATAAGGGAGTTCTCTCAACTGTACTTGTAACTCTTCTGTAAGTTTGTAATTATTTCAAAAGTTATTTTTGAAAGGAAGAATGTAAGTGTAAAAATGGCGTAATTGTCAAAAGACAAAAGGACTCTGAGTCTCTGAACATGCAATTCCTTCCTCCTGGAATGTTCCCACTTCACATTTTGAAATGATATGTTCTCTTGAGTCATCCACGTCTTGCCCTAATGTCCTCAAGAGATGTCCCTGACCACTGTTGTTCCTATTTTCTTTGGGGCATCATCAACCAGCTGGCACCACACTAAATACTTAGATATCTAGCATTTGATCTGTTGGGTTTAGTGCTCTGCTATGTCTCTTTTCCATTATGATCCAGGATGCCATTAGAAACAGGAATAGTTGTCATATCTCCTCTGTCTCCTCCAGTCTTTGGCACCTAGAAAAGTGTCTGGCATCTAGTAGGTGTTCATTAAATCTCTTTAATTGTTGAAAAGCTAGTATGGGGAGGGAGGAGAGAAAGTGAAAGGGAAAGTAGTCTGATTTTTCCTGCATAGCTAGTGGGACAAACAGATAAAATTAGAGGGAGAACTGCTAAGTAGTTTGTGTCATTTGTGACCATTTGTATAAGAAAGAGACTAAGAAGTAGGAGGAGGACAGGCACCGTGTACATGTGAACTGTAAAGTTTTAGCTCATCTCTATGCTTATGGAATATGAAAGAATAGGGTACTCACTTTTCTTCACACCTTTCAGAATCAAAGAGAAGGTCTGGCTGACCCTGTCCCATTTTAGGGGAGAATACCATAGTTGTGAAATCTATAGATCCTAGAATCAGACTGTTTGGGTTCAAATCCCAGCTCAGCTATTTATTAGCTGTGTGACCTTGGAAAAGTTACCTAACTTCTTTCTTCCTTGGTTTGCTCATCTGTAAATTGAGGACAATAGTAATACCAATCTCATAGAGTCATTGTAAGGAGTAAATAAAGTGTAAAGTGCCTAGAACAGTGCTTGGCACAGAGTATTAACTATGATTATTATAAAAAGACTTAGATCTTCTGGTCAATCCCTGCTAATCAAACAATGATGGGATTATTGACTTCCAAATATTAAACAGACCCCATTATTTCCTCAGGCCTGAAATAATCCTACGATTTACAAAAGCAATATAAACTACTGTTCAATGTGTCTTGTGACATCGGTGGTACAGAGACTGCTTTTATTCACTTTTCCTTTTCCTCCTGGGCACACAGGGAGGAGCCTGTGGCTGAGTTCTGGACAATGCAACATAAACAGTGTGATGCACATTGCATGATACTCTGCCTCTCTCTTCTCATGTTTGGTCAACTGCAGAATGTACACTGAGGAACTCTGGGGCCCTAGGGCATGGAAGAATCTGGGTCCCAGAATGACCTCACTCACCCATATTGGTCTGCAATCTGGGTAAGAAATAACCACATATGGGTTTAAGCCACTGACTTCTGGGGCTTGTTTGCTATAGCACTTAGCCTGACCTAGCTGAGCAATAGACAACATTAGACAAAGAAAGGAGTTCAGGAAAAGCAGTTGAGGGAAGGGGATGAAGAGTCAGGAGGGTTGGCCTTGGACAAAGGAAGTTCAAACTGATTAAAACAAAACAAAGACCCCCCAAAGACAGAGAAGAAAACTTTTGCAATAGTCAAGTTCAGATAGCTGGGCTTGGAGAGCTGTTGATGAGAAGAGGAGAAATATCATAAGAGAAAATAGAAAGGCTATAAGGGGTGAGAAACACCTATATCTGATCTGATGGAAACAGGCTGGACATCAGCTACACAAACCACTTCAGATTTCAACGATAGTGAGCAACCCCTAGCTGGAGGGCAATGTCTTTTTTATCAGTGAACGCCTGGGCTGGGAAGGCACATAACGCTGGCAGCTTCAACAAGACTGATTCTGAAAGCCATGGAATCCTTCAGTATGTTGGGTTGACTACAAGTTGTGTGTGTGTGTGTGTGTGTGTGTGTGTGTGTGTGTGTGTGTGTGTGTGTGTTGGTGCCAGATCCAAAAAGATAATTAACGAATCTAAGAGCTAATATCTATTCCCAACCACAAATATTTACTGACCACTTTCTGAGTGAGAGGTGCTGTTCCAGGTTCTTTGAGAAAACAGAACAAGTGTAACAGATATTTTCAGTCTTTAAGAATCTCACAATCATTCTTGTCAGGAAGACAGCACTCACAGATGGGAAAGTGAAGCATAAAAGAATAAAGAAGCAATGCCTGTGTGTGCCACATGCTAAGAGCAATATTTTGTATTTATTATTAGTAAGGCATTCTATTGATCAAACTCACCTTGAAACTGTGGAACGTTGGAGCAGATAGTTTTCACTGCTATTTTTGTAACAGCAGAACCAGTTCAAAATGATACTGTCCTGTTTAACAAGACACTAAGTTGCTTTTCAGAGACAACAGACTGAGACTGCAAGACATTCTAACAAAGCATGTGCAAGGGGAGAGTTTTGACCTCCAGCTGTACCAGGAACCAAAGTCTCACCAGAACTCTTTCAAGAACAAAGGGTCACTTGTCCAGGAAGATCCGGTGTTGAAGTCCCTTACTGTAAAAGGCCAAACTCCAAGTTCTTCTAATTAAAACTTGCTCTGCAAACACTTCCTTGTACTTGTTCCCCCTAATCCCTTAGCCCCCTGCCCCCCGAACTCTGGATTGGGGAGTTCTGGCTTTTGAGCTATAGTTTTCCCATTCTCCTTGTTTAGCTCTCTGCAAATAAAGTGACCCTAATTTCTTTACCGCAGTTCTCAGTGTTTAGTGTTTGGCTCTGCTAGCGCCACATGGACACACTCTTTTCGTTAGGTAACACTTTAAAGAGGACCTGTTGAATCTTCTCAGATAGGCGATAATGAGTGGTTTGCAAAGGATGGCTGAACCATGTGTCTGCCCTAGAGAAGAGGAGGGTTGGGGTTCTGTTTTCTGTCAGTAGCAGAAAATAATAAATAAAGTAGATCGCAAGAGATTGCTCATTCCTGTGGGGACTTGCCCCTATTTCTTTGATATAGGTAACTATTTATGAAAGAATTAGGCTTCCCTTGGGAGTTATTAATCAACTGAGAACATAATTAATAAAATATCCCTCCTCACTTGGGCAAAATTAGGGAAATGATGGAGAAATCAGAATTAAAAGAAAGAAGTCATACAATCAAGTCATAAAGCTAGTTAGGAATGGGTGACACTGTAAGGAGCAAAACCAAGAAAACTTTAATAGCTAGAAAGGGCCTTCTCTATCCACCCTGTAACCAGACAGAGAAAGAGAGGAGACTTGAGAGTTTGGACTACCAGGGACTTTTTGGGTGGGGCTCCGTGCCCAAGGTGTTGTAAGTGTTGCCCTTACACCAGCCCACTCTTCTCAGAGGCTAAGATTCTCGGGGCTTACAAGTAACATTTAAGAGCAGGCATGGTCAAGGCAATTTATTCCCAAAAGTCTTCATAGGGAATAGGGCCCCCAGCAAGGAAACCAAATCAACAAGTTGAAAGGATGTAAACTTCAAAGGAGAACTGGGGGAAGTTAAAAGGCTCAAATTAAAATGAAGAGGGAACCAGTTAGGGTGAGTGCGAGGGACAATGACATGAGCAACTGTAACAGGTAGAGCTAGATTGGCTTCACTCTGTAGCCACAGACAAAGTATGTGGGTAGGTTCAATGTGTTAATGATAGATAGATGGAAAAGCAAAGATCATGATTGCTCAAGGACTCCTCAAGTCTTGACTTTCCTTCCTTCTCTAAAACCCATGAAAGTGAGGTTGATGATCAGTTCCACCTCACATTCTTTTAATGGAACTTCTTATTATTATTCCATTCTTCTTATTATTATTCTTCTTATTCAATTCTCCAAAATATTTCTTGAAAGCCTATAGTCTTTAAGGCATTGTTCTAGGCTTCAAGGATACAGCAGTGAACAGAATAGATAATGTCTGTATTGTCATGAAGTTTATATTCTTCCTGTTAGGAGATAGATAATAAACTAATTTATAAATAAATGATATGCCAGGTGGTAATCAGCTAAAGAAAAAATGAAAGCAGAGTAAAGTGGATAAAGACTCATACAGATAATAGAGGACCATTTAAATGCGATGAAACAAGGCATATAACAGAGTGGGCAGAAGTTAGGCTAAGCAGAACTCTGCATTTGAGTAAGAAATTGAGCTCTGAGTTTCCTGACAAGCAAAGAAAAAAAACAAAACGTGTTGAACTGAATAGTTTGGATTACGTAAATATACATAATATAATAATACTATATATATATATATCTTTTTTTTTTCAGGTAAAATGTTTTCCAGCACCAAATCCCAAAAGAAATTTATCTAAATAAACCTTTCAAATACCCTAAGTTCAGAAAATGGAAAAGGCATTAATGTCCAGAGTTGTGGGTAAAGAATTTATGAATGAGGTGAGACAGAAAGTGGTGACTTTCCTGGAATAGAGGTAGGGACTTTTTGTGATGTTGAACATGCTTTGACCAGTCTCTCTGCCTCAGTGACCTCCTGTGACTTCCTGCAGTGAAGCTTTCCTAATGCACAGGCTGTTAAACCTTATTGTGCTGCTTTGACATCTGGAACAAATCCTTTTGTCATACACCATCAGACTTTAAACAAATAAGAGCTAATGAGTTATCCAGACACCATGATTTTGCCTCCGCCAATAATTACTTTGTTCACTCAAGGGTAGTATAGAGGCAGGAAGATCTCTCCTGTCCCACCTTGCATTAAAATTCATTTACTTTGACAAATATCTAACTCGTCTGATGTTTACAGTGTAACATATTTATTTTGCCAGGTCTGCCGCATATATCATCCTGTCCAGAAGCTCTACACTGTAATGATGTGGAAAGTCTCTGTTTTGGAGCCAAGCCCAGCAGAGTTTCAAATCCTAGTCTCTCAATCACTATCTGAGTGAGCAAGGGCAAGTCAGTGATGCTTCATGGGCCTCAGTTACTTCACCTATAAACTGGAGGTAATAGTATGTACTCCATAAGGTGGAATTACACAAGAGCTTAACACAATGTCTGACGCACAATAGGAAATCAATAAACATTTGTTCCCTTCGTATCATCAAATCACTTTTAATTAGTGTGTCCTTTGAGAAAATGGTCAATGATTCTTTTTTTTTTTTTTTTTTTTTAAGAATAAGACATATCTAGGTAAGTTTACTTTGAGGACAGTGGTTTGCTATTTTTAATTTAAAGTCAGTTAATCAGTGTAGTAAGGATTTCTTCTCTCTACCTTATGCCACTCCAAATTTTTTGCCTTTATGGCATCTAAAGAAGAGATATCTGAAGTCTGAAATAAAAGAAAGTTGGCAAAATGGAGAAAGGGCTTTTTTGAAGAAAAGGACATGCACACTGCCTCTCAGGCTGACTCCCAGGGGGATATTAAGCTAATTGATGGTAGCTGAATGTCCAGTCTCTGAGAATTAGGAGCATGGGGAGGGTGAGATTATGGCTCAGGTGATTTCTTTAGATGACCCCCACCCAAGCCAAGCAGGCCTACCTACCTTCTAGCTACAGCTGCTAGAAGCCATTGGCTCCTGTGTAGGAGGAAATAAACCAAGGATGAAGCACCTGGAGAAACAAGAGAGTATGGGCGGGATGTCAAATCATCATCTTAAAAGGAATTTTGAGATGGACAAATTTCCAGATCAACTTGCATGGACAGTGGCTGGAGGATATATTTATTTATCCTTTATTTTAATAAATTTATTAAACATAGACTTTGCATGGAAAACTATAAAAAACAAAACTGTATACCAATGATTTGTTAAAATGCAAAATATTCATAAGCACAATCCAGTACTCAGCACCTCAGAAACCTCCTTTGAACCCTGTCCAACCTCTATTCTTTCTTTCCTCCAGGAAAGTAACCACTATTCTATCTATGGTATCCAATATCCTAACAACTTTCTTGCTTTTCTTTATAGTTTTATCACATAATCATGCACACACAAACATAATAGGTTAGTTTTCCTATTTCTTGAACTTCATGTTAAAGAGTCCTATACCACATATTTTTTGCATCTGGCTTATTTTGTTCAATATGATATTTGTAAGATTCATCTGTGTTGCTACATATAGAAACACTTTATTTTCATTGCCATGTGGAATTCTCATGTATAAATAGTCCATGATTGATATATTCATTCTGATGTTGATAGACATTTAGATTGTTTACAGTTTGGGGCTTTGACCTAAAAAGCAGCTATGAACATCCTTATACACATCTTTTAGTACATGCAAACACATTTCTGTGGAATAGGGTATGAGTATATTCATGATTAGTTGATAATGACCAACTCTTTTCCAAAGTGGTAAAATTAGTAGTACCATGGAATAACTGATCTCAATGGCTCTTCCACAGACAGTATTTTTTTGAAAATCTCTCAAAGCTCCCTCAAGTCTTCAGAAGAAATAGTTTCAAGACCTAATGCACACCATCCTATTTATTTTAGCAGCCCTATCAAATTGATGAATGCACACATATCTTCAAAGAGTGATATTGCTATTGGATCAGAATATAAAACTACTTCTACTTGGGATCAGTTTGATACACACACACACACACACACACACACACACACACACACACCAAATATTTATACCAAATAATACAATCAAATATACCGAAATAACGTATTGCTATTATACCAAACAATATATATTATAAACAAATATTAATAATTCAAAAAAATATATATATATATATCAAATAACACAATCACTCTTTGACTTATGATGGAGTTATGTCCTGATAAACTCATCATAAATTCAAAATATCACAAGTTAAAAATGTATTTAATACACCAAGCCTGCCTTAAACATGCTAAGAACACAATATCCAAAAAACGCTGGAACACAGTGCACTGTAGAGTATCTGTTGTTTACTCTCATGATTGCATGGCTGATTGGGAGCTGTGGCTCACTGCACAGCCCACCATCATGAGAAAGTATCATACCACGTATTGCTAGCCTGGGACAAGATCAAAATTTAAAGTACAGTTTCTATTGGAGGCATATCACTTTTACACCATAGTAAAGTCAAAAAATTGTAATCTAAATATTGTAAGTCAGAAACTCTCTCTCCTTCTCTCTCTCTCTCTCAGACACACACAGTCACACTCACTCACACACACACACACACACACACACACACACACACATCTTTCTCACTTTCTCATTATGAGAAAATGGCAAAATCCCATAGAATACTACTAAATACCCCAACCTTCACCCCTGTCCAAAGTTAAGAAACAAACAAACAAAAAATATATTTAGCGGCAGCTAACAAAAGTTGTTACCTGCCTCAAAACCAGAGAAGGCCTCTTTCGGTTCAACCACCTTCCCTGCTGACTCTCACTTTGCCTTGTCTAGCAGGTATGAATATACTCAACTGCTCAGATTGAAAACTCAGGAATTTGGAGTTATCCCTCTGTTGGCCTTGTTTTTCTTGGTCTGAGAGAAGCATGTCCAGGTTTAGGATCAGTCCAGAGAGTGGGGATAAGTTTTCAAAGTAGCTTGAAAAAGCATGAGGATAGGAAAAAAAAAAAAGTTAAGTTATGATAATTAGCACCCAGAAAGAAAATGTAACTGAGGCTTTTGGAAGAATTCTGTATCATGACAACTCAGTGTGAAAGATATGAGGACAGGAAAAAAATTTTCTCCACAAAATATATTATTTCATGAAGTAGAAAAAATTAGAAATAAATAACTGCTTTTTTCTTAAATTAGAACCAAATGTATAGTTATTAAGCAATGGCAAAAGATAAATAGAAAATAACTAAAATAAAAACATCACATTGGAAATATATTGGCTGTGAATATTTAGGCTATGGACCTTCTCCCAAGAGAAACAAGTGCTTATAAATAAACATAATATTTTATATTCAACTTCACAAGACTCTGAGACTCTCATAAACTTCCGCTTGGAACATAAAATGGTAAAACCTCTCTGGAAAGCAGTTTGGCAGTATCTGAAAAAATTAAAAATACTCATGCCATATGATCCATAGATATTTACCCAAGAGAAATAAAACCATATGACCATACAAAGATTTGTATGCAAATATTTATAACAGCTTTATTTGTAATAGCCAAAAATTCTAGTTAACCCAAATGTCCAACATCAGATGAATGGATACACGAGCTGTGATTTATCCATATAATGGAATACTCTCAGTAATAAAAGGAACTATTAATGCCTCTGTAAAATGCAAGAATCTCAAAATAATTATAATGAACAAACTATACTGTATGTTTTCATTTATTTAAAATTCTAAAAAAAAATCAAAGCTAATTTATAGTGATAAAAAGGTCAGTGGTTGCCTGCAAGGAGTCAGGGATTTGGGAATGAGGAATTACAAAGAGACACAGGAAATTTTAAGGGTGATAGAGATGTTCTCTATGTCAATTGTGGTGATTGCTTCATAGATCTAGACACATGTCAAAACTTATCAAATTGTACACATTAAATGTATGCAGTTTATTATATGTCAATTATTCCTCAATATAGCTGTGAAAAACATGATAATATGTACCAGAGTGGAATAAAATCTGTATAACAGTACACTTCTGATAACAGTGCACATATTTATCACCTGTATGGAAAGCAATTTTGCAAAATGTGTAATAAATTGTTACTATTATTGTTATTACAGTACAAATAAAATATAAAATAATCAGCCCAAATAGGGAATGATTAGGCAGTTTGTGGCAGGTGGTGTTATTCCCTGATTTATCTTTTTGAGAAGTGGATGCTTGGAGATGTTGTAGATTCACCTATCGGAAAGCATCTGGCTCTGTGAGTGCAACACCCAATGTCAACCATGTGGCTAATATTCATCCACAATTACCAGACTTACACCCTGTGTTTGACCCTTTGTTTTGTGTTTGAAACAGAACAGCTAAGTTCTCTAATTACTCCTTTAGGGACAGTTAATACCTTCTAAGTGTTTACTAAGCCTGAGAAAGTGATTGATTGCTTCTGGTTAATACTTTTATACTCAAGGTTAATTATTGTTTCCTGATAATATTTTTTATTCATTAACATCCTTTAATAAAGTTGGCAACCATTGGTTAATTATCATTAATATAAGAGCAAAAATGTTAATGAAGGGTCAATCTACTAATTTCTTGGTCCTAGACAACATGGGAAGACCCTGTAAAATAAAAGTGCTTACCTTGAAATCCTTCTCTTTAACTGAATGATACAATAAATATACTGTAAACAGTCTGGAGTTTACTATTTCAACAAGACTGAATAACCATGAAGAAGAAAGTGCAAAGGAAGTTGGGTACAAAGAAGATTTAGAGTGGGTAAGAGGGCCGCATAACTGATTTTTCATTGAATGTGATGAATCAGGCACAGAAATTTACAATAAGGATAAGAGGATAGAGAATGCAAAGATTTCTGGCACTCCAAAGACCTCTGAACCTTAAATTTTTAATAGCTTATCTTTAAAAGACGATATGTTTCTTGTTATGAAAGGAAGATGAGACCTTGAGAACATGCAAACTTCACATAGACCTAGACTGGCTTTCTGCTGATTGAATTCTACAGAAATCAATAGAGGTGCATTTCACAGTCTGGATTTATTTCAGGGAATTCTTCCACAGGAAGATGAGGAGAGAACTGGTGTGTCCCTTGAAGAAGATTAAAAGGGTGCAAAGCATAGCTACAAACATTAAACTAAATTCAGGTAAGTATTTCTGGTACCATAACTAAAAGCAATGGGTGCAATTAATAAAGAATGAAAATCATGCAACTGCTAAGAATAGCAGATACTGATATTGATAACACCATTTCACATGGCTCCTTCCTGCCTTACTCTAAATGGTTATTTGCTAAACACTGACAGTGATTACAACGTGATGTTAGGTAACAAAGTGTGAGAAGAGAGAGAGGAAAAAAGTACTTAACAGTTATAGTTCATCTTGTCATTCTCCTACTGAAAATGACTATTGCCTTTTTATGGCTTAAAACACTATGAATAAATGCCTGAGCAGGAATAAGAAATTGTTCATATTCTGTCCCCCAATTCACCTCTTTCTCAACATATATCCTTCCCTATTATCTAGTCTATGGATTTGATATCTTATCAGATTAAGCATGGTATATATCAGTTTACCTAGTACCAATTATTAGATAGCAAAAACCAAGCATTAGAGTCAATAATGCTAGTTGCTATGACAAAAAACAATAAACAATATTTTAGTGAATTAATGTAAAACTCACCCCAGCACATGATCACTTCATTCACTCAAAGTTCAGTGAGGATATTCCTAGTTGGGTGGATCTCTGGACAGTTGTCCTTTAAGTAGTAACAGAACTCATGCTTCCTCTATTCATTTGTCCACAGTCTTCCAAAGTGTCCTTACTGGCCAAGAGAGAGCAAGTAGACAGGTTTGCAGAAAATTTTAGGGGCCAGGCCTGAAAGTACAACATACTTGTCCATATTCCTTTGGTAAAAACTGGTCACATGAGCTCATGTAGGTGTGAGAGGATATATTAACCATGTGTTGCTATATAACAAACCACCTCAAAGCTTAGCTCAGGTGGTTAGTTTACAATTCTGTAAATGATGCTGGACTTCACAGGGCTGACTCAAACATCTTTTCATTAGATTCTTCTTCTGGTGGTTGACGCTGTTGAATGGAACAGGAATAACGTGGCATGAATCTCTCCTCATCCAGCAGGCTAGCACAGGCTTGTTCTGTGGCAGCTCAAATTTCTGAGAACAGCAAGAGAGCAAGTCCCAGTGCGCAAATGCCTTTCAAATCTCTGCTTCTTCATGTTTGCAGCTGGCTCATTTGCCAAGCAGGTATAATGGCTTGAGTACTTTAGGGATCTTGAGATGGGGTGAATGTATTTAATATGTGGTATTTGACTCTTTGGAGGCTGTGGTAGGCAGAATAATGACTGCCTACCCAGACTGTGGTAGGCAGAATAATGACTCCCTAACAATGTTCACATCTCAATTCCTGAAGTATATTAAAGTATTGTGTTACATGGCAAGGGGGAATTAAGAATGCTAGTCAACTGACCTTAGCATGAAGAAATTATCATGGGCCCAATGTAGTTACAAGCTTCTTTAAATGGAAAAAAGGGAGGCAGAAGAGTTAAAATAAGAGAGATGACATCGTGAGAAAGACTTGACTAGCCATTATTGGCTTTATAAATGGAAGGAGACATAAGCCAAGAAATCCAGACATCATTCAGAAACTGGAAAAGGCAAGGAAATATATGATTTCCTTGAGCCCCCAGAGAGGAACATAGTCTGCCAACAACTTGATCTTTGCTGGCAAAACCCATTCCAAACTACTGGCCTCTAGAACTGTAAGATAATAAATTTATGTCACTTTAAGCCACTAAGTTGTGGTGTTCTGTTATAGAAGAAATAAGAAACAAATAGAACAAGCAATCGAGTCCAGAGTCAGTGTGGGAGGGGCTATCATATGGGCATAGATAAAGATATAAACCAATAGGGACATTCCTGCCATTAATCCACCATGGGCTGCTGGAAAATACAGTATTCCTGAGTGTCCCAGAAGAACATGGCATGGTTAGGTGAACACATAGCTTTGTTTCTGCTACAATCTGTATTTTAGTAAATAACCTGGGTACTTTGATCTGCAATCACTTTTGTGGACTGCTGCCTCCCTCACAGCCAAATGATACCAGTGTTGTTTCCTTTAGCTTTTCATAATGCTTTCTTAACTTTCCACCCCTCTCCATCATTCAGTTCTCTCCCACTCCACTTTCCATGTCCATATTCTTTCTTTTGCTAAAATGTTATTTATCCTTCAAATTAAAATATGGCATCTCCCTGACCACCCCCCGCCCCAGGACTCCCCTGGTCCTCCTAAGTACATTCTTGATCTCTCTTTTGTCCTCCCATTGTTTTAGCAAATTTTCAATCTCAGGCTTTTGAGCTCGTAAGAAGAACTGTTTGTTTATGAAACCCAATTAAAAAATGGACAAAGGACCTGAGTAGATATTTTTCCAAAGAAGATGTACAAATGTCCAACAGGTACATGAAAGGATGTTCAACATCACTAATCATCAGGGAAATGCAAATCAAAACACAGTGGTATGTTGCCTCACACCTACTGGAATAGCTATTATCAAAAAGTCAAGAAGCAGCAAATGCTGGCGAGAATGTAGGGAGAAGAAAAGGGAGCATTTGTGCACTGTTGGTAAGAATGTAATTTGGTGCAACCATTATGAAAAAAAAAAGTTTGGGTTCCTCAAGAAATTAAAAATAAAACTACAATACGATTCAGCAATCTCACTTCTGGGTATTTATCGGAAGGAAACGAAAATCACTCTCTCAAAGAGGTGTCTGTACTCTCATGTTTATTGCAGCATTATTTACAATAGCCTAGATATGGAAACAACCTAAGTGTCCATCGATAGATAAATGGATAGAGAAAATGTGGTATATACACACACAATAGAATATTAATCAGCCTTAAAAAAGAAAAATATCCTTCCAATTGCAACGACATGGATTACCCTAGAGGGCATTATGCTAAGTGAAATAAGTTAGATAGAGAAAAATAAATACTGCAGTGATATCACTTATATGTGGAATACAAAAAAAAAAAATTGTCATACTCAAAGAAACAGTAGCATGGTAGTTGCCAGGGGCTGGGAATGGGGAAGAAATGGGGAGAGCCTGGTAAAAGAATAAACTGCCAGTCCTAAGATGAATAAGTTCTGAGGATCTAATGTACAGCATGGAGACTACAGTTAATAATACTGTACTGCATACTTGGAATGTACATAGAGAGCAGGTGAATGTTCTCACACACAGAAAAAGGTAACCATGCGAGGTGATGATGATGGATGTGTGACTTGGATGGTGGGAATTCTTTCACAATATATATGTATATCAAATCATCACATCATAAACTTTATATTACAATCTTATTTGTCAACTATACCTCAATAAAGCTGGGGGGAATGTGTTCGTTTAGTAAAAGAATAGAAATCTCTAGTCTTGAGAAGTTTACACTCTATCTGAGAAATTAATGTAAGCGCAAAAATATATCCAGAATCTGTCCACTGCAACCTTCCCAGTGGTCACCACCCTAGAACAATCTATCAATCGAATCCCAAGCTGACTATAACAAACTGATCTATTCACCCCACTTTTGCCACCTACAACACATTCTTCACTTTGAAGCCAGCTTCACATTTTATAAACGGCTTTATTGAAATATACTGCACATAAGATACAATTCACTCATTTAAAGTGTACAATTCAAAGGCTTTTAGTATCTTCAGAGTTGTGCGTCCATCATCACAATTCATTTTATAACTTTTTTTTTCATTTCTCTGAAAAGAAACCCCATGACATTTAGTCATCCTCCACTATCTCCCCAGTCTGCCCCCGAGCCCATGCAGAACATATGAATCTTATTGTTGTTTTCCTGCTTAAGCCCATTTAATGGCTTCCCAGGATCCCACTGGACTAACAATAAAACTACAATTTCTTATGTTATTTGTCCCAAATCTACCTATCAAGCCTCATCTTGCTCCAGTTCCTCCTGCTCCTTTTTCTCTGTCAGTAGTGGTCTCCCTTCAGGTCCCTACTTTCTAACCTCTGTTTCTGCACAGGGCCTTTGCATGTGCTATGTCATTTACATGTACTATGCTTTGCTCCACTCTTAGTTTATCTAACTCCTACTTCATCATTGGGTTTTAGGTGAAGTGATATCCTTAGAGAAGCTTTCCCTGATCTACTTCCCATCTCAATTAGATGCCTCTGTTGTACTTTCTCAGGGTATCTTGTATTTTTATTCATAGAATGTATCATAATTTTAAATTATACATTCATTTGTTTGATTACTGAACTAAAGTTTTACCTCTACTAAATTTGCAATGTGCATAGGCATAGGGATTGTGACCTTTCCCCTATAACGAATACCCAGTTCCAGCACAGCATCTGGGGCATACCAGGAACTCAAGAAATATTTATACACACAAAAAAAGAAATAAATTTATGAATGAATGAAGCAATCTGAATAGTAAAAGCTAATGGATAGTTCTCAAGAATCTCAAAACATTCATGGTCTTTAACCGAGTAATAGCATTTTCGGGATTCTATCTTAAGACAATAATCCTAAATAAGGGGCTAAGTGTAATTTTTATTTTATTATTTTTAGGCGAGGCAACCCTTGGTTGACCTCACAGATTGCAAGGACCTTGTCAGCTTACAATTCCTTATTTTTTATTTTTTATGCCTCCAGCACCTGGTCTTCCTAAGTGGTCTCCCATCCAAGTACTAACTAGGAACAACCTTGCTTAGCTTCCAAGATCAGACAGGGTGGCATGGCTATAGACCTAAGTGTAATTTTTAATGGTAAAAGTTCAGGACCCCATGAATGCCCAACTATAACGCATAGCACAATCATTCAATGGAATAGTACACAGACATTAAAATTGTGGAAATTATATAAAATTGATGTTATACATGAGTGTAATAATATCAAAATATCTATGATTTAATAGAAAGTTAAAAAGCAAGATAGTACATAATTATGGTAATGTTAAAAAAAAAGTCCATAATATAGAAGAGTTTCATTAAAAAGCTGAACACAGAACACAAACGAGTATTAATAGTGCTTCCCTGCAGTGAGTGCGTATAATTATTTATTTTTGTTTTCATCTTTACTTTTCTTAATTTCTACATTTTTTTTTAATGAGTAGTTATTGTTTTTATGGTAAAAAATGAACTCTTTTTTTATATATGGTAAAAAGAATTCTATATTTTTCCAAGTAAAGGCACTAAGTATATTGTTTGCTACTGTGAGAACAGTTACCAGGGGGCTGAGGGCTTGGGGCAGGGTAGGAAGGAGGGTGGATCTGCCAGTTACGGCATGCTGGCTGAGGAGCTGCATGTGTGACCAATTCCATCTTTGCCACCTGCATTCCAGGTGGCCACACCTGCCTCCATGCTGTGTAATGATGGCATTCCAGATGGCCACACCTGCATCCATGCTTAGAGATGCCTTCTCAGTGGTAGTGGTACATTTCCTCTGAATCATTTATGCTGTTCCTCTGTCTCCTGCTATTGAAGTAACCAGCCTTCTGACTGAAATGAGGTGCAGCAGGCTGAATAGGACTGCCACTAGCACCTTTGTGCTAATTAGAAAAAAAGCATTCTCTGCTGGCAGATACAGCCCACGGCCAAGAGGTGAGTGAGGAGCGGACCCCAGGGTGGTTTTCAGGACACTCTGCCCCTTTTGGGTGCTTTCCTTACTTCATCTCTGCGGGGCGCAACCCCTCTATAGCACACATTTATCTGAGTAAAGACTAGTTATATTTAGGACCCATGAGCTCAGCTGGAGATCAGCCAGCTAAGGGGAGATGTTCATTTCCATCCCATCATTTTTACATAACTCTGGCTGCATGCACACAATATTTTGCTGCAATTAGATTCAAAGGTTCTAGAAGGCACAGGAAACTTTATCAGAAGCTTAGCTTCCAGAAGCTCAGATCAGGTTATACAAACATTCTCAGTTGGCTGGCAAAATACTACCTAATTACCGCTTATGCAAAGAGTGAGAAAGATTCAATTCATTGCATATAAATGTTAGAAGAAAAAAATTTTAAAACAATCCAGTTTATTTGATAATAAGACTAAAGGTTTCAGGAGAATAATAATAATATTACTATTATAAGGATGATAAATAATAATAATATTACTATTATAAGGATGATAAATAAAAACAATAGTAACAAAATAATAAAAAAGGCCTAAAAATGAAAGGAGATAAGGAAATTTGACAACTAAATAGAATGTGTGGTCCTAGACTGGATCCTTGACCAGAAAAAGAACAATTGGGGAAATTTGAATAGACCTGTAGGTTAGAAAATAGTGTTATATCAATGTCAATGTCCTGAATTTTAATTATTATACTGTGGTTATGTTAGATCTAGTATTTGGGGAATCTGGATCAAGGGGAATATAGAATTTTTTTTTTTTTTTACCATATTTGCAACTTTTTCTAAGTCTGAAAAATTAACAACTCACACATATATACTCACACTCCTACTTTCTTCATGTCATTTTATAGATGAGGATGCTGAGAATCTAAGTCCCAGCAAGTGGACAGCGATAGAGGAAGAGAGCTCTCCTCTGCTTCCTGCACATGAGTCAGGCCCTTGTGGCCCCATGGTGGAAGGAGGTGCTTAGAAAATGACCCTCAGTTGTTCTTTTTCTGCAGCCTTAGTCTGCTCGGTGTGGTTTAAAAGCCCCAGAAACATGGGAGGAAGGGCATGAGCAAATACTTCGCCTTATCTAGGGCTTAAGCACAAAGAGGTATCACATTTACCTCTAAGGACCAGTTCTCTCAAAGCTTCAGTCTTTCAGGGAGTCCAGAACCTCCTGACATCCTTGCTGCCTGAGAGAAGCTCTCAGAGGGGCTGTGGGGAGAAGGTCACTGCAAGGTCATTGCACAGTGGTCACTATAATGCTTAGGGGATCCTGGAGCTGGAAGCAGAACTGGGTTCTGCCAGGTTCTTTTCAAGATCTTGGTCCAATTCAATTCATTGTACAAAATGGTAGCCATCGCTCTCTATCCTGAGATAAATGCTTATGCTACTACATAAATCTCAAAAGAAGAGCCCTAAATTGGATGTCTCCATCTTTCTGAATAATGGATTAGCACGTTTCACCTGGATCACTGAGAACTTCCCCTGAGGGCTGTTTCTCAGTGTGTGAGGCTGCAAAGGTCCAGGCAAACTTGTCCAGTTCAGTCCATGGGACTCACATCCTGATATGGTCTTTGGTTGGGATAGGGAGAATCACATTTGATGTAATGGTTGTGCCATGCATGCACTCACAATAACTTGCTCTCTTGAGTCTTCAAGGGTCAAGGTAAGATTTACAGGTGTTTTATTCTTAGGTGCTTACCTAGCTTTGGAAAGCAAATGCTCTCTATATAGGCTATCAACAAATTTCAATGTTTTGGACTTCCTTCTTCCTTCCTACCTGATACCTCCAATTGATTGTATGTATGTATGTGTGTGCATGTACACACATGCATGAACAAGTTGGCTGGTTTCCTGTTTGTAACCCCATTTATAGGCACTTATAGTTCAGCTTTTCTCCTTATTAAGTTAGTTGTATTATCTCTTGACATCTACTGCTTCGTCTCCTAGTTGTCCCTGTGATTTTATAAACATCGAAAAATTTCTTTATTGACATTTTTTTAGCTGGGGTTTGAGAGGCATGGTGATAAACATGCAACTTGAGTCTTTCTAGTTTGATGGTATATGAGAGATGGAGAGTCACCAAAGACAACTGAATTCAGCTGGAGCAGGTGGCTGTAGGGGAAAGATTATTCCATGTGGTGACTGATGTCTGAGCACTGCCAGACCTACCAGCTAGATTCAGGACAGAACAGAGATTGCCCTCCCCCTCAAACTCCCTCAGAGACTGTCTGATCACCCTGCCCCCATGTCCCACGGCCTGCTGGTTTGTGCTGGTCCCTGGAATAGGCTGTTACTCCAACATGGGAAAGCATAATAGGCATTTGCCCTTTTCTGGGATGGATAATAACCCAGTTCTCCTATCCATCCTACCCTGTCCTGTATAACCCCTTCAGCCTGCCATACAGTGAGGAGGATATCCATGACATCTTGCCACCACCGGAGAGATGCCTCCTTCATAAGATCCCTTAATAAACTCTTCATGTGATGATAGAGTTGTCAGCTTTTTCCTCTGCTCTCTCAGCTCTGGAGAATTTTTCCCAATAGTGACTAATGGCTGATAAAGCCAAGAGCTGCCAAACTGGCTATCAGGCATTGTTTCATTGTTCAAATCTGCTTGCAGCAAACTGGAAGTCCAAAGGTTTTGTGGAGCCTTCAGTGATCACCTGTTACAGATCACAATCATTTCTGAAGGCCAAGATGAGGCAACATTCTCTTAGGTGAAGGTGAAGGTAGACCTACCATTTTGATCTTATGCAAAATACCACATGGCCACATGCATCATCCTGTTTCCCTTCTAACTAGAATTACTTTTCTTTTTTTCTCTCTGGCTAACTCCTTCCCACCTCCCTCCAACTTTTAGCTCTGGAGTTGTCAAATGTTACTCTGTGCACACAAATCCATCCTGGTACTTAACATTGTGTATTATCATAATCTTTTGATGTGTCTTTACTAGACTATGAACTGCTAAAGACAGGTCTCTATCTTAATTATCTTTGAATCACTATCTTTAGAAAGTAGATAAACATACATTATACTCTTTGAAAAAATCTCTCATCACACATATTTTGAGTTTGAATAGACCTGCTCACCACCTTACAACATTTCTATAATCTCCATGATAAACATGCACCTAACACATGGCATGAGCTATTTTATGTACATACACTTACTATCTATAGTGATCTTTTAAAAACATAAACCAGATCCCACCTTTCCCTTCTATGGCCCTCTCTCTGCTCACTCACCATGCCAGGGCCATACAGGCCTTCTCTGTGCCCAAGAACACATCATGCTCTTTTTTACCCCAGCGCATTGCCCTTGCTATTCCCTCAGCTTGGAACTCTCTGCTCTCAGAGCTTCACCTGTTGGACCCCTCTTTGTCATATAGGTGACAGCTCATCTGTCACATCCTCAGAGAGGCCTTCTCATCTCTGATGTAGCCTCTTCCTTTCCTTTGACCCCTGAGTCAGGAGTCAGCTGCCACACAAACCCAAAATTTTCATCAAAGCATGTCTCTAAACCTCAAGTTATCTTATTTCTTTGTGTGACTGCGTAAGTGCTGCCTAACACTGAAATGGAGGTGCCACAAGAGCAAGAACTTGTCTGTTTTTTCTCTATCCCCTGAGTTCAGAATACCTCCTGGCACACAGTCTCAATGAATTTTTTGAGTATACAATTTATTCTGTACAATCTCTTGAGCTATGTGCTATTATTATTCCCATTTTACAGACAAGGAAAAAACACTCAAAGAGGTTCATTGAAAAAAATTCCAGCTATTCAGCTAAGAACCCAGGCCTTTTTGATCTGATAGTCAATGTTCTTTGTCTGACTATTACATTAGTCCATGCCTTACACATCTGAGATGGCATCCCCAGTCTATTCCCTAGTTGCACAATGTTTTGCCCCTTGCCCTGCCTGTTCCTGAGAAGAAAGAGGTATTTTTGCTTCTCTTCTCAATCCCTCAGGTTTTCTCCCTCCTCTTTTGCTTGGCTTGGCTGCACACACTCAGCGCTGCCTGCCTCAGGTCACTCCACAGTTTGGTCAGACTTCCTGTTGGAGCTGGATAGGATGCCTGTCATGGTGCTTCCCATCTACCGGTGCCTGGACCACTGTGTCACCTTCCAGTGCTAGCATTTTATGATGGCATGTGTTTTTGAATGCCTGCTTTGTTATTCTTTTAAAATGAAGTGTGCTTTTGAAAGGGCAAGGAGCATTCTGGAGGCTATTCTTTGGCATGTATTTAGGCTAATCAGGATGGCATTTACATTGGCAATCAACTCCCTTCTTGCACAAATGGCTTCAGCTCACAATATCAACCCCAAATATGGTCTCTATGTCACAGACCCTTATATTGTTTTCTTCTGGGGATTGAGATCTCAATTTTGATGATGGTGTTTCTCCAGCTTTCTTATCATGTAGAAAACGGTCTAAAATTTGTTCCTTCATCCATTTATTTATTTCACAAATTCCTAGCCCTAGCAGTGTGTACCAAGTGCTATGCTAAGTGGTGGAGGAACATAGATGTGTAAGATATGCCCAGTTCCTCCTCACCACCATGGTCACAAGGGGCTGGAAAATATATGATGGCTTCCCCAAGGGAATAATAATTTTTACTCTCACCCTTGTACCAGACCCCTCACTCCACCATCTTGACCTCTTGAATTCAAAAGAGCTTCCCTCTGACCATGAAAAAGCACCCGAGGTTATATGAGAAACAAGCTGGTGCATAAAACTGTCAAACTCCTGAGAAGAACTAGCCCAAACCAGGCACTCCAAAAGACAAAGATTAAAGAGCACGTGGGAAACTAGAGAAAACATTTTTCACCTCCAAATGTGAAAGAATGCCCAGTAACAGAGACAGAAAAAGACCCAAGTAGGTCAGTCGAGATGACCTGACAGCCAAGTAAAAGTAAATTAGGTGAAAGAGGAAGGAATAAGAAAGGAAGGAAAGTAACAAACAAACAAACAACATCAATAAAAACCCCTTCCATACCCAAAAGTGGTGACTGTACATTTAATTTGGAAGCTGCAGAGGGTGGTCCTTCTCTCCTGTGACTTTGGAGTCATAGAGGGAGGTGGGAGCAACCAGATAGTGGGGAGCTGGTTTGCATTCTGCTGATTTGGGAGCTGCCTTTCTTGCTCCTAAAGCCTATACCTTAATTTGCTTAGACCTGTCACTTTAGGTTCTGCTTGGACCAGCTGGCTTGCATCAGAACAGAGATTATAAAGCTGTCAACGCCAAATGATTAAGCTCTGTGATTTATTTTAAGCTCTGTGATTTTAAAGACTTTTCCCAGGTTTTCCCACCTTCAATTGACGTTTCACTCTATGAGGCAAGGATAGGAGAACGTGGGAGCCATAGAAAAAACCTGTAGAGTCAGGGACCCCACCACATGGAAGGCAGGCAATAATTCTGGGACTATATTTTAAATGTTCACAGGGTTTCTGTGGTCGTTGCTTGCCTTAGATCCTCATCCGGTTAGGGTAGAAATCTGCCCTCCCTGATGAGTAATTATTCTAGGATCTAGATTTTTTTTACATATTAAGATAATTTTACTTACATGAAAGTTTGTAAATTGATCGTATTTTGAGGATGTAATTATTACATTTGAAAATCCCACTTTCACATCATGTTGTTGGTTTAAAGGCAGAACCATGCACAAAAGAAAAGAAGAAAAAGGCAAATGCTTCTTTTTCAATCCCCTTCTTCTGGACCAAGTCTCCAGAATAGCACTGTCAATTAGGGAGATGAGCACAAAGACTGTTTTTCCCCTCACATGAGCCATTAGCAAGTAGCATCAGCAGAGGGCTGAGATTGGCCCTTTCCTTCTAGGTATCCTATCTGTAATAGTCACTAGTGCAAATTCATTAGATATTTCATTAGCTAAGCCAAAAACCTATATCCTGATCTTTAGCTGAAAACGTCTTTGAATTAGATCATGAAAATTAGAATAAAACTCATTCACTAGTGGCAATTAATGAGTCATGACTAACTAAGGCAGGGGGAGGAGGGTGAGAGAGAGTGGCTCTCCTTCCATGCTGCTGATGGTTAAGTGGAAAGGAAGTTACTCTGCATTTTGTGAGTTTACTGGAGCATGAAGCCATCATTGTTCAGAGCTGCTAGACTTCCTGACCCAGCTCCTGGACTTCAGAGTCCTTCCTTCCTTTCCACACCCTAGGGGAAGAATACTGAATATGGGTAGTGAAGGTCGGTCCTCAAGGTGGAGACTCAGTTCTCAGTTGGAGGTATCTTTGGTGGTGTGCCAAATAGAAAGTTCCTCTTACCTTTTATTAGCTGTGGAGGAGACAACCAAAAATGCTTTGCCTGCAACCTGCATTTCCCACATAAAGGAAACAGGTCCTGAAAGGTTAAGCAGCTTGTTTCTAGTCACACAAGTAATGTTTAGAAGAATGGGGACTCCTATTCTTCCTGTGTACAATGCTCTTTCTTCTGAACCGTGATGCCTGCCAACTAGTTGGCAACAATCTACCCATCACTTAATATTCATCCTAAAGGAGGTGGTAGGTAGATGATAAAGGTAACACATGTTCCCTGCCTCCTCAAGTAAAGTATAGTGGGGAAACACTATCAGGAAAACAAGTATTTAGAAAGCAATGTGATGTGTATCCTGGTTGAGGTATGCAGACAGTGCCTTTGGCATGTGGAGATCACAACCCTTTACTGCCTGGAAAGTCTTAGAAGGAGATGATATTCAGCAGAGACTTTAAGTATGAGATCATTAGTTTGTGTTTGAGATTGGATTCACCCTATAAATAGCATCTGAAACAAGGATTTGAGGGCAAAAAGTTTATTTGGGGAAGTATGGACACAGGAAAGAGAATAAGGAATAGATAAAGAGAAGAAAAGGCAACCATAGGGATGTATTGTTAAGGTCGGCTATCGCATTTTGTGGAGAAACTATGGAAACAGGTACCAAACACAGGTTTCAGAATTATCTCAACTGAGGGTAAGAGAGTTGGGGTATTTATACACCAAGTTATGGTTGAGTTCTTCCCCTGTTCTGCCCCTGGTGGAGAATGTCGAGTGCCTGGTATTTTCAGCCTACCTTCTGGGGACGGTAAAATGGCCACCTGGCTTGGTAAAAATCCCTTGGGCACAGAAGCATAGATGCTTGCAGTTGCAAGGCTTCTGAAGACACTCACATGTGTAAGGCCTGAGGGTTGAAGATGGGGCACTGGCAGCATCTTTTACAGTGAGCAGAAAGGGCAAGCTACTGACAGCAATACAAAGGCATGGGAACTTGCAAGAGCATGGTTTGTTGAGAGCAAAAGAACTAGAAAAACATTTGAAGCCTAAATTGCAGGAGGGAGAATAGAGAACGATAAGGAGGAACAGGTAAACAGGTGAGACTATGGAGCTCTTTTATGCCTTGTTATGTAATCTGAATGGTTCATATTTGTTTGTCCTTGTTGATTAAGACAGAGGAAGGTAAGGAAACTAGATAATTCTCAAATTTCTGGAAAAGGGTTTGAAGAAAGAGCTTGCCCAAATCCTGGGCCAGCCCAGAACAAGATTCAGTTTCTGCAGGTCTGGTGAGGTCTAGGTCTCCACACAAGGGCCTGAAAGCACCAGGAGAAAGGAGCAGGTACAGAGCACTCTGCAGAGCTCTTGGGCCCTACTAGACAGCAGGTCACATCTAACTCACTCACAGTTAGCCTGGGTGCTAAAATAAGTCGATGTCACAGTTAGGAAATATGGATGGGTTGGTGGAGCTGCTACAGGTCCCAAACCTCAGCTGGCTATTCACAGGTCCCTCCTCACAGCTTATCTCCCACTTGGTGTCTCACTACTCAAGGACTTTCCACAGGACCGCAACCTCATTATACTGAAAACAAAATTTGCTGCATTTTAGACTTCTTAGAGTGCTGCTTGTTTCTCTTTTCTTAACTTACATCCTAATTTGCCTCCTGGACCTCAGTTTCCAATAAGAGGATTGTGCTACATTTGCAGAGTACTTCAAGCTCTGGTGTTTACTTTATTTTTTTTTTTTTCTCTGTAGACACATCAAAAAGAGGGCAAATGCGAATGCAGAAGAAATGACCTCATCTCCCTTAGGAAATCAGGAAGTCTTTATGAAGCTGGGGCACTTCTGATAGGGGATAAGGAAGGCTAGGATTATAGTGAGAACTCAGAGAAAGGACAGTGGTTGTGGAATGAGGGGAGTTGACTTGATAATATTGACAGTCCTCCCCAGACATGCAAGTCCATGATTCAGGGTTTCTATGGCTACTTTGGAAATGAGTAAACAAAAATCTTTAACAGATTGCTTTCAGAAAGTGCCTAATGGCTGAGGAGATCAGTGGGTGACGATGTTATTTCCATCACTCAGTAGCTCCAGCCTGTGTCACACCTGAGTCCTGCTCTCGTCAATGAAAAGCAACGGGTGGTTGTTTGCTAATCATCAATGAGTTGAACTTGCATGCAGTGATGTGGGATTCGATAGGACTCTTGCCTGTGGGATTTAGCCCAGCTGACACTCAGTAGGTGCTCAAAAATCCCAGATAATGATTGAAATTACATTAACATGTCTATAGAATTTCATTTTCCGAAGATTAATAAAAATAAGTGAAACATTCATCTGTATAAAATGATATAGGAAGAGTCCTGCCTGGAGGATGGGAGGTGGACTTTTCAAACTACGGAGCAGGGTTCTCAATGTGTGGTCCCTGAGCCAGTAGTGTCAGCTTCACCTGGGAACTTTTTAAAAAATTAAAATTCTCAGGCTCCACCACAGACCTATCGAATCAGAAAACCTGAATGGCGCCCAGCACTCTGTCTTAACCAGCTCAGATTTAAGAACCACTCTTAATTTCTGGGATTTTATGTGACACCTCAGCATAGATTTACTCAATTAGAAAAGAAACAAAGGAAGGGAGGAGAAGAGAGGCAGAGACAGAGACAGAAAAAAAGGAAGAAGGGAATGGAGGGGGGAAGGACGAGAGAGAAATTCTCTGGAGTTCTAGAGTGACAGAGTCAAAAGACCAGGTGTCACTGAGTCTGTCATTTGAGAAGAAGAGTGGACCAGGGAGTTAAACAATAAATGTGGGGACTGGCAATCTGGCTTTCAGCCCTTGATCCGTTAGCAATATGCTTTGTCACCTTAACCAAGTCATTCAGCCTCTCTGGGCATGTATTGCTGCAGATTCACAGTTCCAAGGTAAGGGGAACAGGCTTCAGCAGTTGGAATAAAAGGTGGGGAGCTGTAGGCAACTGTGGCATAGCTCTTTATTCCCTCAAGGGCACAACCAGCCTCGCAAAGCGGCAGCGTTATACAACAAGGACACAGTCAGCCTCGCATGGCGGCAAGTGCCTTTTA
This sequence comes from Pteropus alecto, assembly GCF_000325575.1. Lineage (NCBI taxonomy): Eukaryota > Metazoa > Chordata > Mammalia > Chiroptera > Pteropodidae > Pteropus > Pteropus alecto. The sequence goes on from NW_006441386.1 coordinate 4,680,265, forward strand.
TACACAGGTTAAACAATAATGGCATCCGGCCAGAGAATGGAAGCCTGCGCATGCGTACGGGGCACATGGTTATATAAGGGGAGAAACGCTGAGTCACTCCCACTCAGAAGTTAGCTTCTTAGGGTGTCAGGAGGGAGCCTGACTACAGCCATCTTCCTTTCTCCTTACAGCATCTATAAGATGAAGGTACTTGGCCACATGGTCTCCAGAAACATGTCCGGAGGGTGCATGCAGGATTTGCCCTACGCCTCCATTTACAGAGCCAGCCCGTTCTATTGATTCCTGACTGTGTATCCACCCTAACCCATAACAACCTGCCAGTCAGGTCAAAAACTTTCCCCAAAGTGTTGCTCTCTGTTCCACGTAGAGGTAATAGAAACTGAAGCTCTCCTTCTAACCTGCTTGGTATTGTACATTAAGAGACAGCTGCTTTTTATCAGGTCAAAAACTTTCCCCAAAGTGTTGCTTGCTCTCTGTTCCATGTAGAGGTAATAGAAACTGAAGCTCTCCTTTTAACATGCTTGGTATTGTACATTAAGAGACAGCTGCTTTTTCCGCCTTCTGGTATAATACCCAGGGTTGCTTGCCATGTCTGAGAAATGGATAGCAAACCATTTCAGCTGGTGTCGCTGCTGAGTCCTTGAGCACAAGCCTCTGTGGCACAAGATGATTGAGCTGGTGAGGCTTTATATCTAGACTCTTCCGAGGGACTCCCTTTTTCACTTATGTTTCCAATTTCCAGACTTGTCAACAGTTTCTACCTCTCTTCTCCAGGAAGAACAGACACGCAAAAATAAAAGGATTGTTTTGTTTTGTTTGTTCCTAGATACAGACAATAGAATGGAGATTACCAAAGGGGAAGGGACAGAGGAGGACAAAGAGGGTAAAGGGTATCAAATGTTTGATGATGGAAGGAGACTAGATGTTGGGTGGTGAGCCTACAATGGAATATACAAATGTTGTATTATAAAATTTTATGCCTGAAATTTATATAACACTCTTAAACAATTTTAACCCAATAAATTTATTATGTTTTAAAAAGATAATTTCCCTTTAAAACTGCCTGGAAGACTCAGCATTTTTGGCTATGAGACTCCTATTTGCCAAGAATGACAGCCTCCTGTGCTCTCAGTCATAAAGATCATCTCGAGGGCCTACTGCCCTCAGATGTGAAATCTATGGGACTGGGAATGGATCTCCTTCTCTAGCTGTGTCCTGGCCTAACTGCTCCCTCCTTCAACAGACCATCCAAAGCACCCTAGACCTGTGCCACTCATTTTTTAAAATTGAGATATAATACACATACTGTAAAATTCACCTTTTATTCATTGCCCCAAAAGAAATGCTGTACTCATTGGTAGTCTCCATTCCCTGCTACCACAGCCCTGGCACCACTCATCTGTCTTTGCCTATTCCGAACTTTTCATACAAATAGAATAATAGAATATGCGCCCTTTATGATGGGCTTTTTCCCCTTAGCATTATGTTTTCAGAGTTCACCCATGTTGTAGCAAGTATCACTACATCGTTCCTTTTTAAAACTAAATAAGACTCTACTGAATCAATATACCCCATTTTATTTATCTATTCATTAGTCAATGGGCATCTAAATTGTTTCCACCTTTAAGGTATTATGAGTAAGGCTGTTATGAACGTTTGTGTGGCATAAACTTATGTGAACATTTCAGCTCTCTCAGGTGTGCATCTAAGAGTGGAATTGCCATTTTATATGGTAACTCTATGTTTAACTTTTAAAGAACATGCCAAACTTTTTTTCCAAAGTGGCTGCACTATTCACTTCCTCACCAGCAATGTAAAAGGATTCTAATTTCCATCTTCTCACCAACACTTGTTGTTTCTGCCCTTTTTAATTATAACCATCCTACCGAATATGAAATGGTATGGTATCACATTGATTCGATTTGCATTTCTCTAATGATTAGTGATGTTGAGCATCTTTTCATGTGCTTTTGGGCCATTTGCATACCTTCTTTGGAGTAACGTCTATTCAAACCCTTATTTACAAATTGGGTTGTCTTTATTTCTGAGCTATAAGAGTTCTTTATATATTCTGTATACTAGATTTTTATCAGATATGTGATTTGAATATATTTTCTTCCACTCTGTAGGTAACCAGTGATGTACAAAAGTTTTTCATTTTGATGAAGCCTGTTTTTTTCCTTTGGTTGTTTGTGCTTTAGGCGTCATATCTAAGAAACCATTGCCTAATCCAAGGTCATGAAGATTTACACCTATGTTTTCTTCTAAGAGTTTTATAGCTTTAGCTCTTACACTTAGGTCTTCAGTACATTTTGAGGTAATTTTTGTATATGGTGTTAGATAAAGGCCTGATTTCATTCTTTTTCATATGGATATCCATTTTTAAAAAAGACCATTTTAAAAAAAGACTATTCTTTCCCCCATTGAATTTTTGTGACACTCATGATGCCTAGTAGATCCTGCCTCTTGTGATTCACCCATTTGTGTGGATTTCTTCTCTCTCAGGCTAAATAGTCAGTCTACTGAGGACAGGAACTGTTCAAAGCCTCTGAATACATACATTAATCGAATCATTCTGGAAATTGCTGCAGACTCTTCTGAGTATTTTCACCTAGAGGTCCTATGTTTCCTGTACAGCTAATATCAATGTTAATTTAGTTTAGTGAAGTTTAATAAAGTCAAATTCAGAAGCAGGCGTAGGGGGAGTGGGAGATAGTGGTAACAGGTGAATTTATGCTCCAAATTTGACAAAACAACCTGAGTTCTTCATGGAGGCGTCCTGGCAATCTGGTGCCTTCACCATAATCCCCTATCACTCAGATGACCCAGGAGCACTGAGGAGGAGAGGCTTTTTCACTCGGCCAGTGAGATCAAGGAGGGGTGTTTTAAAGATTGTGTGTTAGAGAGCCAGGCAAGGAAGGGGGAAAAAAAATTAGAGGAAAAAGGATCTGCCTTAGAAAAGCCTCAAGAAACAGAGACATTGAGGGGAAAGATGGGGATGAGGGAGCTGGAGACTAGAGAGGTGGTCATCGATGAGCTGCTAATGGAATGAAGGTGTCCAGACTGGCTTCATGTACGGGAAGCTGCCTTGGGAATGCCACCTCGCCAAGGAAAATATAAGCAGCCTTTGCCTATTCCTGGCAACGAATTGTTAAAATAATGGGTTTGTGTTTCAAAGGTTTCTTCCCTGTGTTTGATCAATAAAATGTTCTTTAGATCAATAAAAATGTAATTTCACTGCTGGCAGTCATTTATAGCATACAATGGAGAAGTTACTGCTAGCAAGCCCAGCTCACAAGCATCATACAAGCATCATGCTCTGCTAGCCATGGGTTGCACTTGAGAACAGAAGGGCAAACAAATGAGATTACCTGCCAATAAGCTCAAGGTTGGCACCAATGTCTTGGTGCCTGCATTCATCTCTCCAACTCAAGGCCTTCAGTAGGAAGAATCTGGCTCTCCTAAATTGATTTTAAAAACTAGACAATAAAAAGTGTAATTGATGATGTTTATTTAGCACTTCCCATGCGCCAGAAACTGTTTTAAGTGCTTTCTGTGAATTAACTCATTTAAATCTGATATAAACCCAGTGAGATAACCCCACTATCACCCTCTTCTTCTTGATAAGGTTGTTGAGTCACAGAGAGGTTAAGTAACTGGAACAAAGGCACACAACTGATAAGGAGCTGAGCTGGGTCTTGAACCCAGTAAGTCCAATTGCAGAGGCTCTAAGAGCAGTACTGTCATCCTCCCATCTGAGTATCACCTGTAGTCCCTGACATTTATTTATTAGATGCTTACCACATGCCAGGCACTGTGCTTTGTATTTTCAGGTGTTTTGTGTACTTTACTCCCCCTAACCTTTTTTATAGGTTGGACATTGAGGCCTAGAGAAGATCAGTAACTTGCCCAGGGTTTCATTGCTAGAAAGCCACAGAGCCAGGATTTGAATTCAGCATTGTGAAGCTGGTACTGCTATGCTATTCTCTTGCCTTCAAGGAGGAAGCCAAGTGGTCTGTCCATTTCCTTTTTCTTCAACAGCTGCCTGTGTGGAGGATAATGGATGTGTGCCCAAGGAGCTCAAAATGAAGAAAGGCCTCTGAGGGGCAGAACAAGTTAACCAGAGGCTCTTGGTATGTCCAGCTGTGTGAACAGTGAGACATCAAGGTAGAACTGCTCAGGAAGGCCGTTCAAATCCCTGATCCTGCCGTGGCCCCACTCTGGGCCTGCAGTAGGGCCTGAGCATCCCACTGGCTGAGAAATAGATTTGCCAGAGTCCAATTCTCAGATATTCTCCAAGCACTCACTTTCACTGCCACTGCCTAGGCAGGACTGTGAGCCACTGTGACTCCAGATATCTGACCCGCTTTCTAGGCTGTAAGCTTCATGAAAACGAGACAGATAGTGAGTCAAAGGCCCTAGATTGAAGGCTAGAATCCATTTATCGAGATCCCAACTCAGCAGTGTGTGCTTGAGCAAGTCCATTCCCTTCACTGGGTCACACTTTCCTGTCTCCAATATAATGAACTTGGACCAATTCATCTTGAAAGTCTCTCCTAGCTCAAACACTGTAGGAATCAGTGGACAGGAAGAAAGCCAGTGCTGCTAAGACAGAGATTAATTTTTCATTCATTCAGCAATATTTATTGAATGCCTGTCATGTACCAGGCATGGAATTCAGCAATGAGCAACATTGACAACATTCCGTGTTGTCCCTGCGAAGCTTAAATTTCAATGATTTATAAGATGCCAGATTAATTCGCTAATTCATTCATTCATTCACTAACTCGTTCATTCATTTATTCAACAAACACCTCATGTTACAGGTAAGTAACAGGTGCTGAGGGTTCAAACTAGAAAAATAACGCCCTGACCTGGAGGCAATGGAGTCTCAGGAGGAAAGTGAGGTGTGTCAATAAATACATCTCCATTTTGAGATTGGGACCAAAGCCCTGCTTATTCTAAATCTATCCTCATTATGTTATTACTCACTGGAGAGTAGGATTTTAGATTTAGCACCAAATCAGGAGAACAGGGAACCCAGGCAGGAAGACAGGAGGCAGCCTGGCAGAGTGACCTGGGCCCAGGCAGGCACCCACAGAGCCTCTTTCTTATTCCATCCTTGAGCAAACTTTCAGGGACATGTCAAGTGAATGAAAGGGGCTCAAGCAGGGCAGATCTTGATGTGGGCTCTTGACCCAACTTAGTCCCTACTCTTCTGTCTCAAGGGGTATACAGCAATGTACAGGTGGACTCTGCCCCTTCTCGGAAGCTCATCAGTAAGTCCAGGGTGCTCAAGCTAAAGTTGGGTAGTGGCCTGTCTGCACCTGCCCCTGCTTTTAGTCAGGGCTCTGAGTTTGCTAGGCTTCCCCAGAGCACCAGTACCTTGGGAAGGAGAGCCCTGTGCCACACCTCAGCCAGCCAAGGTACACCTTGCCCATGGCCCCTTACTTCCTGGGAGCCAGAATTTGTTCATTTCCCCCTTGCCTCTTCAAGGAACAGCTGAGAATTGTACCTATCATTCTACCTTCTCAGCATCCACTCCAGCTTTTCCCCAACTTCCCCTTTCCTGAGATCCAATATTCCTTTTGGTCACAGCTGCTGCAAACCCTGACACTATCTAGTTAAGGGACATGAGCTTTGGCAGGTCACTGTCCCTTGGCCAACCTCAAGTTCCCTATCTGTAAACTGAAAAATAATTTCACCTGTCTTGATGATGTGACAGAGCTGCATTGAAAATTACATGAGATAAATAGAAAATAATAAACAATGAAGTGTTCTATGTAGAGATAATAATAATAATGATGAGAATACTTATGACACACACCAGAGCAACAAGAGGTTGAAATTTAGAACCACTTTGTTTCACATTAAAAGATTCATATTTAATTAGCAATCCCTGAGTACCTCAAGTGTTCTAGGCACTGGAATAGTTGCTTTGTGTCCCTAACCTCATCTAAACATCACATATAAACACCACCTATAAACTGAAAGGAAACATTCCTTTCCATTTATAAATGAAAAGATATAGGCTCTGAGAAGTGATATATTTTACCCAAGGACACAGAGCTTTAAGTGAAGAACCTCGGGGTCCTGGAGAAGTCATCTGGCTTTTTAAACCACAGTTACACAGGACACTAAACTCTCATCCACATGGTCTCTGGAAAAATACAAAATGTGCTGTACTCTTACCTCTAAATAAAAACCCTCTGCCTTCAGACCCAATTAGGATCAGGTAATTACCTGTGGGAAGTGGGGAGTTGGGCAGTCTGCTGGATCGAACGAAGAGTCCAAGAGCTAGTCTTTTCTAGTTATCAATAAAATGCTACAACAAAATCATTATTTGGCAACGTGTTTATTTAGTATTTTATCCCATAGGCCCAGGATGAAAAGTAACCACATTCGCCCCTCTAAGATAACATTTTGTGTTGATATCCTTGGTTTCACTGCCCATATTTGGCAGAGATGTGCCCTGCTATAGGATGACACAATTTTTCCAGACTTCCATAAAAAAGACAGTATAATCTCATATCCCTCAGCCCTTCCAACTGGAGCCCCTGGTCTCAACTCTAGAGACCTTGAATGATGCCTGAGCTAAGCCTGAGTGAGTCAGGCAGAATTTCAACTGCCTGAGCCCTGCAGCTGGAGGCAGGGGGATTAACCAAGGTGTCAGGTGCATTGGAGAGAGCCTCTGGCATCCTGTGCTCACAGGATCTCACCAGTCCAGACATGCACCTGGGCTTCCATCTCAGCTTTCCTGCTCAGTCCTATAAGCACCTATGAGGAATGTATGCTCAGTCTGGATTGCAGCCTGCTTAGTGAGGTCTGCTATACACAGTCCAACCTCTTCCCCAGGAGATTGGATTCTGCTCCCAGCCAACACGTGACAATCATGATCCTGATGTCTACTGATTCTGAATATTGTCTGTCTCCTGGTTACGGACACCTGCCTGAACTGTACTTGAGCTTATCGACCCTGTTGATCTCCATGGACCAGCTGCTAGCCATCCACAGAAAGGTCACTTAGTTCTGCCTTCCTCCCGCTATGACAACCTGAGTCACTAAGGTTCTAGCAAGCTTTCTGTAAGAGCCAGCAGGCCTTCCTTTCCTCTCTACCCTGCTTTGCTGGAATAGTGTGGCTGCCTGCTTGAAGGACTTTTGAAAGTCAGTAAGTGAGCAAAGAATGTTTTAAAGCTGCCTTTTCTTTTTTCCCTTGGGGTTCTCTCAGTCTTGGAAATTTTCCACCATTTTACTTGTCCCTTGAAATGACACTTAATTGCAGCATCCAGGTGAGCCAACATGATGACAGAGTCCTTGATATCCCATGAGACAGCTGGCTATAGTTTGGGGAGTTTCCCTGAAGGGA